>NC_046650.1:2534163-2858851 GCF_900324485.2 Mastacembelus armatus | reverse complement strand
ACTTGCCAGCAAGTTATCCACCTACATCAGTCCTTTGACAGATGGCAACATGTCCAGGATGTGTTCTGCCTCTTGTCAGAAGAGAAAGGGATGTGGTCCAGCTGTTCTAGTACAAACTGTTTTCTACTGCCTTCCATAATGCACAAAAGCTACTGAAGTGCATAACTTGCAAACTTGAATCCTAGCTAGACTTTATGTATATACATATCTGGCCTGCTGCTGCAGAAGGTGTAAGTTAGACAACAAGGAGACAGCTATTGGAGAGAGGCTGCTCTCCTATTTTACTATAAAACTGCTTTTAGGCCCTAAAATTGTATGCAATTACTTCCTACTTCACTTTAGAGACAAGTACTATGTTCTTGAAACTGTGGTAGCACTGAACCTGTTAGCACCAATACTAGATCAGGGATGGATCTGAGAGACTTTGCTCTCATCACTTAACAGTTGACAATACAAGCTCACAAAACATATAATTTGGTTCAGTTCAAATGTCATTGTAGGTTAGGGAACAATAATGGTTTTCAGTGTGACTCTATGGTTACTCAGAAGTTTTTGTGTTCAGTTTGTGTGAGCGTGTGATATACATAAACATGTATGTTGTGTATTTTTATCACAACTAGGATCCACACCATTGGTTTACATCATCACCAGGCTGGGTGATGGAGCCACTGACACTCTTGAGGCCAAAAATAATAAACACTCTACCGTACATCCAGAGCTTTGAGGAAGAAAGAGAGGCTGTGAGTGTGTGTGTCAAGAGAGTGTTAGCTGATAGAACAAACACTCTTCTCCTCCCCAGACTTAGAGGAACCATCAGCAGTAATCTGGATGCAAGTGGATGAGATCATGGACACACACACAAAGTGCTGGTCTGAGTGATCTCCATCATTAACACACAATCACACACACACATGCCTATAAACACACACACACACACACGCACACACACACACCCTCACACATACACTGTACAATACACACCAGAATACTGTCAATGCAGTGTTAAATGTGGGGTAGATCCTCCATACAAACATCTGGAGTTAAGCTAGGAAGCTAAGAGAATTTGGGAGGACATGTGTTATAATTTACCTGAACATATTACACATTTGACCAAAAGTGGAAGGTATTCATTAATCAAAAAACAATAACACATTAAGAAGATTTAAATGATGGTTTCAATGTCAATAATGAATCTGGGAGATAAAAAAGCATGCATTATTCATTCTTAAATATCCATCAATAGTCTATGTTTCTATAGCTTAAATGTTGAGTGTTGCATCAGTCTGCCTACCACTGTTAGTTGAATGAGAGAACTCAATAGCTCAGTAAATCATGTTTGTTGCATGAAAACAAGTATCCCTCTTTCACAATGTGTTAGGAACTGCCAAGGCATTAATGAGGTCAGTGGTGCATTGTGTTACATGCCATGTAACTGGCAACCAGACCCCAAAATTAGACCTCATCCTGCTCATGCCATTTCATTCCTCTCTTCCCCCTCCTCTCTTTCTTCTTCCCCATTGGAGATCCCCTCTCAACCTCTCTACCCTGTCATAGAAAAACCACCAAACCCCTAGACTGTGTGTTCGTGATTTTCTGAGCAAAATGTTAAATACAGCTCATGTTGCTTCCCTCTGTACCTCCACGTTTTAAACAGCAAAGATCCAAGCACACATCTGCTGGAAAAATGTGTTCCAAAGGTTTCTGTGCTATATCAAAATAACACCCTTTCTCAGGAAAAGAGTCTCTGAGTTTGATGGTGTTGTAGAAACCATTTTTATCATGTGTGTCATTTTACATGAAATGCACAGTAAAAAAAAAAGAAATGTTTCATCTGTAATGAACAGTTTCTTAAAAACACTGTTCAACCCATAGCAGATCCTGTCGCCCAGTCAGTAAACTAGCCTTTGTTGCTAACACACAAAACACAGGTGCTGAATCGATAATCATGACAAAAATACTGCAAACTAATGCAAGGAAGTGTTTTTACATTTACATCTTTTTTTCCCACAGTAGTATCAAGTTTGTGTCTATTAAAACAAAACTTTTGCTCAGTTATTGCTAACATGCCTCGGTGCCTAAAACAGACATATAAACTAGAACACACTGAAGGAAAATTTGAGTTGATTTTTTTCTTTACATACAAGTTTTATTAATTTAGCCTGATTAACTGCTATTTAAAAATAAATGATTGCACCTTATTGTACAGTTATAAGGGCACAAAACTCAGTTAAGGTTGGTCAGTGTTAAGTGAGGAAAGTTTTTCATACTGTCTTCATTTTCTTTTTCAAATAAATGTACCTAACCTATACAATCACCACTGTCCTGAGCTCTTTTGAGCTACAGTATGTTGCCCTGTTCTGAGATCTCAGCAATGAATTTTGTGAATACAATGTTATTTTTGAAATAATACCCATGGAAATAAAACTCAAAATGTAATGAACTATAAATTCTCTGTAAACTATGTCATGGTGTATTTTTAATGAATGAATAATGTACAGAGCATTTGCAGACAGCTGCCAAATGTAGTCTAGATAATGATGCTGCACAATATCAGTATGTTTTGCATTCTGACTCATCCCTATATCTTATCTCTTTGACTAGCTGTTAAAAGATTTCGATATTCATCATCACTGTGGTCAGGGGAGTTTGTTACTAGGAATGCTTTTACTGATAACGTACTTCTGTCAAAAACAACAGACTACACCAATGAGTCTTCTCACCCAGATTACAAACCTTAAAGCATCTTGTATGAGTCATCAAAACACAAACCATGCACTCTCCCAGATTCACGTAAAGGACAAAAGCAAGTAACATCAAGGGGATGAACAAAGGGTCATTCCAACAACAGAGTCTATTAGACCAAAGGCAGGCAAACAATCAGGTCAACAATCTGGACAGACAAGCACAAAAAAGAATTCACCATTAACCTTCCTTTAAAAGATAATGTCAAAGTTAGCAGGGTCACACTCAGGTCTACACCAAGTTAACCATGCACGACAAGAATCACGTCCACATACACACAGGGCAAGCAGAAGGATGAAACCAAGTGGTCCTACAAATCTATTGTACCTTGATGTGCTTCATGAAACCTGACCACAATCACGATACCGGACAACAACATCACAAAACCTAACCATTCCACTAGAAGAAGGAGACACAAAGAGGAGAAAGACTACCAGTGTTACCATTAGGAGGAGGTAAACTGAGATGCAGGGATGTCCTAGGTTTAGGGTCAGGTAGGGGATCCTGTTTGAACCCTGGGGGCGAGGGAGACCAAGAAGGATGGGGAGGAGATGAAGCAAAGGTAGGTGGTTGGATAACCTTTCTGCAGGCATTATAGTGTAAAAGAGGAATGTGCATAGTACTGGTCTGTGATGTTGATTTCAGGGACATGTGGTATCGTGCATAGCATGAGCAGTTTCATGGCTTCAGCTGAAGAATTAAAGAAAATAATCCTTCATGAATGATCAAACAGTAGTTACAGACCCAAAGGCAGGGCACACCAATCAGACATTCTGTTTCCTATTATGACTCATTGGTCCATGGTGAACCGACAAACCCAAAGACTCAAGTGAAAGTTTTCAACACATGGTTAATTTGGTGCTTAACCACAACCCATGCCAAGTGAAGTCAGTTCATTGGTTGTATCACTGCACTCCATTCTTTAGGACCTTTGATCGCAGTCAAATACAGAGCGGACTGACACCCTGCTGCTGTGGTCAAACTAGTTTTTATCCAAAGGTTCATGTTTTTGTTCTTAAGTCCAAGGTTTGCAACACTCATTCCAATTGGACAACACCTTGGAAATCCTACATTTTGGGCTAATATCAAATGTTAGCTTTAATAGTAGTTCTCAGAATGTTGCAGGTTCATGTTTCTGTTTAATGTTTGACAACAGTATTTATTTCAGCAATTTGTCCAGTGTCTGTATTGGATCAGGTCTTCGTCTCTGCGTGCTTTGATACCTCTGAAGTAAGGGATGTAGTTGTGCTGCTGCAACATGGCCAGGGTTGTTGGGTTTAGATGTAGCGACACACCTGCACTGCCACCTGCTGGTAGAGGCGAGTACTTGCCACCACCACTACCACCACTCCCTTCAGCACCACCAGAATAGTGCACAGGGAGGGAGGATGAGTGCCGGGCCCAGGTGGAGGCATTCTTAATGCCACCCATGAGGGTTCGGGGCACAGGAAGAGAACTGGAGTCACAGTCCTGGCTGCTGTATCTACTGCCAAGGTATACTTCTGTCCCTGAATGTCCGATCAGATTACACAATACATGTTTAGTCACTATATATAAAATTATTAATGTCCAATGTTTGGGAGTTTTAGTATGTTGGTGGAGTTTACATTCTACAATGTGTTTAGAAGCAGATATATAACACAGCCTTAAAACATTTTAAATGTCTTAATCTTCTATCTTATGCATTTTCTTTTTTGTTCTGTTTTGTTTTTGAGAGAGGGAGAGAGGAGGGAGAGAAAGTGCATGTAATGTTGCACAATTTCCATGTAATAAAATCCTAAATATCTAAATATTTCAGGAATTCATACTTAAACTTGCAGGTTCTCATTAGACAACAGCATTACATGGATCATGTGCTATGTGTTATACAGTATGTGTGTGTGAGGCTGATACCTGGTCGGCTGTAATTCTGAGGGGAACGTGATGGGGTGTAACGTCCGTAGCCCCCCAGGGAGCTGTTGGAGCTGGGACTGGAGGGCCTCCTCTGACGGGGTGACTTCTCCCCATCACCCTGGATGCACAAACACATAAATTGAATAGAAGAAAACTTAAACCAAAACAAAGCAAAGCTGTGCATGCTGGAGAGAAACATTCACTGATTCAATTGTTATTCACAGCATCATACAGGAATGTGGGCAAAGCTCCATCTCTGATGTATTCTTAATGGGATGGATTAATCATGTTGCACAAGGCAAAGGGTTGAAGGAAATATAACGTCAAGATAACACAAATGTCAAGGGAAATACACTTATTGTTAGTTCAAGCACAAGTTAGGTTAATTTAAAACAAAACAACTAAGGCATTATTAAGGCAACTATAAACCATAAAAAGAGATTTATTATAATTGCACAAAGTCTTATTACTATACTTGGTAGCATATTTAAAAGATAGTTTTGGTTTTATTTGTCCAGGTTATGAAATATCATCTGAGATTTCTGCCTCCAGTCCAATGCCATGCAAGTGAAAGGGAAGATCTAAAAAAACACTACAAATTTAACAGCAGCCAATCAGTCTCAGTTTCTAAATCAGAAACGTAAACACTGTTCTTTGGGAGAAAGCAGTTGCATCAAGGTAGATAATGTAATACATTTTTTGTTGAAAATTAGGTAAACTGAAGATTTAAACATCTATTTCTAATTGTGTCTTCAAAGCAACAGGCAAAAACTATCAATAGTCACAATCACTGAATTTATTTAAAAGTCTAATTAAATTGTCACCCAGACAGCTTGATATTTGTCTTTATCTGCTGTATTTAATCATAGTGGTGTACACGCAGTTTTCCTGTCCATTAAGAAATTGTTTCAAACATTTTGGGGGTCCAAAATCCATCATTTTTTGCCCCTTTGAGCAACTTTAGCAAAGTTGCCAGAGTACAGCAATTTGGTAAGTACAGTGTTATCAAAGCTAAAGAAATGTGTGGCCATGAACCAGGACTATATATGTACATAAGACCCAAGTTGTCATTTATCAGAATTTGTATTTACAGTAAGTATATGTATCAGCTTTTCTAATCAAAACCTTAAAAGGCTCAACTGCCCTAAATAGCCCATCCCAAGTATATTAATACAATTCCTTTGTGCCCACACTGCCACAAACATACACACACACACATACAGCAAAGCATGTTACACAGATGAAGGGTTTGCGACATCCACAGTGAGACATAGTGCACTGTATTACCTCAGTAGAAGTAGGAGAAAGCAGCTGGGGGGACTGCAAATAAAAGGGGAAGAAAGCCAATGATTAGGACAAACTCATATGCAGTTATATGAGTTAATCCATCCAACCATGTGAGCGCTCTCTTAGTGTCAGTGGGATGGATGAGATGAGTGAAATGGGCCTGTGTGCTCTTTAGTTTACGTTCTCAGAGCTGTGAGACTGTGACTGCACTGCAAAGGAATGGATGAGGTTGTGATAAAGACAATTGAAAGACAGATGGCTGTTATGGACTGCAATGCCAGACTGAGGGAGGATGATGGCAGGTTAGCAAGGTGACAAATGAAAAACAAACAAGGAAGAGGCTACAGAAGGAAGTTAGCAACCTCAACTGAAATCAATATGAATCAAGATAAGATAAATCAAGATAAGATAAATCAACTGTGAATCCTATCATAAAGGGTTTATAAGTGTTTATGAAAGCCTTAACAGTTAATAAATGATTCACCAATCCTTTATAGATCAAATGATGAGTTATTTACTTTCATTCTACAGAAACAAATGTATATATGTCATCAATCAACAGCTGCTGCTTTGTTTTGTTCTATAAGACAAAAAAAGTAAGGTGTAAAGTTTGAGTAGGTGTTTTAAGCTTAAGTGCTTAATAAAAGGTTTGTATAAAAATCAATCAAGTCTAAAGTTAGACTTGTTAACAGTTAATTGTTAGCAAGGGCACTTTGGAATGGTTGAAGTGTCATGGTGGAGCACAATAAATAACGTACCAGGCAGACTGATATTTCAAAATAACAGCCTCTAGTTAAACTAATACTAAAAACACTCATTATAAGAAGGTGTCTTTAGAAGTACCAGCATGAAGATGTCCTTATGACAAAGAAACAGAAAACACTATGAGTAATATAGGTGGAAGAACTAATCCATCCAATTTATTGCACTGCAGCTTTCAAATAAATACAGGGGAACAGAAAATACAGAAGTTGCCTGTGAATTCTAGAAATAAATATATCAAACCTTTGCAATACATTTGGCTTATTGTACCTGCAGTAAGCACAGTACCTAATTGTACTGGTAAATTTCCATCACAGGAAGAGAAATAAAGTTTTAAGGGAGAAAAGGCAGACAAACCAAAAAATGTCAGAGTCTTGTCTACCTCTCCGTAATGTCTCTCCTCAGATGGGTAGCTGACATATGGAGAGTAGGACAACATGTCAGGCCTGTCTATGTTATAGATGGCCTTGGTCTTTGGGAGAGCTGCCAGGTCCTTGTAGTCCAGCATCTCTTCCCCTAGTTTCGCCTGGAAGCAGAGAGAAGAAACCATTTCTAAATGACTTGCTGCTACAGTTATTCTAACATTTCCTGGAGCTATACTTTGTAGCAGAATGCAAGTCACTTCTGCCCACTAGTGGTGAGTAGAGATGGTGCAGTCTTACATAGATGACTCTGCTGGGAGAGCCGGAAGCACTGGATGCTGGGACTGAAGTGATGCTCTCTGATGAAGTCCGAGTCACCTGAAAAATACATGTAGACATTTGTGTTTAAATACACTGGATGCATCAATGTTATGATAAATATTAGGTATTTTTATTGTTCCATGCTTGAAATTTAGTTCTAACTTCCTATTTAAACCTTCCTTGCACTTAAGTTTAGCTGACTACATAACACTCTCCATTGGCATGTACAGCAGTCTGTAATGACGCAGCAAGTCCTACAACAAGAGCACAATGAGTCGACTTCCACTCTACGACGGCTAGCTAATGTTTTGAAGGAGAGACTCATTCAAATATATATTTTTTTTAATTCTAAATTCTGTTGGACTTCAGTCAATCAATTCTCCGAACCTTTCCATATTTTTCTGTCATTGCTGTTATATGTTGTTGACCAGAAGCAACATAACAGCACTAAAGTCACACAAGCACAGTGTACAGTGTCTGTGTTAATAAAGCCATGTTGAATGTTAGCAATCAGCAAGTTAGCGAAAAAGCAGACGTGTTGAAGACAGTAGGTGAACTTTACCTCTGAAAAAATTAAACTACTGTAAATTAAAATAAAGATTCAACTTTGGCTTTTAATATCTTGCATAATTATCTTTAAACAAGTCAGATAGGTCCACTCTGTCTGTTCAAGCTGTGTAAGTGTTACCCACTGTAGATACAGACGACACATCTAACAGATGCAGGCACTGAGGCCCATCCCTGTGCATGCACAGGCAAATAATCAGCAGCATCAGTCACTGACCAATCAAATCTGTCAGCATCATACAACTTGAGAAACTGGACTTCAACACTGGGTGTGTTTATTGTATGTGACCTATGGGTGCAGGAAGGTGTCAGCAGTTATGATCAACCCATGCTGCAGATGGACGTGCAGGGGTTGAGGGGGGGAAGACCAACCTGTTGCTCAGGGACGTCATTGAGCTGTATCCGGACCTGCTTCTGGGAAGGAAAGGGGTTATGATGAGGAATGAGGATGTGAGATGGAAGAAGGGCAAATATTGGATGTGAGGCTGCAGGACTGCTAATGGAATAGTAAAACAATGATCATTTCACCTGAACTGTCAGTTTAACCCCTCCTCATTGATGGTCAGCTACATAGTCCGTGGAGCCAAATTGTCTTTGTAAAAGTAAGCTAGACGACTTTTTGTTTTAGTTGGTGACTTTTAGAGCAGTCTGTGCACTTTGTAACAAACTTAAAATATAGGTGTGTAGCCGCTGTGTACTGTCCTGAATGCAGTGAGAAATGTCTGAGATTCAAAATGAGAGGAGGCACCTTTCTGTCCAGTTAAGACATGATGAAAGTAGTCCAAAAGTCTATGAAAAGTGTAGTGGGTTTCAGTGGATTTCACCAGAGAGGTCAAGACTAAATGAGAAAAAACTGGACTAATTCAGTTCCAGCTCCACATATCTTGTACACCCACCTTACTTTTCTCCTCCTGCTTTGCAGCTTGTCTACATGGAGGATGCCAGATAGAAGATCCTGAAGAGACAAAGATAAAGACAGCAGCTATAACTTCCTACATCTAACATTCACACTGCTGCTAGCAGCAGCTGCAGCTTGTTCGCTGGTTATGACACTGAATCATATTCTGACTACAAAACTGTACATTCAAGCATTAACAAAGGAAAAACTATTAATAATAATAAGTGAAAGTACAATAATAAAGTCATATATGGATGATACTGTTGACACCATACAAGACACAGCAACTTTTTACAGCAACATAATTGTTCTAATATCATAAAACGTCTCCAAATGATTTGCATGATTTATTCTCTCATCTGTTGCAGTGATGTGTTTGTAGGGTAATGATGTAAGAAAGCTTTTCCGCTACTAAATCAGTTCACCTTAAAGTGGAAACAAATTACTGCAGCAGTAAAACACAAAATTCATTTGCCAAACTGTTAGCTCTGGTTTATTAGCAACGAGAAGACCCATAATGCATTGGGTTTGTGCAGAAATACTGTTCTGATGGTAAACAGACTGAAAATAGATGTTGGACTGGAATAAGAGAGGGAGGATCAGATATCTAGGTATCTGACATCCCCACAGATGTATTTACCTTGCAGATACATTTCTTCTCCCTCTGCAAACATCTGCTCACAGCGAGCACAGCGGGCACATGTGGGGTGGTAATGCTTCTCTCCAGCCTAATAAGAGACACATGAGAAAAAGTTAGGACTATGCAGCACATGTTATTGTTGCTTTGGCCTCGTCTAGGGAGTTATTAAATGGGGTACTGAAGAGTTTCAATTTTGCATTTCTATAATGTTGGGCAAAATGGCCTCCCATAAATGAGGGATTCATAAATTATAGAAGTGTTCATTTCACTCAGTCAAATTCAGTTATAGTTATGATCTGCGATAGTGAAGACAAACCAATGCAGCACAAACGAAATTAAGCACAATGGACAATAGAGAAAGCAGAAGACACTGACAATTGAATCCACAGCTGAGTGTCCAACACATTTGTGGAATAAAAATGCCTCTGTATGCTTTGTCTCATCACTGTGCAAAATAACATTCAAACTTCACTGCGACTTAGCCATCCCACCACTACCCTCACTACAAAATGATGCATAGTCATTTAGCGTTTGTGTGTATGAATACAGAACATTAATCTCTGCATTTCTGAAGCCACACTTCATTAGGACATTCATGATTAGCCTATTAAAATGCTGAAGAAGCAGGAACAGGCAGCCCCAGGAGTGTAGCTGGGCTAATTGTAATTCAGAGTCCAATTAGTATTCCTTGATTAAAGTGCCACTAGCTACAAAAGACGGCAAAGAAACATTGCATTGAATTATTTAACCACAGGGTGGAGCACTTGTGCTATTAAGAAGTGAGTCTTCAGAGCACAGAAAGGAGCAAGACTTTCAAACAATCCACTTGCTTTTTCAGACTTATATACTTGTGACTGTTTAACAGTCACTAGCAAAAATAAAAAAATTTGTTGTTTGTTTATCTTAACAGCTTTAGTATTAATAGTCAAATTCAACTTTCAACTCAAATTTGACAAAACTTCATAGTAATTCCACAGTCTGCACTGGCTGAACATTTTGTCAGGACATAAACTTGAAGTTGTAATTACATGACTTGGCATTTAGAGGCTAATAAGGGGTCATAGGTTGCAGAGGATGAAAACGAATCCTCAATTCATTGAGGGTTGGTCTTAAGGTGTCCTAAGGTATTATCCAAGACCCAGTGTGGGATCAGCAATGTTGCTTGCTGTTTTGGTGTTGTTCTTTTAGGAACTGTTTGGGACTAATTATCCTGGGTCCTGTTGGGATTTGTTCTGACTGTCTTTGGGTCCCACTGGACTGGGTGTTTTTGTTTATAAAATATTACTGACTTTGGATAGGTTCTCTATGGGTTTAGTCAGATCAGGTCCAAAATGCAAGAACTGAAACACCACTTTGAAGTTCAACTTCAGGGGCCAAGCGTCAAAGCATTTGGACAGTTTTATAGCTCTGCTCAAGAGGACATGAGAAGCAGGTGTTGCAGAGTTTTTTCTGTTCTTGACCAAAGTTTTCAAGAAAGTCCAGAGATTGAAACTAACAGCTTTAAAACATTAATCCAGAAACAACCCCTATTTTAATTAATCTCCCAGTCTGTTGAATAACCCAAAAAACATTTCATTTTCCCAGTGGTTATTTTCTCAGTATTAATGCCTCGTTTTCTGTTGTGACAACAAAACCAGCACTGAAATCAAATATTAGCTCACTCTGTTGGCAAATTTTTATCTTTTAAAATGTGTGATTTATGGATCAAGAATGGACTGAAGATGATTAAATCATGCCTTTTCTCTGGCTGCAAAACATCAGATGTCTGCTGATCTCCACCTCACAAATGCATCCCATCTTGCTTAAACACTGAAGTGATTAATGCACAATCCCTCCAAGGTCCTTCCACTTTGCTGCATCATCTCAGTATGGAACAATATCAGAAAACAGCATGTCAACACCCTATTTCTTGGGTAAGACTCTACTTAATGCATATCTGGACCAAATGGATAGCAGATGCAGAGAGGGTGCAACTACAGCCGTGCCATGCCCAAAAATGAGCAGGGAGACCAGATCCTGGTATAATCAGGAGAAAAAGAAGGTTAAGTGTTTAAAAACTGTCAGCATGCTATAGAAACAGTGCCAAAAGCTCATATTTGAACTGATCCAAGACAGATAAAAAGACAGGGACCAAGAGAAAAGAGGAAGATGACTTAAAAACATTGAGGCCTGAAGATAAAAGGCTGGAAGTGGTTTGAAATTCAAACACGGAAAGTATGAGCAGGCCGGAAAGGAGATAGCACTGCAATCAAATCCTTCCTTTGTCAGAATCCAAGGCTGCATAAGGGGAAAATTATCATTTTCAATGTCCTGCAGGACTGATAAGTCAAGGAAGAGGAGGGGTTGAGGATGGGTTTGAAGGGGGATGAACTTGAAAGCCAATGAATGGATGTTTTACTTGGGAACAGGGCTGTGGCTACTCAGCCAGGTTTGAGGTCTGTGATTTAGACTCTAGCAGAGTTTAGGGTTTTGGAAACAGCTGTGGTAAGAAGCTAGGGTCATGGTAGACAAGTGGTAAGGGCAGGTTAGGTTGTGAAGGCAAGCTTTATCTACCCCTTTATTTATCCAGCTAGGTACAGACCATGTACTTCCTTGAAATGATTCTCTCTCTAATGCTCCGCCTGTTCCCTCATCTTGCAATTGCAAAAACCAGTCAGGCAAAGGATGTGCTTCACTTAGAAGGTTGGAATACATTTTGGTAAGCCAGGCATGGCTACAGCACAAACACACGTGCGGAAAATCTCTGATGCTTTTCATGGTCTAAATCACTCAGTACACCTACTGGCTATAAAAACACAACACATCAACTTACTTTTCTTCTTCCCCAAAAGATAGCAAATGCTAGTGTGTATTTTTAGGTTTCTGAAACACATAATGTACAAACAGTCTTTCCTGGACTTGTTTAAATTTTCTGGGAATAGTTTACTCTGCTTAAACCCACACTACAATCTGCCTCTGCACTGTGCTTTGTTTCCACATTTTGATGACACTGCTGGGACTATGCATAGGACCTAACAACAAATCCAAGGAAGGAGGCATCACATCACCTCGTCACATTAACTGACAGCTGATGCATGGAAAGAGCAATAAATAACTCACTGCATTTCAGCAGTGAGTTCTGCACAACAAAGATGTAAAAAAAAACAAGTTTCAATTCAGCCTCGTCTAATGCTGCAGGTATTGACTTGATACGTCTCGACAGAGCAGACTCTTTTATCTCAACTAAATGTCATGACATTTCGGGTGCTCAGTTTCTTGGTTACTGTTTCAAAGTGCAGCCCAGAATCCACAGGTACAGTGGGTGAATATAGCTGAAGTTATATGCAGAATTAGAACTGTCATACTTTTAGAAATGTTTGTAAATTTATTAAAAAGGAAAAACTGAAATATATTTACATAAGTATTCAGACCCTTTCCTCAGTACTTAGTTGAAGCTTTGGAAACAATTACAGCCTCGAGTCTTTTTGGGTATGACGCAAAAACTTTGCACATCTGGATTGGAGGATTTTCTGCCATTCTTTTTTACAAATCCTCTCAAGCTCAGTCAGGTTTGATGGGGACTGTCAGTGGACAGACATTTTCAGGTCTCTCCAGAGATGTTCGACAGGGTTCAAGTCAGGGATCTGGCTGGGCCACTCCAGGATATTCACAGAGTTATGCCTAAGACACTCCTGTGTTGACTTGGCTGTGTGCTTAGGGTCATTGTCATATTGGAAGGTGAACCTTTGGCCAAGTCATTGAGGATATCTCTGTACTTTGCTCCATTCAGCTTTCCCTCAACCCTACCCAGTCTCCCAGTCCCTACTGCTGATAAACACCTCCACAGCATGATCCCACCATGTTTCACTGTGGGATGGTAATAGGCAGCTGATGAGAGGCGACTGGTTTCCTCCAAACATAATGTTTAGGATTGAGGCCAAACAGGTCTTGGTTTCATCAGACCAGAGAATCTTGTTCCTCACAGTCTGAGAGTACTTCAGGTGCTTTTTTGCCAACTCCAAGCAGCTTTCATGTGTTTTACACTGAGGAGAGGCTTCCGTCTAGTCACTCTGCCATAAAGCTCAGATTGGTGGAGGGCTGCAGTGATGGTTGTCCTTCTGCAACTTTGTCCCATCTCCACACAGGATCTCTGGAGCTCAGTCAGAGTGACCATCAGACCATCAGTTCTTGGTCACCTCTCTTACTAAGACCCTTCTCCCACGATTGCTCAGTTTGGCCAGGTGACCAGCTCTTGGAAGAGTCCTGGTTGTGCCAAACTTCTTCCATTTGAGTATTATGGAGGCTACTGAATGTCACTAACCTTGTGCTCTCTCTCTCTCCCCTAGTTTGTGCTCTCTCCCTCTCTCTCTGTTCTCTCTCTCTGTACCTTCTGCAGGTGTCCCTGGTCCTGGAGCTGTATATTGCTGATGTGCAGTTACTGGCCCCACCAACCTGCAGTGTCTATTTGTTGTTTATTGTTGCTGTTCTTTTCTCTCTGCTCTATCCACTCACCCCAACCGGTCGAGGCAGATGGCCGCCCAAACTGAGCCTGGTTCTGCTGGAGGTTTTTTCTTCTGTTAAAGGGAGTTTTTTCCTCTCCACTGTCGCCAAGTGCTGCTCATAAGGGATTTGTTGGGTTTTTAGTTTTAGTTTTTGTAAAATGCCTTGAGATGATTTGTATTGTGATTTGGCGCTATACAAATAAAATTGAATTGAATTGAATTACTGTGCTACTGGAAACCTTCAGTGCAGCAAAAAATTGTTGTAGCCTTCCCCAGCTCTGTGTCTGTCTACAATCCTGTCTCTGAGCTCTCCATGCAGCTGTGAGGCCTTCTATGGAGAGGTGTGTGCCTTTCCAAGTGATGTCTAATCAATTTAATTTACCACAGGTGGACTCCAATCAGGGAGTAGAAACATCTCAGCAATGGTCAAGAGAAATTGGAGGTACCTGAGCTAATTTTCACGTGTTGTTGCAAAACATCTGGATACTTATGTAAATGTCATATTTCCTTTTTTCCTTTTCAATAAATTTACAAACATTTCTAAAATTCTGTTTTCAATCGGTCATTATGTGGCACTGAGTATAGATTAATGAGAAAAAAATTAATTTAAACAATTCCAGTATGAGGCTGCAACATAAAATGCAAATGTTGCAGGTATTTCAAAGTACTTCCAAACTGGTAGAAAAGCAAGATATATGCACTGAGCTGCCAGGAATAAAGCTTAGCTCTGAAACAATTTTGGTGGTTTTACTGGCTATTGCAATTTCTTTATTATTATTGATTTGTCTAAAAATCATTTTCCTATACACAATCATTGGAAAGGTGTGAATACATTGCAGATACCTTGTAAAGGTTCTTTTTATTGTATAATTGTTGATCTATTTGGTCCACTAACATTCCTAAAGTCCACAAAACAGAAGGGAAAACCTGCCTCAAGGAAACAAACATGACTACTCTTTACTTAGTACACATATCCAAAAAACAGACAAACACACACGCTTTTTAGGCACAGTTGCTTTTAGCCTTGCTTGACTGGCTTTGGCTAAAGACAGTGTAACGCCAAGTACACACCTGATAGGGATGATGTCACCTACACACAAACACAAACACACACACACTGAAAGACGGAAACATGCTCTCATTCCATTTCCTTATGTTGCTGCTGCTCTCCAGACACAGTAACCTAATAGGTGTTTATGAAAGGGGAGAATGTGCGAGTCCATCATATAATGAATAGAAGCAACAGAAGAGGAAGTGAGAGAGAGAGGGGTTGTTGTTTGTCCCTATAATGCTGCTCTGTTGCTCTGAGCTTCCAAGATGCCCCATCTAAAAGCTTCCTTCCTCTCCTCCAAGGACAGTAAACTGTGACTGTTCCCTCCATTGCTGCAGAACAGGCTGCTTCACTAACACCACATTCCACTTTACTGAATTGTACCTGAATCTCAAATGGACAGGCTACAGAATGGACAAAGCTCTTCCAGAGCCACAGAAGACATCATGAAACTATTGTCACAGGCTGGTTAGTACAGCATACTGTTGCAATCCTCACAACAGTCAAAACAGCCATTGCAACATATTAAAATACACCTGCACAAGGCAGTGAACCTGTAATTCATTCTAGCAGCATCTCTTCACTAGATCGTCCGCTAAAATGTGTCTTTTTTTCCATAAAACAAAAACCTTGAACTGGTCCAAGAAATAGGGGAGGAGCACAATGAGCAGGCGTAAGGTGTCAGGAGTGGAGAAACAAAGACCCAAGAAAGACTGTGCTAGAAAGGCAAGCAGCTAATTATGTTATGTGGACCTACATATAGTAGGCTACAGGGGGGCTTGTGCATGTCTCTGCATAGTTTACCCCAAGAGCCGCTGGAAGCTGCCATGTACAAACATCCCTAGCATTATTCATAAGGTACTGGTAATGCCATTGCCTAAAAACACTAAACATCAAAAGGAGCTGGTCTAGGATCTGTGCAAACTCGGGTAGCTTTCTTATGTATATGCATGAGTATATGTGGTGTACAAGGCCTGATGAAATTTTAATTATTGCTTTGGGAAAATGGGGTCAACACCGGAATCTGCTGAGTAGAAATATGAGAATGAGTAGTATGAAGAACAGGAAACAACAGGATATACTATGACAAAGAATTACAGTAAACACAGTAAGACGCTGTGTGAACAATGCTACTTAAAGAGACCGTTAATAACACACTTTCATAAGTTTGGGGATTTATGACAAATTTAGTATGGACATAATTACAAAATGGGTGAGTCCTACATTTTCCAAATTGCAACCCAACAGCATCTTTCTGTAGACCCTCCATGCCTTTTCATATTTGTGTGCCCAAATTCAGGCTTTCTGATATAAACTAATCTACAATTTCTCTGCTCATATTGTCAATTAGTCTAGTTATTATCTATTTCTCATTCTATAAGTCACCAGTTTATCCATCTAGAGTCGCTGTTAGATGGGTCTCAGGGGCATGATATACATGATAAATGCCAATAGGTACCACAGAGTATTCCTTCTAAATGTAACTCAGTAGTGCTGTAACATTACCTCCAGCACTTTCCCAGTGATGTACTTCTTGCAGCTCTCACACTGGATGCCAAACATTGCGTGATAGTCCGTCTCACAGAAGGGGACGCCATCCCTGACAGGACAACACCGTGTGAGACAGCAGATCAGATCCAGTACAGAAGTAGCTCCTCACACTATGTCTGACAGCATATTTTTACAATGTAAGTCTGAGGATGGTATTTAGAATGCTCCTAGCTACTCATTTCACACTTTTTATATACCATATACTTAACACTTTTCAATATTACATAGTGCTATACAATGAAAAGACCTTAGTTATGGCATATTACCACCAAGGTAATAGCATTAATGAAGTAGTAGATATGTTATACTCTATTTCCAAAGCCAGAGTGACTTACTTGCTGATGTACTCAGCATTGAGCACTTTGTTGCAGACTTTACACTTGAAGCAGCCCAGGTGCCAGTGCTTGTCCAGTGCTACAAGTGACTGTTCATTCTTAAACTCCTTCCCACAGCCACAGCAATCTGCCCACACCACGGAGACATAAATGGACATCTGATGATTAATTATACTAAAGCTGATTTTCTCTGGAAATGACTTTGATTTGAATGAGCAGAACAATAAAACACCAATGACATTAAGATTCCAGTTTAGGAGATGGAACAGAAAATTACAATAACAAGCAGTGTAACAACTCTGAGTTCGCAATGACAAAAGTTTACTTTGGCATGCTTTATGTTAAGACAGTGACAAGAGAGAGACATGATAAAAGAACTGACTGTGGACAGCCTGTATGGGTGCAGGGCTATTGGCAGGGAGAGGCTGGGTACACTTTTGGCAGATACACTCCTTCCCATTAAATGTCACTCGGTCGCCGGCTGGGAATGGCTGTCTGTAAACAACAGAAAACAGAGGGAACATCAGACGTGGGCTGTGACTGACAGTTTGTAATAAATATTCAATTTTGAAAAAAAAAAAAAAAAAAAAAGAAAAAAAAGAAATTTGAAACAAGACATAGTCCATCTTGGGGTATAAAATACTTTATCAACATCCATGTAAAATTGTGTAAGGTGCCTGTTAAACACATGGTGTGGCAGGTTTCACAGCAAAATGATGACTAAAAACTTCACACACCTAAATAATTTCTGTGATCTGACATAAAGTAATAATAAAAATAATGTAGCAGCTCTCAGGGAGGATCTTATCACAAGATTGGATCATTATTAGACAATCTAGCAAAAGGTCAGACGGTAACAGACTGCTATTAGAACATATTCAGCTGTAGAAATGATTTTAGACCCACCAAAGAAAAGCACTGACTAGCCACCAAACAAAATTCTGAAATGTTTTCGGGGTAATTTTACATTTCTTTTGTATCTCACCCATAAAAACTCCTCAAGCTGTTGAATGTACATGTACTGGGATAAAACAAGAAGCAGCAGAGGACTAACCAGATGTCCATAATCTTGGTGACATCTGAGGGTGTGCCTGAATTAGATTAAAGTAAATACTTTAGTTTTGGTCTAAGGCTGTTTGTAATAATCTTCAGGACACCATGGTAACCTGACTGCAGAACATGAAGTCATTGCAAAAAGGCATATTTTTTGACATGAGCACATGCCTGAGAAATAGTAGATTTCAATTGTGCGATACAACATGGCGGCCACACCGTCCTGCAAGTGTTCGATCTCATCTGATGTCAGAAGCTAAGCAGGCCTGGGCCTGGTTAGTACTTGGATGGGAGACTGCCTTGGAAGACCAGGGGCATGGTACACTCAGCCAGTGAGGTTGCACAAGTCAGTGCAGTCTAAATGTTGGTCCCAACCTGCAACAGGAAGGGCTTCCTGCATAAAACTTGTGCCAAATTGATCATGCAGATAAACTGATCTGCTGTGGTGACCCCTAACAGGAGCAGCCCATAAAGAAAGAATAAATAGAACAATACAATAATGACTCAAAACTTCCAAAACCCTGATAGTGGCCTAATACTAGATTTTCTGCTTGAACATTCAGAGGTGGAAGCTATTGTTAGAAAATATTCAGATTAATTGATTTATTTTATATTCATTCACCAGCCAAATGACATTATGTTCCTTAAATGATGTAACAAACACAATGAAACAATGTTAATGTCTCCTGGCTGCAAGCACTGCTCTAACACAACTGCTGTCACTGATTCAAGTACAGAAGGAATGATGAATCCTTGGCAAAGCAGGGCTCTGACTGGCTGCCACGTACTGCTTCCTACAGCTCGGAAATGTGATATTAGAGCTGCTGTCACACTGTCACAGTCAGCTACTGAGGGAGAACAACATCAGAGCAGACTGGGAGAGGCTCACATTATTGGTTACTTTTCTGTAAGAGGGATGTCCCGATCCAGACTGGGGCTGATCAGGGCATGTTTTACCTGATTGGTACTGGTTTTACTGAGCCAAACCAAAGCCTGATCCCTTGTTTTACATCAGGTGTTATAAACAGAGTACAGTTTGCAGCATGATATGGCTTTAATGTCTATAGTGTGTAAACATTTTAAATTAGAAAAGGAAAACACTCATTTGTAATGGCTGCAATGTGAGCATTTCACCAGGTGGTAGTAACAGAGCTATGTTACATACTACCAATATGATGCAACAACTAAAAAATAAACACTCTTTAATTACAGAATACACTCGGTTTACTCATCACACTTCAATTTAATGCTGCACTAAGAGGAACTGAATTTGCCAATTTGAGTAGTTTGAATGTACTCAAAGTGTGTACTGTGCAAATGTATTATCTAGGAAAATACACGTATTAGATGGGATTCTGTATCAGCAGATACTCAGTAATAAATAACTTAGATCAGGATCAGAGAGAAAAACAAAAAACAATCCTAAATTATTGATATCCTGTCCTATGACCTGGTGCCATAGTTGTTCATGCTGAACACCCAAAAACCTGCTCAACAGGAAATATAAATGGAAAGAATCTGTGTTTCTTGATATACTTTATAATTTAATGCCAGTACCGCTGGACACAGATGTAGATTAATCCATGTGTCTGCATGTGTCTGTGTATGCTCACACATGTGCAGACAAAGAATGTGAAAAACAAAGACAGATGAATATTGAATTATTGATGACCAATACAGTGCTGTGACTGTGAAACACACTCACAGAGCTGAGTCTGGTGTCTCATCTCCAGAAGCGTTTTCTCCCCCACTCAGTCTCTCAGCCCTATTTTTATATATCTCACAATGAGGTTGTGTGTTTTGCCACCACAAAAGCGATATTTGTTATGAGAGGTCAGAAGTTTGACGATCACATTACAAACCTCAAATGCCACACTGGAACATTCTGATCTCAGGTTGAACATAGCGATCACCGAGGTATGATAGAATGAACACACGCTCGCACACACACACACAGAAAACTCACCTTCAGTTCAAAAGACACTTAACACTAGCTATGGGAATGGGCTAAGTGGCCACACTGACTGACCACGCACTTAAAATTCCTGTGCCTGTGAGAGGCTCCATTACCATTCTAGGCCTAAGCAACAGCACTGGTCATACACACTCACACACACACAAAGAAACATGGGACAGTGAGGAGAAGCATGCTCAAAGCTGGAAACAGGTGAAGATGACTCTCACTTGCAGTGGCATGTGCCTATTTATACATGTATGTGGGTTATACAGTTATGAACTTGTAAATAGCACCTGTATGGAGCAATGTCGTTGATGATGTGTGTAAAAATGCACAGTGCTGGAGTAATATCTCCTCCTAAAAAGATAGTATTTAGAATTTTGAGTTTGTGCTAAATGAATGAATCACAGAAAAAAACTAAACAATTAGGAGAAGTATTGGATTCATAGATAACAAAATATGGAATTTATTAAATACAATACAAAGAAAAAATATTTTGCGAGTGTCAGTGCTGTGGAGAATGTGAAAAGACGCCATAAAACAACAGAAATGGTAATTCGTAAGTTAACAGTTAAAAAGTTAAATGTACTGTAATTAAATTTTGTAAACTTATGAACTCATTAATAAGTTAAATTACTGTAAAACTGATGGAGGAAAAGGGTCGCTTTTCACAAATGGCAAACGTTACCTATCACAGTTGTTAATCACTACCCTGTTGATCTTTATTTGTACAAGTCGGTACATCTATTGGCAAAGTGCTCTGCCAAGTTGGACGTGTTGGCTCCATTGGTTTGAACCATATTTTACTAATGGGCTTTGCAGGGTCCATGGGCTTGTCCTGACTGTGGGCTACATGAATGAAATAATGCTGGATTCCACTTTGTGAGTCTGCTTTGTTTACAGGCCATAGATATAATGATATACAGCTCTTATTAATTACTGATATGTATAAAACGAGGTATTGTACCTTTTTTAATGGCAGGGTATTGGGATACTTTTCTAGTGTTGTTACACCGTGCAACACTATGATGAAATTACATGAGCTTTGCATGAAAGTCCATTTACTTCTTACAGCATATCTGAGTCTCTCCATAGTAAGCCCCATATAATGTGAAATTCAAATTTGCTGTATGACCTTTATAATACTGACTTTGAGTGAAGGACCTCATATATAGGGACATGTATATTAATTTATCTCTTGCAATTTTTTACTTATTTACACATCAGGTCAGATATTATTAATGTAAATATACCACATGTGGATTGCTTATTGTTACTTACAAAAGTTATCAGACACAGCTTCAGTAATCAGGATTATCACTTAGGTCAAACGGTGAAGTTTAAAGTTTGACAGCAGATTCAACAAGTGATTCTGGTTATAGGAACAAAGACTAAGCAATGTCTTAATTCAAAGATAATGTTCAAGTCTACAATGAAACAACTAAGGAAGCATCTAAATCATTTGCATCTGATTTCTTACTTGCAAGAGGCGCAGACGAAACAGCGGGGGTGATAGGTCTTGCCCAGGGCAGATACCACCTCCCCTTCAATGAAGTCCTGGCAGCTGAAGCAGCGAGTCCCGTACAGACGCTGGTAGTCCAGAGTACAGATGTATTCACCCTGCCGCACAAAGAAACCTCCCTGGGCCAGTTCACAACCACACACTGGTTGGTAGTGCATGTTGGGGTTGCAGAAGGAGAGAAAAGAGAGAAAGAACAGTGAGGTTCAGAGGTGTGACGTGTGACATATGTGACACAAAATCACAAGAGCAGCCATCAGTGTGTTTAATCCATACAAAAACATAAGCTATACAGTACACATACAGTACAGTCTGCCACTCCCATATCACAGATAAGTAAAAAAAAAAAAAATTATAATTTTTAAATAATATATATATATATATAAAATAAAAAAATAGAAAAAATATATATATACATATATAAATAATGATTGTGTTATTATATTTTTGTTTACCTTTGGTTTTAATATGACTATTAATCTGCTTGTTTTATATTTTACTGTCTGCCGTGGTAGGTTTGTCAATATGGTAAGGTTAAATAAACACAAAGGAGTACATACAGAGTTGTGGTAAGTAGTCACATCCCACAAAGAAAAGTAGTGTTATTAGCATGCGTGGGTTGGTATTGGTTGAGTTGTTAGGGCCATAAATCTGTTTAGTCACACTGTGGGGATAAAAAGTGAGTCCTCTAGACATGAATCACTGACGTTTGGGGTAAGACTTGGTTTAGGGTTGAAGTAAGGTGAGGGTGAGGTCTGGGTGAGGGTTAGTAGAGTTAAGGTTAAGGTTAGTCGAGTAAGGGAATTAATGTAACTCAATGAATTGTCCCCTGAAGTGATAGAAACACAACAGTGTGTGCTTGTCTAGTTTTAACAATGCATGACAGGAACTCCACATCGGCGTCTCCCCTCATGAACATATGATGATTACACAGTAAGTAATAGCAACTGCATGACATCACAGAGCTCCTCCACCCTCAGAGGAAACCTCACTCTATTTTTC
This sequence comes from Mastacembelus armatus, assembly GCF_900324485.2. Taxonomy (NCBI): domain Eukaryota; kingdom Metazoa; phylum Chordata; class Actinopteri; order Synbranchiformes; family Mastacembelidae; genus Mastacembelus; species Mastacembelus armatus. The sequence goes on along the minus strand of NC_046650.1, from coordinate 2,836,430 downwards.
TACTCCTTTACCAAAAACAATGCCACTCCTTTTCTTCCCCCTCCATCCTTTCCCTTTCTTTGGAAATAAACAAGAGCAATAAGAGAGGTTTGCATTCGCTGTATTGCACTCAGGCCTGAACAGTGAATTTTTAACACACACAGTCTCAAACTTGCAGTGATGTGTGAAGACTTTTGTGGCATGCGGCGTGTGGGTGAGGTCACACATATGCTTTACAGGAAACACACATGGACATGCTTGCAGGAACATGGAAAGGTAATAAAAATAAAAAGTTAATAACATCGTACACACGCAACCGCTTCCCATGCTGTAAGAATGCACATACCCTACAGAAGAGGCTGATTTACTGCAGTGTCAGTGGGTTTCCTGGCTCTCATTAAAGTCTAAGTAGAATCTGATCTACTTAGAGACCATCATATTCTATGGTGGTATGTTTTCACCAACAAGTTATCAATACCAGTGCAGATTGCTGAGTGAAGACATTATATAGACATTACATAGACAAAGAATGTTTTACATGTAGCCATGCAAATAGCAATGAAACTATTGCAAATAATGTACCGCATATAACATACCTCAGCATGGCAACCATCTGCTCCAGCCCCCTCCTAAAACACTATACTGTTATGAATATCTCTGTAAATGTTTCCACAGTTGTATCTGGGTTTCCTGCCTTCGCCATGTGTGTCCTAAGTTGTTCTCTTTGCTCAGCTTATCCACTACTGTCCTCACATCACATCAGATTTCTAGTTAGCATTTCACAAATCACACAATGAAGCTGCAGTCCAGGTGAAGCCTACCTTGAGGCTTTAGTTTCAATTTAGTTCACCCTCGGTCATTAAACACCTGCCTCTTTTTCTTGGCTGTTTTGATTTTTGTTTTGTTTGCAGTATGTAAAATAGCACTAAAATCTTCATTTTCATTGAAGCACTGGAACTAAATTCTTGGACTTTTGCAGCTTTTTATTTTCTGCAGGGGTGGACTGCAATAACTTGCTTTATACCTATGAAATGTATGTGTGAGATCAAGCCTGCAGGGATTGAGCGAAAACATCTACTGACATGATTAAAGCAAGGGTTGTAATTTGTCATCTTTTTTTTTTTGTCTAATTTCCCACACATCAAACTGAAGCAGCAACGGTCCACATTTTCCTACAAGTTGCTTAACAATCCAGTGTTCTCACCCTTTTATCTGCTTGTAAAAACTTTGTGCAGCATTTGCACCATTTCACTTTTTTATCTAACCATACCAGGAGTTAGAGGGAGGCTAAAAAACAACCACAACAATACAACCATGAATGTTTTCTCAGGAAGTGGACGACATACTTTCCACAGAGCTCTATCGGCTCTCTTACATCCGGTTCAGATGTCTGGCAACCTGTCTAGAATGAGATAATGCTCTGGACTGGTGGAGTAAACACTAGCAGAGTGGAAAGCTGAATGGAGGGATGGATGGATGGATGGATGGATGGATGGATGGATGGATGGATGGATGGATGGATGGATGGATGGATGGATGGATGGATGGATGGATGAGATACACCCTCAAAAAGAGGATTCATCTGTGACTTTTAAAAAGTCAAACTAAAGAATAGAAAATAAAAAGAAAGAATAAAGTTTCAAGACATTTTTGAGCTTTTGAGTAAGACTTACCTCAAAAGATTCAAAGGTTCTGGTAAGACTTGCATTTCAGTTTGCACTAACAGATCTCAGGTGTAATTTGAATGACTTCAAACATACTTTGACATTACACACACTATTCCTGAATGACGTCAGATCAGTGCCATAGGATTTGTATTGTCAGATTTGTATTGTATTGTCAGACCTGTCCTCTTTGACAAAGCGTATAGTTAGGGCTGGCTTCAGGCAACCCTGAACCATCCCTTAGTTAGTTATGCTGCTATAGGCCTAGACTGCCCGAGGACCATCGGTGCACTGAGCTCCCCTACCCTAACCCCCCCCCTCTTCTCTCCCACCTCATGTATATTCCACCATTGAATGTTACTAACCTTGTGCTCTCTCTCTCCCCTAGTTTGTGCTCTCTCCCTCCCTCTATCTCTCTCTCTCTCTCTCTGTACCTTCTGCAGGTGTCCCTGGTCCTGGAGCTGTTTATCGCTGATGTGCAGTTACTGGCCCCACCAACCTGCAGTGTCTATTTGTTGTTTATTGTTGCTGTTCTTTTCTCTCTGCTCTATCCACTCACCCCAACCGGTCGAGGCAGATGGCCGCCCAAACTGAGCCCGGTTCTGCTGGAGGTTTTTTCTTCTGTTAAAGGGAGTTTTTCCTCTCCACTGTCGCCAAGTGCTTGCTCATAAGGGAATTGTTGGGTTTTTAGTTTTAGTTTTTGTAAAGTGCCTTGAGATGATTTGTATTGTGATTTGGCGCTATACAAATAAAACTGAATTGAATTGAATTGAATTGAATTGAATTAAATTGAAAAAATAACTGACCTGCCAGTGCATAAAAAAGTCTCCTTATTGTATTATACACTTAGTGACTTAAGTGACTCACCAGCTGAGCACATCAAGCTGAAGCCCATTTATCATTTACAGATTTAACACTACCAGGAAAATTTTATCCTTTAAAAATCCAACAAACCCACCCATTTAATCTTATTCTTTTTAACTGCAGTACAGCAGCATGGTGCATATGCTGCGTCAAACTAGCCTCTAATGCAGATCAAAAAGTTTATGTCTGAGTGCATTACAAGAGAGAGGAAGTCAGAAGATGTTCTTTCAGGCTTTCCCTCATCGCTAATGGAAACTGTCAAAACTGTCTCCCTCTCATCCCTTCCTCACAGCTCTCATCTCTCCTCTCCATCATTCCCTAATCCCCTCATTCACATGGGATGTGTTAAAAGGCAGAGCAGGATGTGGAAGTCTGCAGATTGGGCTTAATCAGGTGGGGACTGAAGTTCACTTTCAAATACAACATACTGCTTATATAACTGCTTCTTTTCCTAAAATGTATTTTTGCAAAGAAATCATTCTATCCTTGTTCTTTTGACTTACATGTAGTTTGTAAGCAAGAAAGAAACGTAAGTTTTATTTAAAACTAACCAAAACTTCCACTTACCAGTTGGAAAATAAATTTACTAGCAAGACAGCTCTCCAGAACCGATGTCCTAAACTGCTGATGGCACACAACCAACAACATTTTGTATGAACACCTGTGTGGACTTTACAGGGCTGTGACAAATAATGTCTGTATGTGCCCTCCAGTCAAAAGTCCCAGAATCCATCTTCAACCATAATCCAAACCCAACTGAATGTTCTGCTCTTGCAGGAATTTCATTGGTTTGAAACTATTCCATCTACATGACACCAAAGGGTGTGTGTGTGCGATCACCCCGAGCATGGGCCTCAGCAGATGAGATCATGATGTAGCTAATTAGTCCATTTGTCCCAACACTCAACTGAGAACAGAATGTATTCAGCAAGATGAAACTTCCACAGATTTCACAGATGCAACTTCAGAACCTGGAAAATCTAGAAAAAAAGGTTCGCTTCATCTCTGCTCGAGTACTAAATTACAGCCAATAACAGCATTAATAGCAATTTCAGTGCTTCTCAGGTTGCCAGTGTGAAGTAGGTATAAAGGTTGCACTGTAGTAGGAACATGATTACAGCACTTTCCAGAGCTGAAAGGAAGAATACTATACAGGAAACTGATGACCTCCATCTCTGAAGGCTTATCTCATGCACGGTGAAGCCACTTACGTAATATGAATGTACTCAGAGGCTCTCAGAGGGATTGTATGTGCTGTTGAATCTGCTTCCTCTGCAGTAGAGGATCTCAAAGCCAACACTGTTCTGTGTTGTCTTGAATTCAGCATGTTGACTTAGCGAGGGAGTTTCATGCTTGAATGGAAGTGCAACAAATTTGCTCTGTTGTGATTTGTGAATTAAATATGGTGTATCTGTTTTACACATGTACTAACAGGATCTAGGGAGAAAAAGTAATGGAGTCAGTTGTTACAACATGGAAATACTTTGCACAACACCCAGCCCTATTGGACACTTATATTGCATATTGTTTATCTATCTAGGTGTGTGCAGGCTGTTCAGTCTAGCCCTTCACTGAGGAGACGAATATAGGATACAAATGAACTAAGTTTGTATGTAAAGTAATGTAACGTTTGGAGACTTAAAATTCACAGTTCCATCTGAAGAGGCCTCTACAGGCTTTATTTACAGGCATGATTTATTGTCTTATAATTGATATATTATATATGTGGTGTGTCCTTGCATGAGCTGGACCTGGACTATATGTTTCATAATGATGCTCACTGTGTGAGAGAACTCGGCTAAATATATACATCTGCTATGTGTTTTCTGCTATGAATGTGTGACCTTGACTGCGCCTCTTGTTTTACAATGACCCATTCATGTGTATGTGTGACAGGGAGGGGGGCTGGCATTCACTAGTCAGTGACCTTGACTGTACAGTCTTCAGCCCACTGGCATTGATTTCCCCATCTCTGGGACTGTACTTGAAAGAAACAAAATCAAGGTTGATCCTTGTGACAAGTCTAATGGATCCATAGTGATCCAGACTCCCCACCACACTGGACTAAATTGCAAACAGGCATCTAACGAAGCAATAGTCAGGGGAGGTCTGTTTATTGTGTAACTCTACTGCACTCTACACTGACACTATCCATTTCATAACACACTTGTTGGTGAATTTATGTGTGATCATGTGAAAGGAAGGAATCTTATGTTGATTTTCTGTTTGTTCATTTTCAGTACAGACTACTACAGGCTGTAAACCAGTGAGTGATTATTTAACCTCCTTATTTGGAGATAAACTAAAACATTTTGATATATTTACATTACAACAAAGAGGACATCAGACTGCACTAAATCACACAAAATTGAGATCAGTATTGTTAAAACAGTGTGAATCCAGGAGTCCAGATAAGTGACATTATATTATAAACAAATTAACAAAAATAGCTTCTTCAATTATCATCAATGACATCATGCTAAATGAAACATCCAAAACATAAGAACAAAAATGACAAATGGCTTACATAATTCCCTGTGAGCCAAAATGTAATCTTATTGTTAAAACTGCAGTGGTTTTGTTCATGGCACAGAAAAACTTTATGTGAATATTCAATACATTTAATTCAATGGGAAAGTGTGTCCAAACTTTTGACTGGTAGTGTAAGTAAGGCAGGTGTGTACACAGTCATCCAGTTATCCAATACAATACTGTGCACAACACCTGTCTATTTGAACTGCATAACAAATTAGAGATAAGGAGAGTGATTCAGAACAAAGCTAACTGAACCCTGAGCTAAGATTACTGTATTTAAAAATGGCATTTGACTTGAATTCACAATGATTTGACTGCTTGTGTTTTTTTTGTTTGTTTTGTTTTTTAGCAATGAGTGGTTAGTAATATTGTAGCATATGATGTATTATATGTAAAAAATTGTTAAGTGTGTGTATATGTGCTCCTTTTGTCTCCTTTTGTGTGTGAGGTCAACACCCTTGGCCCAGTGATGAGCACACACACTCCCACATGGCTCTGTTCTGGTCAGCCTGCATCCAAGAATGAGACAATCCAACAGCCAACACCCTAATCACAAGAATATCACAACCATCTGCTATTATAACACCACTGATCTAACCATCAGGACCTCTGCATGCGGCCAGCAGCATCTATTTACCAGGAAGAAACACAACTCATGCTGGGTGGCTGCACAAAAACAGTGTACCTCATAAATCTGTCAAAACGTCAAAGCAACACTGGCTGTATGAAGTACATGTAGAGTGTCACTTTCACTCAACACAAAGTAAACATCAGTTACATTGTCCACTGCTTAATTTATTTGAAAGGCAGACTAAAAATCTATTCTCAACATACATGTTACGTAATAGAAAGAAATACATCTTGAATCAAACAGAGGTGCAGCTACTGTAAACAAACATCTGGTTAAACCCCACAACTCTGATCATTCTCATATCCCCAGTGATTATACATTATAGTCAGTTTACATAGTTACTGATGGTACAGCTGTAACCTGGGTTATCTCAGGTATAAATGTATAACCAGAAGTCTGTTTTCAACACTGGATGTGTGGAGAAAGTAGTGGGTGTTTAGTGGGCGAAGACAGCATAACAAGGAACAAAAGCAGAAGCCAGATTTATTTCAGCTTGACTAAATGCCAGGTGCTATTTAAATTTTAGAGCTGCAGTACTAAAATATTGGAATACCTCTTTAATCAGATCAGAGATTTCCATGATGTGCCTTTTCAGTTTAAAGTGTATACTTAACAAATGAATAATGTTTGCTTCACCACTAATCAAACTTTCCACTATGATAAAGACAGTGCTCTAAATTACACTAATTAGACTTTCGAACTTTTAACCATATCTTTGTTCAGGAACTGGTGTTAGCTCATAACACCTCTCTTGCTTCAAGGCTGGTCTTCAGCCTCTGATGTTAATCTATCTCCAGCTGTGCACTGACTCTAATCATATTGACTTTTTCCTGGTCGATGCTGTGACTGATTTTGGTCTGGTGTTCTTGATCCGCTTTCAGTGTTTAAGTGTCTTGTTTGTGTTTTTATTGCTGAGCTGATTTATCTGGTCCCTATAGCTGGTGGATGTGATGTTATGTGACAAACCTCAACTGTCAACTGATGTCAACAGATGACACCTAAGCCAGCTCAATTTGTTGAATCAAGACCTCGAGAAAGACTTAAAAATCCTCCAAATACGGTCTGACTGTCTTTACAATCTACTTTTGTCATGGGTCACAAATAAACAGTCATGCTCATATGAATGTGATGAAAATGCTCAGTTTTCCTGACCAAGCCTGTATAGATTTATTGTTTTCCTAAATGAGCTGGATGTGGTATGGAGAGTCATTCAGACTTGGCAGGCTACATTAACTTCATGAATAAAACTGATATTAGCTTTATAGAGAGCCAATTGGAGTGCAATAAAAGACACCGCACCTGTGTTTGTGAGTGTGTGTTTTGAAATAGCTAGGAATGTGTTCTGTGACACAAGCACACTCTACATTTATCACTTTTCATGCAAGCTTGCTAAACATTAGGGCGTGGCTGCATATTTTCACATTTAAGTATTCTCTGCTGTATTCAAATTCTATGTGGATGATGTGACAGGCTTTCATGAAAGCAAAAACAGATCAGGGACAGCAGTCTGCTGGAATTATTTTGCTAGCTCGTTTTGTCTGCAGCGCTCTGAAAGTGTCAGCTTAAAGGCGCCTGAGAAGCAGACATAACAGTATATAGAGAGACGAGCAGAGTTGGTACCTAAATAAAACACACTTCCTCAACCACACAGCTCAATGTTGACAGCAGCTACTATGAAAACTGCAATTAGTGCTCATCAAATGCTTTGACACTGAAAGGTTTTTGAGGTTTGTTCTAAGTATGTTTGCAGAGACATAAACGCAAACCAAACATCCACATGACAAATGAGCAAACACCAGTTGATTATAAAGACCATGGGATATGTTCTAAAGGTCCAGAGATGTTACTAAATGGACCTGGTTGTGAGGTTGTTTCTCAAACACCAAATTTAACAAAGTTAAAGAGTTTAAAGTTATAAAAAACTATTTAAGCATGTAATTATATGCATATATATGTGGCAGCATATTTTAGGAAAACCTGCTGTGAAAAACTCCAAGGCTGTGTTTACTATTAGTAACTGAGAGCTACCTTGATATGAGCCCAATTTCAATGAGGCTAATATTAAGTCATATTACTCTAGTCCTCCTCACTGCTTGGTGTTAATTGCACATAGCGAGCTGAGTGTTGATGGTTCCTCACTTCAGACCTGGCAGCTTGAGCCTTCTGCTGGTTGTATTTGGCACTAATACTGCACTATAGTCAGAGGACATGCCCTCTTCCAGATTAATCTCGATAGTTTTGATAAAGTGCAGTTGGCCAGAGGTGAGTAGACTTTAAGACGGTGTGTATTTATGGGCTGTTCATCAAACACTCAGGGGCAGATATTGTGCCTAATTTTCTTATCTTCTAACATCCATAAAGAATGTGCTAAAAGACCAACCTAATATCTAAGTGAACACTACACTGTGTGCCTACAGTATTATCTTTGCTTTGATGTTCAGCTTTGAACTGTAGCTGGAGCAATCTGATCCCCACTCAGCCTGCTATGGTTTATTTTATTTCCATCCTGGATTTTCAGGTTTTAATAGAAAAGCTACCCAACCTAGTTCTCCAACCAACCCTCCCAGTACAGAGATAATCAGCACATAAATAACCTAAATTAGCAGGAAATTCAATTAATGCTGTCATGCTTTGGATTTATGGCTAGTAGGAAGGGCCAGGAGGTTTCTGGGTGAACTGGAAGGATTGAGAAGCAACATAGGTTTTCTGACTGTTGCGTCTACATGGCATTAATATACCTTCCAAGTGCCTGGCAATAAATTAGCAAGTACTTCATACTACATATTTCCTAATTAAGGCCTTTAGAAAGCCGGCCAAATAATTTCATCCAGCGAAGGAAACAAGCTCTCTGGCCTTTTAATCATAGCCTCTAGTAAGTGCAAAATATTGACTTAAGGGTTTTAGCATCTGATGAATGTCTGTGAGTAATTTGTATGTGTGACCCAAGGCGTGTAATCATCACAATTTGCTGATTCGGTTTTAAGTCAAACATAAAAGCTCCTTATGAGAAACAAACAAAAACACTGAGGTTAGTATCTTTTTCAACTAATCAGATGAAAAGTCAGAGTCAGAAATTTACAAATATTATATATGGGCACTCAAATAAAATCCATACCACAATTAGTGTGAAAATACTCTTTAATACTTTTTCATATACTGTGTGGTATTGTATTTATTAAAATGAAGAAAACAGTGTGTAGTGTATTCAAATGTAAAATCTTAATCTGTAAAGTAACAATATGTTATGATGTAATGTATTAAAGTGCAACAAATACAATAGTTTTCTGCATGGAACATTCTGCAGTACCTTACTAAGAGTCTAATGGACACAGGTTTACTTTATGTTACACCTGGGGAAACAATGTATTACCATGCAATTGTAGTACCAGCTTAGTGGTTTTAGGCTAATGCTGCTCTTGGGGTTGGCATGGTGTACTATAGGAATTTATCATGTCACTCATGTCAGTCTAATATATATTTAGTAACACTACTCTTGTGACAGTGTTTGGAGTCAAGAATAGTGATGTGGGAGCCAGTTTAGCAAGTCCAATGGTCCTATTGATGTTGTGTAGCTCCAGGCATTCCAGGATCCATGTGTGAGGCATTGAGTCATAGGCTTTCTTGCAGTCAATCCAGGCGGTACACAGGTTGGTCTGTCTGGTCTTACAGTCTCGAGTGACTGCTTTATCTACCAGTAGTTGATGTTTTGCTCCCCTGGTGTCCTTACCCATTCCTTTCTGAGCCCCGCTCATGTATTGAGCCATGTGCTTACTCAGCTATGATACCTGACAGGAGCTTCCATGTTGTGCAGAGGCAGGTTATCAGGCGGTAGTTGGATGGGACTGCTCCCTTTTGGGGGTCCTTCAGGATCAGGACTGTCCTGCCTTCAGTTAGCCACTCTGGGTGAGTCCCATCCATTAGCAGCTGGTTCATTTGAGCTGCCAGGTGCTCATGGAGTGCAGTTAGCTTCTTTAGCCAGTAGGTGTGGATCATGTCAGGCCCAGGTGCTGTCCAGTTCTTCGTGTTTGAGACCCTTTCTCGGATATCTGCGGTTGTGATGGTTACTGGTTCCTGTTCACGGAGGTTGCTGTGGACTGCTCTCAGGTCTTCCAGCCACTGGGTATTGGTGTTATGTGATTCCTCCCTCTCCCTTATGTTTTTCCAGTATTGTTCAGTCTCCAGCCTTGGTGGGTCTGCTCTCATGAGTACACTTTGGACGGTTTGGTGAAGAACATCCTGTTTATTCTCTGTGCTTCTATTTCTCTGGTGTACCTCTTCAGGCATGTGGCCAGGGCTGTGTGTCGTTGTTTGGCAGTCTCCAGGGCCTCTGGTATGGACAGCTTGCTGTATTTCTTACTCAACTTCATCCCCCTTCTCTGCAGTTCTGATAGTTGGCTAACTTCTCTCCGTTTTGCCCTTATTTTTGCCTCTAACCTCCTTCTCCACGCAGGATATACAGCTCCTTGGTGTATTTTGTGGACAAGCATCTCAAGGATCACTGTTGCCGTGGTGTATATCAGCTTCTAGTAGACTTTCAGAGGGTACATCACTTAGTCTTGGTAACCAGCTATGGAGGTTCCAGGTGTCCATCTTACTCATGATGTTCAGTCTCAAGTCAGCTGCTCTTGTGTTGAGAATCTGGGGACTTATTATTGGGGCTTGGTACCCAATCTCAGGTGGGGATAGTATTGTTTCCCCCAGACCATGCGTCCTGGCTCCCCCTTGCCATAGCATTTGTGTTGTATCTCTTCGATGATGATTCATGATTTTGTGGATGTTGGAACACTGAGCTACTAGATGTTTTGGCCCTAGTCTAGATGGTGGGTTTCGAAGTTTCCATAGGTCCCACATCCTCTTCATGTAACCCCTTTCGCTAGGGTTACTCATGTAGTAGCATTCCAACAGTTCTCTATTCTCAGCCCTCGTCCATGAGTGTCATGTTCCAGTAGCCCATTTCTCATCAGGTTGCCCTGGTCCCTACCACCTGACGCAGACCTCGTTGACCCGGGCGACGTCCGAGCTGGTATGACTCCTGTGTTTCTATCGCTCATTTGTAATGAGGTAGGCTAGTAGCGTTAAGGATCTTGCCTAAGTGCCCACACTGGTGATGCCCTGGTCGGGATTCAGGGAGTCTCCCCGCACCAAAGTCAGTGGCCTTACCCATATATATATATATTTTTATTATATATTATGTGATAATTCATAAAATATAAGATCCATGTTGCAATAAATTGTAATTGTCCCTTAAGTTGATGCTTAAATATGCTGATTGTTATTTGCAGCTGACCTATCTTCATACACCCATCATGGGACTGCACAAACGTTTGTATCATCTCTTGTTAAAGATGTTATGATGAGAGGTGGGGAAAACAGACAGCGAGTCTGCCGGTCAGTGTAAGATTAAAGGTGATAAACTCCAGGAAGCAGCCAACACTATGGAGACCCTGCTGGTAGTCTAGCAACCAGAGTGTGTGTTGACATCAACATAGGCCTGACACAAGGCTCTTGTTGAGAGTTTGGGCTGGGAGGGGTGCAAACACACACTGCTATAAAATACAGTCACATGGGAAAAAAAAGCCCAACACACACAAACAGTGAAGACTCAGAATTCAAGAATCTGAAACTTGCAGCCACCCACCCAGAATACACTAGTAACACACTAACTCACCCTCTCATTCACACACACACACACACACACACACACACACACACACAAAATACACAGACAGTGTAGCTCTCACCTCTCTCTGTAATTGGTTGGTCAGGTTAGACACAGGTTAGAAACAACAGTATTAACTATCCCAGTGAATTTCCTCTTACTTCCAAAATATCAATAACAACTTGCCAGCAATAGATATTCAATATTGGTTGTCTTTTTAGTGTTTACTCATCAATGAAAACCTGAAATGTCAATTTAGAAGAGCAATAACATTAAGCCTAGTATTTAGAGAGAAAACAAGGAAGAAGTCATTTCCCCATACAGACATTCATGCATCTTTCAGGTTGCTCATTGGTGGATTCTGCACCCCTCAACCACAACACACTGAACACAGTCAGCCACAAGAGTCACAAGAGCACAAAAAAAGCTTAAGTCTGCCCAAAAAGCAGCTAGGTGCTTTTCTTGAAAAACAACACAGCAAATACGCTACATGACACCTTCATCAGTTTGGATTCTCTAGCATGTTCCCTTAAATGTCAACACTGTCAGAACAGTTTGATACTGCTTCAAGACAAATGTTGGCCTAATCTACATAAAGTCAACACTGTTAAACTTGATATTAATACCTTTTCTATTACAATAAAAGTTCTGCATTAATGTGTTTTTTCAAAATGAAAGGAATGCACTTTCTTCCAGAACCCCTAATTACCACAGTTGTCTGCACAATTGTCTTTGCATGTTAGGCAATATTTACTTCAGAGTGAGGTGAGATGTGGCTGCTACAGACCTTTACAGATGAAGCACTTGATGTGGAAGTGTTTGTTCTGAACTCGGAGCGCCTCCCCTTTGCAGGGCTTCCCACAGGTCTGACAGGGGATAGGGCCTCCTCCTCCTGCTCCCTGCTTCTGCTTCTGTTTCTGCTGCTCCAGAGGGCTGTGGACAGCCTGCTGCTGAAACACTGCAAGAGACAGACAGAAACACACACACACACACACACACACACACATTTACATCTCTTTCTAGTACATATGGGACAGAACTAAAGTGCATGCACACCACCAATAATAACTACCCTTTTCTCCTTTACATTGATTTTTTTCTGATTGTTTCTTTTATTTCTGTTGTTATGTGTGTGTAAATATATAAATAAATAAATGAAATAGCTTGTGACGCAGTTTTCATTGGGAAAGTGTATATTTATGTTGCTGGATTTTTGTTTTTGTTTTTCGTTGACATGCCATGCACATTGCAGGAAGTCTAAAATATTTTGCCCATGAAAAACATCAAACAGAGCACAACAACATGTCTGAGGCATCTGTGAAGACACAGGAAAGCACAATTTTGGAAGCAGCCACTGCTGCTCACCAGCACACCTTACCCTTTTCCCCTACATTATAACACCTTTATAACACCATTATAACACAGCCTTTCAGCACTGACTAGGGCATCAGCTGGATAAAAGGCCCTTTGTGTTCTCAGGAAACATTTCTGTCGTCAGACCGGTTTCATCAGGCATCCATGGTTACCGGTAATTGGACTTGGAAAGAGGAGTTCATCAAATGAACCGATAGGGAAAGAGATGGAGAGAGCAGGAAGTGTTACTGTAATAATTGTTAAATTAACAGAGCTGCTTTTGGAAACTCAACAAGAGCCTGTGTCTGGTGGACATTATGCTCTCACGTTTGCTCAGTTCATTGGGTGTTTATTAGGTGTTTTGTTGACAAAGTGTTGTGAGTTAGGTTAAAGTTACAATGTTTTTCTCTTTAACCATGTGGAAAATAAAGCACATTTATCCAAAATGTCCCTATATCCCTATAAAATGAAAGGAAAACTGAAAGGACACAGAGTGCTTCTTATTTAATCAGACTAGGTTTCTCTTTGCTCAGTGTGGCCACTCCAAGTTTCTCCAAGTACTTTTTAAGGTGGTATGGTAAATAACTTTTAGTACTAGTACAACTAATATTTTGGCAATACACTTATTTGGATAGTTTTTAGAGTGAATAATTACATACTGTAAGTATTTTCTGGCAAAAATATCACAATAACCGGAATATTTCTATACAGCATCAGGTTTCAGTATAAGTCTCTTGGTGTATGGGTTATGCAAACAAGATTCAGTATGTTAGCTATAGGCATATTTTTCCAGTGTTCATAATTATTTATGAATAAAATAAGATCAAGTTTCTTTGATTACATTTATTTACTTAAGGCATTAGTGCACAGTTGTATAGTTAGAGCATGGTAAGAACTATGACTTTCAAAATTTCATACAGAAGTGCTAAATTGTGAACATGGCAAACTAGTGATGTCATTGTCTTTCGCTACCTCTCTGTATGGCTCACACTTCATCTGAAGCCATGCCACATTTCTCAAATGTAATTTAGACCTTGATGCTGTAACAGCGGCCATGCAGGAAAATGAGACATGTGGCAGCGCATTATAAGCTGCAGAAGAGAATATAAGCAGACGCCTGTATATCCAGACCTCCAGGAGCAACACATTCTTCTGCAAGTTTTACAAGGACCTCTCACCCACAGTGGGAAACAAAGCAATTTTTTTTAGCTTTGTCAAGCCTGTGTCCGTGTGTCCAAGACAAACACAGCCTCCCAAATATCCTTAGATCTTTTAACAAAGATAACCCGCTATTATTTTATTTAGCTTGGCCTCATGCCAGGCATTCAACAATGTAATTTCCCAAATCAGATTTTTATTGAAATAGAAAGTGAAATAATATATCTTTGTGACACTAAGACGTCTCTGGTCAGCAAGTATAAATAGTTTTTTCAATGACATTAAAATTCAGTCCATATGTTAAGATTACAAACTGATCTCTGACTTTTAAATGTGCTGACTCAAATTTGATCATATATTTGAATAGCTATTTTAGACAGTGCTGTCCTGATTCTTCTGTCTAGAAGAGATAGGGCTTTATTTAAGCTGCATATATTGTGTGTACATGTGGGCACACTAACCAATAAAGGCAAGAATTCAGGAGGGAAAGTCTTGAGGCCTCATAAAGAAAGCCTGAGATTGGGTTGATGGCAACCATCTGGAAAAGACAACAGCCCAAAAGTGAGAAAAGGTTTGGGAGCCTGGTAGGGAGCAGGGAATGGTAGTTGCAAGAGTGCTCTGACTCTTGATCTGACCCAGCTTGTATAGAAGCACACTTGCACCTGTCGGGGGGGATCCAGTGTCTTTACTTCCTCTTCAGACAGTAAATAGAAGAGGAAATTGTGGATGGGGAGGAGACAGAGAATGATCTTTTGGGCCAGTAGAATCCAACAAGTTGTTCCAGACATTCAGGCTGCCAGTGGGCTGTGATGAGGGTCCAATAATCTGTCAGTGGGGGAGTGCTGAGAGGTTTTCTGTTTATCGTTGATACAGTAACCTGACAAAATGAATAATTAGTGGTCTGCTCGATCCATGTTCAATCAGTGCTTTTTCGTGATCTTGCTAGGGTTCATGCCAGGGCAGTGATTTGCATCTTCATGTTTCAGGCATTTCAAAATTCCAAGTAATCACTGCTGCCTAATAATATATCATTTTCCTGCACTGTTTCTGCTACTTGGATGGTGCCCTTATGTGTTCATGCTTCTCTCTTTGCTAATCTTTTTACATTTTACTGTTACTAATGTATCTCCCTGAATGCACTTGAAGCACCTGCTCCTCTGCTGCCACAAATCACCAGTGCCTTAATGAGGAACAAATTAACAGAAAGGAGTGTGTGGAGGCCCTGTGATGGACTGGTGACCTGTCCAGGGTGCCTTTCACCCAAAGAGAGCTGGGATAGGCTCCAGCAGATCCCTGTCACCCTAAATAGGAATAAGTGGGTATAGATGACGGATGGATGAGTGTGTGGATGCAAAAGTGCACTATTACATAGCAGAAGCACATTTTGAGTGGATGAATTTCTGCCCCTGAAAAAAAGCAAGGAGGTCAAAGATTAAGACCCCAGTTTCCTAACATTTTAGTGCTTAAGGAAAGTTCTGGTTAAAAGAGGTTTTCTTAAGAGATAAAGAAGCATAGAAAAAGAGCTGGAAATAATTTATTTGGACATGGGTGATGTAAGGAAGTAATGAAGTAATGGGTTTTCTTTCCATGATGGAAGACAGGGAGTCACTGTGGCATGCTTAGCAGCATGTAGAGTCCTCCTCTCTCCCACAGCCCCTACTCCTGACAGCACCCTGTCTTCTCTGGGGCCCAGTTGTCCATGTCATCAATCAGCCTTTCTGGCCTCTGGCTGACGGCCACTACTGATGCCGCTGTCTTCAAAGGTCACAGCCAGGCAGGCAGCTATCTGAGCAATGCAACACTACATGTCTGCACTGCCTACAGTCACACCACTGAAAGCCTATAGGAACACATGCTGACCATCGATGTTGGATTGCAGTATAATATCTATATGTGCATACCAAACTGCTCAAACACTGGTAAGTAGCTAAATAGCATGGATATGTAGCATCTAGCTTTGATGCATCATGAAGTAGAATCCAGACATTTATACAAGCACATTCCATATCATAACAAAATACAATTCATACATGAAGGAACTATATTCTACAGTCTATCTTACAACAACTTAATAATTGCTGCAACATGAAAAGTCAAGGGATTTTATACATTTATCTATAGGTCACCATGTAAGAGGACATACAAGCAGCTACTGTATATCGCAAATGCCTTTTCAAGAAGCAATGTCCTATCACCTCCTAAATATAGAGTCTTCCCTCAACTTATGGGGATCCCATGGTGCTTTGCAACATTCCTAGTGTGAACCATCTGCAGAGGCGGCAGGAGTGGGCAGGGGATCAGAATGCTCACATTACCACAGGGGGGGGAGGTTGTGAGGTTGTGTTGGCCAAGCTGCTGACCTTGGGGGCTTCCACTTTCTTACAACTAAACACATGAACATGCTCCAAAAATGTCTATTACATTTGTTCTTACTTTCATGGAGAAGCCATTACATGGCTGTAATACACAAGATCCTTCATGAGTTCTGTGGCTAGAAGAATGAGTTTATATTTAAATCCTTTTAAAATAGCCCCTCTGTTTTGATAAAAGTAGACGCTTGTATACTTTCACTTGTAAGCACAATGCACAATGAAGACATGTTTATTAGCTGTATTCTTATGGCCTTGAGTCTAGATCATATCTAGACACATGGGGAGCTTTGAAGAGCTTGTTGAAGAGCTCTACCTTTACCTATGCATTACATATTACTTACAAATGTCCAGTCTGTTCCCAAAAGAAAATTCATGCTATTATCTCACTTCTGCTAGATGCCAAGAAAAAGACATGAAGACAGTGTATAAGCCAAGTCCACTGAATACCAGTCCTATGGCAAAGGAGCAGAAAATAGCTTGCAGCTAAAATGAATAACCTAACTTATATTACCATTAACACACACACTGGATATTATTAGTTTTTTTTATTACTCTCCTGACATTCATCTACACAGTCAGCCTGACCTGTGCAGCATTTGATCTCTGACCTTGAGGTGAAACACCACAGAAAGCTGACCACCACCATGTGCACCCTTGTCGGCTCTGCCCATGTCATACATACAGAGAGGTGTAGGAAAAAAATACTCTCAGTTAACACAGGATTTGGGACATTTGACCACTGGAAATGCACAATAGGTTATACTGCTTTCTAGTAGTAACCAGAACCACAACACTAACCAGAATAGCAACCACAACATTATTAAATAAGTCATGAATCTCAAAAGCGGTCCATAGTGAGGCAGGGGAGGGAAACTAGTGTTTTTTCTAATGAATATTGCCATTGTTTGAAAACATATAATTCCTGCTATTCTTGTCACAGAGGAGTCAGTGAATATTTCATCCACGTGGATGACTAACCCTGCCAACTGATCTGATCCCACATGCGCTTGCAGCCGACTGCTGGAACATTTCAATATAGTTGCCTCATGACAAACTGTTATCGTGTCGTCTCTAGTACGTCAAAGCTCTAATAGGATCCCACGCTATATGAAAGTATACACACACTGTCCGCATTCTTACTGTACTTTTGGTCTGTTCTAGTTGTCACAGTTTGGCCTGGTCCCCTTCATTTGAATTATTGGATATCTCATAGTGCTACATTATAAAGTGGCATTTTAGTCACACAGTCCTGACTTCACCCAACCAACACCTTCGGGATGAACTACAATCATGTGTGGTTTAACTGAGAATTACCAGCAGAGAAACAAGCACAAGAGGAAGAACAGACAGAGTCTGAGGACTGAGGTCATATGTGGACATAGATCAGCTAAAGAAATAAAACACAAGGAATAAAAATAGAGGAAGTTGATATGATGTTCCCCGTGATAGCCTGTCTCTGTGAAAGTGCTGAATAATAATGGTGACATGACTGCATTACAAACACTGTGGAGCAGCAAAACCTCTCAGTAGTTCAGCATGTTACAATGTATATAATTGTGAAGGATGCTTTTCTAATCCAATAACTGCTCATGAGCAGAAAGCTGACTAGCAAGGAACACAGGGTTAGTGTAGGTTGGAGAAAAGAGTGTCAGCGAATGGAGTCGCGTGTGTTTGCCATTTATTCCAAGCCAGAGACAAACGCCATGACTCATGAATAGAGCCTCTCTGTAGAAAGCACTGTGTCAGCTGTTTGAGCAGAGCTGGTGCAGAAACACTGGCATATGCCAAGAAGATTTAGTACCTAAGGGAGAGAGTACAACTGCAGTTGCACTGAAACACACAGGCCATTACAGCATCCATAGGACATTTGTGCAAAGAAACATTAAATGAAAACAAAATGACCCCAATTACTCAGAAATAGTAATAGGAAAGTTCAATATAAATGCATTTATTACATTAGGTCATTATGACATGAATAAAAAATGTGTAATCCCCCAAAGAATTACAATCCTGCAATTCCTCTCTGCTCTATGGAGTATTTTGACACATTTTCTCCAAGTACAACAGGCAGCTGTTTACGATAAAAGTGAGTTGTACTATATTGTATAATGCTACTGACATGCTGGTGAACATGGTGGACCAGCCAAAGACAGCTCAGAATTTAGTAGAGACGAAACCAGAGTTAAAAGAAGATGTATTGAAATACAACTTTAAATGTGTAAATAGGAAGCTATTGTAAATAACACCTTAAATTATGAAAAGGTCAATACTGAGTTTACATCTATGTATCCTAATGTCCTTTATTCCTGACCTGTCCAGGGTGTAGCCCTGCCTTCCACCCAAAGAGAGATGTGACAGGCTCCAGCACATCCCCGTGACTCTAAATAGGAATAAGCGGGTATAGGTAATGGATGGATGGATATTTTATTCCTCTGTACCACAAAGCTCCACAGTTGTCCAGAAAGTATTTATAGCACATCAATGAGCCACACTGTTGCACTGGGTAACAGCTTCCTTCATTACCATGAACATACACTCTAGTTTATTTTGACAACACAGTCCTGCTTCCAGAAATACTCACTAGAGAACACAATGTGTGCTGATGAAAATAGTTCCCAACAAATGTGCTATTTCCTTGTTTGCTCAGAAATTGAGTGATTTTTCAAAATAAAACTACATATGTTTGTGTTTAAATCTTCATAGACCAACGAAAAATCCTTAGAATGTAAAATGCCAATGACAGAAAACTAACAGACACACAGATAGTTTGTTTACTGGCAGGTTCAGAATAGTGATGGGCGTCGCTGAGACTGCTGACAACCAGCCAGCCATTACATCACACACCCAGGATACACTGTACTGGCTAGGATTGAGATGTAGCCTAAAGTTGTGTGTGCATGTGACCCTGTCTTGGTGTATACCCTACATACAGTACCTCTAAGTGTGTATGCATGCAGGTGTCCAAGCAGTATACATATGTTTTTAAATATTTGTGCTTTTAATTGAATGAGAACATGATTTCTACCATGTGTACGTACTGTATGTGGGAAGCACATGGCCTGTGCTTGTGTGTGCACGTGGATCTGTCATCTGTGTGTCTTCACCATTCAACTTTACAAGCTTTGTCACATTGTGGTGGAAGTGCACATGCCTCCCTGCGCTATACAAAAGTTATGGCCCTGCAGTTAGAAAGCAAAACACAGACACCCGCACAACACTGGAAGATTTAACAAGGCTACTGAGGACAAGACTGCGAAAGAAGATGAAATATGTGCAGTGTGTTTATAGTGACCAACTGTGCAGCTTTGTTTAACAGCCAGGGGGCAGGGGTCTGTGGTTGAAAATGTATTTACTCAAATATGTAAGCCTTGTAATTTGTTATGCTACTTTTTATTTATCCTCCACTACAGTTCCTAGGTAAATGTGGTACTTTTTACTTTTATGTGACTACAGCTAACTTTTTACTAGATTAAAATTGAATCCAAAACATTTTCATTTCAGCATATTTAATACAACATATTGCTACAAATGAAAATATGCAATATCATTAAATGAGCTAAGTCATAGAGAGCTAGTGTTAGTGTTTTTATTGGTTCTTTCAAAAACAAATAACAATTGTCAGTGTATAGAACTATTGGAAATCCATTCCTCCAAATAGGATTTTTATGTTTTGATTGTTGGGTACATTTTGCTGGTAAAACTACATTATTTTCCTGGATTTTACTAATAATAGTATCATTACATTCACGAAAACGCTTGATGGGCATAAACAGTAGATACAGCAAAACTATGATAAAAGCCTAAAAGCTTTATCATGTGATACATAACACCAGTGTAAACCACTATAAAAATATCATAGTGATTTCTTCTTAGCAATTGGCCATCACCCCTTTGTCAGCAGCCCAGATGGCTGCACTCCCAGTGTTGGAGGTGTAGACGGGACCAAGACAACACTGTTGCTGCCAAAGACGTTGCAGGACAACAGCATATCAACCTGCAGCATAAGCATTCAGCCTGCTACCACAGTCTTGCTGTTGTCATTCCCAACACATTCTAAAAGAAAATGCTGCAGACGGCTGACTAGGGTTACATAGTAGGAAGGCTGGTAAGCTGCAGGTGAAGTACCACTTACAAACACATGCTATAAACCTAAAACTTTTCAATGATTTTCATTTATAAATTGTAGAATTTTTAGTCTATTATCTATTATTATGTTTAAAGAGTAACATCTATTGAAGATGGGGATCAAATGGTAAAAAGTTAGTCCTGGTTAATAAATGTAAATAATTAGCTACCAACATGTTTCATTCTCTAACAGGTGAACACACCACACACAGTTTTTTAAACATTATTAAAAGACATTATTACCTTTTTCCTCTGGCATTGTCACGCAACTGTTTTGAGTTAGATGTGATAAACTGTCCTTGAGTAATACTAATAATAAGCAATATCCAGAAAAATCTACTCAGAGTCCTCTGATGGTGTTGCGACACATCCTCCGTACACTCTGCAGCTCTGGTGTAATAAAAGATGGGAGCACAGAGTGAGCCCTCTGTCCGTCACTATCTCTGGAATGAGCTGTAGGTCATATGACTCCCTATGTCTCTCTCTCACTCTGTCTCTCTCTCTCTTCCTTCCCCACCTCTCTGAGCTATTGCAGCTCTGTTATAAATAGAAGCATGTGCAGCTCAAAGAGAATGACACCTCTGGTAATGTGTCACTAAGTGTGTCCCAGTCCTCCCTGTCCACCCCAATCTCAATTTGTCAGCTTAGTGATAAACAAACCACAGTTCTGTGCATTCCTATTTGGTTTAGAGGAAAAC
The DNA here is from genome assembly GCF_900324485.2 of Mastacembelus armatus. NCBI lineage: Eukaryota > Metazoa > Chordata > Actinopteri > Synbranchiformes > Mastacembelidae > Mastacembelus > Mastacembelus armatus. The sequence goes on along the minus strand of NC_046650.1, from coordinate 2,815,392 downwards.
TGTTCCCTATTTCTTTTTTGCATCAGGATACATGGATAGTTTTTATTCCTAACTTTATTTTCAGCAACAATTGTATAGCAGTTTACAGAATGAAGTTACACTAATCAGTAGCTTCAATATTAATAGATCAGACTGAGTCAACGTAACAGCAGAAGAGAAAACGATATGCGAAAGTTTGGGCAATTTGGAGGATGCTGATCTGAAATGTGAATTTGCCATAGAAGATAATGACTGTTTTTGAAATCTTTAAATTATTCAGTATTCTTAAAGAAAAATTTGGACATTTTTTTAAAATTTGGGTGTTATGTCCACTCTGACGGTGGGTCATGCTACCTCTGTTGTAAACAAAGGGAAATGAAGATTGAGGCAGAACAGCATGTATTCAGGAAAGCATGTATTCAAGCCTCCTAAAGAAAGCCTGCCTGGAAGAAAACACACAAAGCAACTCTTTGAATTATCTGCTGTTCACAAGAGAGATCTGAAAGGTTGTCACTGGTGACCAACCCACAGAGAATTATGAGCGCCTGTGCAGTTCCCCTTCAGTTACTTAATTTTTTTGGCCTCTTTTAGCTCATTGGTTTTGTTTTCTGGCCCAGAAACTCAGCTCCCACCAACCCTGTTTCCAGCAGCAAGAGCAAAAGCCCAAGTACCTAGAAAACACAGCAGACAGACAAAGCTAACAACTAAAAAAACATAACTGGAAGAGTTAAAGAGCCTGATATTTTTCTCAGTGGGTGGAAATCAAAATGCAACTAAAATCTAGCTGAATATTGGACTTCAATGTTAAATTGAATAAATTCTAATGCTGCCTCATGTCAACTAAAAAGTTCAGTAGGTAATTATTTGAGTGGCGAGTGGCACATGAGCTATAACAATGGGTCACATTATTTGTTTTTAGCTACTTGTTTGAAGGTCACTTCTCAAAGTGAGAGGATATTCAAGTGATGATGGTCCACTAAGCTCATACTCAGGGACATGAATAACCTTCCCTCAATGACACAACTTTTCATTTACACTCCTCTGCTGACTGACAGAGGTCACTGTCTTCAGTGGAGCTGCTGGGAACTGGGAATTACATTTGTCCTTGACAACTGTTCCCTTCAAAGAAATACACTTAGGTAAATTAAAAGCTCAAAGGTCTTGTTGTATTGATGTTGCTAAATAAATATTACAATCCTTACAGTACAGGCTTAGATTGGTTAAAAGTTTAGGAATATCAAGATAGTGGAAATTAAAAATATTTTTTTAACAAAGGGAAATGAAGATTACTGTGAAGTGGTTCAAAGCTGTTCACACAAAGGCATCAGCACCATTAAAGAGTATCTGTAAAAGGAGTACATTATAGAACTAAAGCATGCATCAGGAACCATGAATCAGTAATTAAAAATTACTGGCTACAGTCTCTAGCATGCAGTTTTCAAAGTATTTGAGCAGCTCTATTACAACTGTGTGCAGATGTAGTGCATTTTGACTAGATATCTTGCTTTGCCATTCATGGTTTGGTTCATATTCAAAATGACTTCATATTGAGCTGCTTAGTGTTTGTTGGTCTTTGGATACTGGATTTAACACTCAATATTGACCAGAGCTAATATCTAATCAATATCTAGGGTGTGGCAACACTTAGACTTAGGGATTCATTGCTCAGTTTTCCAAACACAAGGATAAGGGCAGAGTTGACATGCTGTGCAAGAGAGGGTGGGCAAAATAATGCAAACTTGTAAAAAAGGGACTTTTTCACTATTACAAATGAAAGAACCCAGAAGGTAAAGGGTGATGTTTCTCTGAAAGAGTCTGTATTTGGATTTTGGAATTTTGAAATAAGCCAAGATGATGGCATACAGGTCTTTTACATAACATATAAGGCAGACTAGGCTGCACGGTGGATTGGTGGTTAGCTCTGTTGCCTCACAGCAAGAAGGATACAGGAAACCCATCAGGGGCCTTTCTGTGTGGAGTTTGCATGTTCTCCCTGTGCTTGTGTGGGTTTTCTCCAGGTACTCTGGTTTCCTCCCACAGTCCAAAAACATGTATGTCAGGTTGATTGGTGACTCTAAATTGCCCATAGGAGTGAGTGTGAGTGTGTGAGGTTGTTTGTCTCTATGTGGCCCTGTGATGGACTGGTGACCTGTCCAGGGTGTACCCCTGCCTTTCACCCAAAGAGAGCTGGGATAGGCTCCAGCAGATCCCTGGGACCCTGGTTAAGGAATAAGCGGTTATAGAAAATGGATGGATGGATAAGGCAGACTCACTAATTAACAGTTTACTCTTGTCAAATCATTTCTGTGGCCAAAGCATACTGTGAATGGTTATGTAATGCAACTGAATGACGTAGGTCTTTATTCAACTGATGCAGGGTCACTCTAGGGTAATGCAATTATACTGGACCTTCTCCATGGTCTGGGCCCCAGAAAAACAATGGACACTTTGACAATGGTGAAGTAACCAGGCAGATTCATTAGGCACCATGCCAAGCATTCAAAACATGACTGAACCTGCTGACCTAATATAAGTGGCCACTCCTATGGCAGATCAGCCTAGATATTACAGCTGGTTTGCCCCCCCACTTTCAACTGAAATGCCTCAGCAACTAACTGGTGACAATTATAAACAACTACAGATCATCTGCCATGAAATTTGCTGTTCCTCAGAGGCTGAGTCCTAAATTTTGTATCTGACTCTCAGTACTAACAGTAGGTGGTTTCACTTATCTAGTCAAATATCTCTACATTTACATATTGTTACCCTTCTGGCCCCTGAAGATTAAGTTTTTAAGGTTTTAGGACTGGCCTTAAAATAAAGGATGGCATTCAAAGCTATGACACTGCCAACGAATGGGTATCTACTCAGCCACACCAGACCAGAAGGAGCCCATGGAGGTTTTTATAAACTACCAAAAATAACAGACAGGATGTACCACAGGACTATGTAATAGCTGAGCTGAGACACATGCCAGAGGGACTGAGCATGGCCTCATTTCATGTTTGAAACTGTCCCCTTCAGTCTCACACATCTTCTATTGCTCTCTGTCTTTCTTTTTTGTTGTCTAGAACTGTGACAGATCATCACTAGAACAAAAACCAAAGGAAGTGCTCAGTAGGAAGGAGGCTTCAGGGGAACAGCGTGCATGATGGACTTTGTCATGTGATCCAGCAGCAGGCACCACATGTCAGTGTCTGTGTGTGTTTGTGTGTATGTATGAATTACAGAGAAAGACACAGGATCTGCATTGCAAATCATTTAGCACCAGAGCTGCCAAGTGGCATCTACAACAAATCCAAATGTGGGACCAAAACAGGAGTACTGCCCCTTCCTGCCCAGCCAAAGATAATGAAGCCACAACACAATTTACGGTACATGATGACATTTACGAGGCTCAAAATACCATCTATGATAATAAACATGCCACTTTGGACTTCTGTCAAAGAAATTCCTGGTGCATTTTACACAAAAAGAGTGGCATATATTCACTCTTTTTGTGTAAAAACAGACCGACAAACAAAGACCCAGCTGCTTTTTCCCACCAAGTGTGATCAATGTCAATCTGGATTGAACTGGATGAACTTTGCAACAATCTTGCAACATCTTTGTGAAATGTTCTCCATAGGAACACGTCATGAATGGCACTGAAGCTAAGTGTGGAAAAAACAACTACCAGAGAACAAACAGAGTAACAGTGCTAAAAAGAAACAGCTCAGTCTGTGGCACCAACTATGGGAAGATAAGCTACTGAAAAGCATGGAGACAGATATGTGCAAGTACAGAACAAGATTCCCTCCCTTTCCCTCTTTCCTCTAAACCTCACTCATTCCTTCAATATAGCGTATTGAGGTTCAGCAAGTTTTGTCTACACTGCAGCATTCTGTTGTCAGCCCAATCTATCATCCTGCTTTATTAATTTCCTAAAGAGGGATGGGGAGAAAGAGTGAGAGAGAGAAAAAAGATGCATTTCTCCAATACCTGGATCAGCTGGAAGGATGTTTTGGCTTATTTATTATGTGGATATTGAATCTTGAACTTTCTCCAACATTTCGATTTGATAACATTTCAAATCAAAATACAGCCTGGTTTCTAAATATAACTTGTTACATAAAGCCACCCATCTAGCATATGTAGCAACCAAATTCAACATGCAAACTGTTAGATTCAGTTCACCATAAAAGTAGGTCTTTATAAGCATGACCCATAGTAGCAGAGCACACTGTCAGGGTTACAATAATAAACATGTGGTTAAGATTATGGAATGGTTAGTTTTGGTCTACACACAAACAATTGGGTTAGGTTCAGAGAAAGATCATGGCTTGGGTTAAAGGAAGAGCTTTGTCAAAGGTCACAGGACATCAGAAATGAAAGGTTGTGGAATGGACATGAATAAAATGATTATCATCCACCCATCCATCTCATTAATGGGAGGACAGCCTCCTACAAATGGGCTAAGAAATGCAAAACCAATTTATTTGGAGGTCAAACTGAATGTGAGCTTACCTGAAGTTTTGGTAATCCCTCTATGCACAACAAAACTCTGCACAAGGGTAAGTGGAGCAAAAAATACAGAAAACCTGTCTGTATACTGTGACAGATGTTTAAGTTTGAGTAATGATTTAACGGTTCTTATGTGATATTACATATACACATTGTGGACAGAACTCTTCTTTAATGTGTACAAAGAAAGGAGTAAATGAAGATATAGGAAAAGGGACAATGCTATGATGCTTCTCTAATTACATACAACCTCAGGACCCTTTGACCTTGACCTTATCTACATCACTCATCATTCCTAGCATTTCTTACAGCTATTCTGGAGCTAAATTATATATACTGTATAAAGCAGGTTAATGCATGACAAAGCTGCAGCACTAAAAAGAACTAGACAGAGCTTCACTTCAAAGGTTCAGATGAACATATCAGTACTGGGAATACTGGTGGAGTGGATAATGGATAAGCAAATGAACCATGTGCCCAAGAAGCCCACTCATGGATCACAGAGGCTGGTGATTTAGCTCTCTCCCTCTATTTCTGCTACTGTGTGAGAGGGCTCTGCAGTACAACACTGACCCCAATCCAAAGCTCTACTCCTGGACATCAAGCTGAGTTTAAAGGAAGGAATTAGGTAGTGATGTGTGTGTGTGTGTGTATGTGTGTGTGTGTGTGTGCAAATGCAAAATATTGAGTGAAAAGTAGCATACCTTAATGTATCTAAAAGGAGTCTTGCAAGTAAACGAAATGGCACTGAACTTAAAAAGGTTCATGTTTCCCTTTCAATACTGAACTTCTAATGTAAGGCAAGGTCATATTTAAATTGTGATAAAAATCTCGGTTACACTGTTTTATCACAACATGGACATGCCACTAATTAAAACTTTGGCTAAATCAGCACCATGCTGGTGGGCCTGATAATATTATGATATTTAAACCAGATTCCATTATCAGATGCCAAATAAATTATTTGTTCTGTTATAGAAAACTCATATAATTATTACAGTAGTAGGTGATTTAGTTTCACATCCATAAAGTGATCAATGCAGATAAACACAAAAGATGAAGCAGAATTTGAGATGTCCACACTTTTACTGCCTATGGAGTATGCTCCAAAAGCCTACATTTGCATCTTTTGTGATAAAAAAACTATAAAATAGGCAAAGAGACAACACTGAGATATAGAGTCTACAGGAACAGAGGCTAGCAGGGGTTCACTGCTCTGTACAGCAGCTGGGTGTATGGATAGATGTGTGTGTTCAAGCAAGATGCAGGAACTGGGTGTACACTGTATATCAGTGTTGTTTGGTTCTGCACACATAATTAAACCCCCTTCCTGAAATGAAATACATGCTGCAGTAAACGGCATATATCTAAAAGTCTGCAGTGGTGGAAGGCTGGTGTTTTGTGGGGTCAGATTGTGTGCTTGTGTTTTAATGTATGTAAACATAAGGGAACACCCTTCAGATTATATATTCAACACAGACATGCTCCCCACACACACACATCCACACACAGCCAGGTCCAGCCTTTCATTGGAAAAACGTGTAGGATAAATGGGACCGTAACCAATAGCAACCAGTGAAAGAGGAATGGATGAATGAGTGCCAGGAAAGGAGGAGTCACTGGACAGAATCAGCTCACTACAGCAACTGCTATATGATCTTAAATGACTTTCAGCTCTTCCTTTCTCCAAAACAATATTAATTTTCAATGACAATAGCTTACCAGTGATTTTAAAAAAAACACAAAGGTGAATGCCTGTATTTTCACATTGAAAGAAACTCTGCTATGTAATAGTACACTTTTGTATATACACACATCCATTTTCTATACCTGCTTATTCCTTAACCAGGGTCACAGGGATCTGCTGGAGCCTATCCCAGCTCTCTTTGGGTGAAAGGCAGGGGTACACCCTGGTAACCAGGTCACCAGTCCATCACAGGGCCACATAGAGACAAACAACCTCACACACTCACACTCATTCCTATGGGCAATTTAGAGTCACCAATCAACCTGACATACATGTTTTTGGACTGTGGGAGGAAACCAGAGTACCTGGAGTAAACCCACGCAAGCACAGGGAGAACATGCAAACTCCGCACAGAAAGGTCCCTAGCGGGTTTCAAATCAGGATCCTTCTTGCTGTGAGGCAACAGTGCTAACCACCAAACAAAGACATGACTCAGCAAAATAATGGTACAAAAATTTACATTTTCCTCAATTTAATGAAATAACAGGTAGAAAGTAATGGGGCTCTGGTTGAAACTGATGTGTGTCAGTGTGTGCCTACTGGCGTAAATCAAAGCTCCAGGTTCATTATGATATTTATAAGCAGATGTTGTTCAATGAAACTCTATGTAGAAAGAGAGAAATGTATTTTTCTGAATTCGCGTGTCCTGTTTGTTACAGTGAGTAGGTTAACAAACCCTCCGTCTCCTTAGCCATCAGAACTAATTTCAACATCTAAATGTAATGAATTTGCATTATTTTTTAATGACAAGATTCAGGGTATCAAGGCAGATACCAACTCTGCAGCCATCCAGGAAACACTTGGTAGAACTGACACACTTTACACCAGTAAATGACATAACAGTTGAAGAGATCGTCTCCAGTCTGAGCTCATCCACCTGTTGCCTCGATGTTTTACCCACTAGATTTCTGAAATCAGTACTAAGCAGTTTGTTACCACAACTCACTCAATTAGTTAATAACTCATTACAGTCTGGAACATTCAAGGGCCCTGAAAATTGCTGTCATCAAGCCTCTCCTGAAGAAGAGCAGTCTTGATGCCATGGTACTGAACAACTACCGGCCCATATCAAACCTGCCGCTTTTAGGCTAAATCCTTGAAAAAGTTGTTTACCAACAACTTACTGACTTTCTCATGCTAAACAACTGCTTTGATGATTTTCAGTCAGGTCATCATAGCACTGAGACTGCACTCATCAAGGTGACAAATGACATTCGGCTGAACACCAACACTGGCAGAGTCTCTGTCTTAGTACTGCTGGATCTAAGTGCTGCTTTTGATACAGTGGACCATGTGATCCTGCTACAAAGGTTAGTGGACTGGATAGGTATCTCTGGTACTGCCCTTAAATGGTTTAAGTCCTATCTTGAAGACAGGAAATAATTCATTGAAGTTGGTAACAGTGTCTCAAACCAAATGACATTGACATGTGGGGTCCCCCAGGGGTCCATCTTGGGGCCTCTTTTGTTCAATCTTTACATGTTTCCTTTAGGCCAGTTAATACGCAGCAATAATGTGTCCTACCATAACTATGCAGATGACACTCAGATTTACATTTCACTCACAGCTGGTGAATATGGACCAGTCGATTCATTGTGTCACTGCATTGAACAGATCACTCTGTGGATGCAAAACAACTCTCTCCAAATAAACAGTGACAAGACTGAAATAATCATCTTTGGGCCACAGAAACAAAGAGAAAATGTCAGCAGTCACCTCGAGTCTCTTTCTCTAAAATTTAAAAATCAAGTTAGAAATCTAGGGGAAATCATGGACTCAGACTTTTAACAGCCACATTAAATCGATAACATCGTCAGCGTTTTACCATCTCAAAACCATTGCCAGAATCAAAGGGATCATGACTAAACCAGACTTGGAAAGACTCATCCATGCATTTATCTCTGGCAGGTTAGATTACTGTAACGGCTTGTTCACGGGGCTCTCAAAAAGTGCTGTAAGGCAGCTGCAGTACATTCAGAACACTGCTGCTCAGGTCCTGACTAGAACCAGGAAGGACAACCACATTACTCCTGTTCTCAGATCTCTGCATTGGCTTCCTGTCGCTCAGAGAATAGACTTTAAAATAGCCCTGCTTGTGTATAAGTCTCTTCATGGCTCAGCACCACATTACATCTCTGACATGTTGATGCCATATGAACCATCTCGAACTCTAAGAACATCAGGGACAGGCCTTCTGCTTGTGCCCAGAGTCAGGACTAAACAGGGAGAAGCAGCGTTTCAGATCTATACAGCTAAAACCTGGAATAGTCTTCCTGATGATGTTAGACAAGCCTCATCTCTGGCAATGTTTAAGTCCAAGCTAAAAACCTTTCTTTTTAGTGTGGCATATAACATATGACAACTGACAGTGTTTTATCCAAAGTGATTTATCTGCACTCAGTTTCCTTTAATTTTAATTTCACTAATTGCTGTTTCTTATTTTGATTTTTGCCTATGTACTTTTGACTTGTCTTTTATTTCTGTAAAACACTTTGAATTACTCTGTGTATGAATTGTGCTATACAAATAAACTTGCATTGCCTTACTGTTGTGATTACATATGCAAATAAGCAGGGGAAAACCCTGACAGTTCAACATCATATAATTAAGCATGTATTTAACCTATCAAAAAAGGAAGAAAAGCAAAGTCCTTGTTTAGTCTCCACACTCTGAACATGGAGCTCCAGACTGAGAAACAAGTGCTGCACAGCTGATGTTCAGGATTAGTGATCACCAGGGAAGCGCAACAAATCTCTGTCTTTGCAGCATTTTTCCTCCTGTCTTAAGCAGAGAATTAGCACACAAAAACCTTACTAATCTGACCCACATTTAGGTCCCTACTTTGAAACTCCTTACTAAAAACATGGCACACAGACTGATTGGGGTGCATAAATCTGGTTAATTGGTTCACTCACTGGGGAGCTATGGAAGCCCAGTATGAGGAGAGGAAAGGAAAAGAATAGGAGGGAGAGAAGATGAGAAAGGTGGAGATGAAGGGGAGATGAGATAGAAAACCATACACAGCAATCCAGTCTCCACAACAAATCAATCACAGCACAAGAACACACACAGTCACACAAACCACATGCACACTCGGGAGAAGGTGATGAATAATTCACTGAAGCTCATTGATCTCTGTGTCTCATTCCTTCTCCCCACATTGCAGTAATCTGATCCAGATTTAAAGTACGCCCAAGATAACTGAGCACATTGCCATGATGCACTTTAATAACAATATGTTCTGTTTCCTGTCTAAACAGTCCCCACAAATTGCTCAAGCTAACATATGTTCACTATGTTAAAACTGAAATTCAAAACCTGTAGTACAATATCTAGAATCCAAAAGCCATGAAATTAACCAAAATTGAGATGCCTAGTAATACCACTCGGGGACCATGCCTTCATACTGAGACATAGTGTAATCGTATCACTGTAAACTCAAATCCATCACAATGTGGACACTTCAAGACAAGTCACTAGTTTTTTTCCAGTTTAACAAGTAGGAGACCAAGTATCTCATGCTGTTGCTCAAGAGCGAGAATAAGATGGATCATGTTTAATGTGGACTGATGTGAGCCAGGCATTGTATTGGACTGCCACAACGAAGAGAGCGCTGAGCTCATGAGGAGTTCTGGGCTGCCCAACCCATGTTCTTGATTACCTGAATTAGGTGTGCCCAGCCAATCAGAAGCTGGAAGATACTAATTCATTTGGTCTTCCCCCACTTTACCCTCATCTAAGATGGAATCTTCCAGTTTCTGATTAACTGAACACACCTGATCCAGGTAATCCGTAGTGGGTAGGATAGTTGGAAACAAGTAGGGCTGTGGCCCTCCCAGAACATGGTTTGGACTCTTGTCAGCCATGATTAGTAAACTGTGTCTGGACTGAAAGAATAAGGATACATAGACAAAATCATACAAACAAAGTAAGCAGATTAGAAGTCCAGAGGATGCTCAGAGAAGCTGCTCCTTCAATCACTCACACTGAAAGGAGACAATTGATGCAGTGCAGCAATTGATCCAGCAAGGATCCACCAGGATGTCCCTCTGAACATTTATATGTGAAAGGATGTAAAACAAAAAGAAAATCCCATGACAGACTCAAAAAAATCTGGATAGATGTTGTGTATTGTCTGACATCAGGATATCATGCAAGAAATCCACAAGAATCAAATATGTGTCAGGGCAGACTGATGATATATGACCAGCTATAGGGGAAACACTGTTTTTGATTGAATAAGCTGAGGGTTTCCCTTTAAATGAAGCAAAACTATGTGCCCAATATCCACTTTTACTACTCTGTCATTAGTAAATGACAATCATAGTTATTGTTAGTATAAATCCTAGAAAGTCTAAATCCAGTTTATGCATGTTTTCCAGCATAAAAGGATAAAACTTCATATATAAAACATGTATATTGTAGAAGAAGTGTTACATAAGACTAGTTTTACCTCAGCATTAATCTAAAAATACCACCTATGACCATCTGAAAACGGTGATGTGACAAACTATTCATGGAATCACAGATGATAAACAACATGCCATTCCTGGCTTCATCAAAGCCCCACGTAAAACAGCAGGCTGCAGGGAAATGTCACAAGCCCACGCCACATTGCAGACTTAATTACTACTGTGTGTGTGTGTAGCCCAGTGCAGGGGCTTAGCACCAGTGAGGTCAGCCAGTATTTATCCCAGTAAGAGAACCTCTGGTGTCAGCCTGACTCCAGTCTAGAGCCACACCATGTTATTTATTTATTGTGTCCAGTGTTATTTGATTCAATACTGTTTCAAGAGCATGACTACCACTGCTGCAGATTTTTGTTTTATTTTATTTTAGACAAGCCTCAAAAACAGGTTAAATGATAATGGCACTAACAAATGCTAATTATTCATAATTACCATTATTTCACTAATTAAACAGAATAGAATAACAAAATAGGTACTGATGGCAACTGAATTACAAAATACAAAACACCTGTAGTTTTGATTTCAATCAATCAATTTCACAGATGAAAACTGAATAATTTTGGTATGAAGTAATTAAGATTAACTGATCATTGCACAAAAGATTAATAACATAATCTGCTGATAATTTTGCTTTCGTTTGGGAATACCTCACAATAACAAAAACACATTGTTTCGTGTTGGTCTTTTCATGGATTTGTTGTTCTTAAGGAAAGCAGAGTAACATCAGCCTTTGCCTAAAAATAACAATCATGAATATCAATCTCATGTCTTTGCATTCAGCTGGAGTGAGTACATGATTAAGCCTTGGTTAAACGGGAAACGGCTGAAATCATTTATCATGCATTCAAAGTTCATGAGTAATCTTCTAACAACTTCAATAACTAAAAAACATGTCACTAATAAACCTGTATTGTATTTACGGTAGCTTGGGTGAACAGAAAAAAAGCAAATCAGAGTCAATAATATATGGAGAGTTACAGGCTGGGCTGATTTCTCAACTAACAACAGTTCGTCCATTCAACCAGGAGCTCTAGGCAAACATCTCTGTCTATAGGACAAATTCAGGTGTTTTCCACAGGTCCCAGCTTTGCATTTGGTCTTTGCACAGGTACAGTGGTACCAAGTTTTGTAACCTAACAATGACAACAAATCTCCAGAAAGCTACCCACAGTCATTACACCAGCCTGTTCTCTCAGAAACAATTCCAACAGGTAGTTGCCTCTAAAACTATTGTCTTTTTCAAATTTCTTTTTGAGTACAGTTTAACCAAACAAAATAGAAAGTGCTGATTAGCGAGCTGCATAGGTCGCCTGGCCAACCAGACTAACACTTTTTCTATTCTATACAACGAATTAGTCTGGAATCTCATGGGTTGAGATCGACTTCCTGGAGGCAGGCTAATGGATGCAGAATAAACCAAACAGAGAAATGAAGGATATGATGCAAGCAAAGCGTCAGTAAGACCGGAATCAACAAACAAACCTGCCATTTGGGGTGCGATAGTGAATGAGTGTTGTCGTTTTTGTTGGAAAAACAAGAGAATACACGGTCTTATCACCAGTTCTGTGCATATTTTTGAATGGAGTAAACAGCAAAAGCCAGTTGTAGACTGGGACTTACTTGGAACTGGCTTTGAGCAACGTTAAGAACATGTCAGTTTATATGAGTATGACTGATCACATAAAGCCCGCCCCATTGCAGATAAACGCCTGTGATAGGCCCGGTTCATTTGAAGCCAGAGAAAGAGACTAAGGCCGGGGCTCCAGACCCACATTCTTTTGCTAAGATAGTGAGTGGGTCTGGCTGGCCAGGCTACTTCAGAGGTGCTGCTGGGTATACAGTATTTTTTAACTCTGAACAGGTTAGCTGTCTGTACTTAATATACAAACACGAGATAGATATGGCCCTTCTCATCTCCCATCTTGAAAGAGAACAAAAGAGCTAGTTTAATAAACTGCTGAAGTATTACATGAAATTAGACTATAGATTGTCCCAATTCAGGGGCTGCATCCTTCAAAGGCTGCATTTGAAGGCCAGTTGCTTCACAGTGTCACAACAAGGCTGTCCCATTTTAAAGGCTCCTTCAAATGTGGCTGACAGATGTGGCCTTTTTTCCTCAGAAAACGAAAGCTTCATCTGCTGTATCCTTCATGGTCCAACATATCCCAACATTCTTTGTGGTGACAAAAAAACAAACAGCAGATACAAGTGGCGAGGCAGTCAAAGTGAAAATACAATTATCCAAAATAAAACACTGTTACTTTAATAAACTAACTTTAGCTTGGCCAAAAATAACGTTACACAATGAGATATATTGCTTGCTGACGCTGGCATTAGAGCATCTTATTTTCTTTTATGGTTCTACCATTAGCAATTAATTTAACACAGCTGTGAAGGTCGCTAGGTGGCAAAAGCAGAGCTTTGTGACTCAACAGTAGGGGCAGGAACAGTTGGTGACACAAGCTTGCGGGTCAGTTAGCTGACAAGGAAGTCCTCCATAGACAAGACTGTCTCTTTTCAGCTCAGCCTTACATTCTATGTGGTCTATGTAGGTTACAAAGGCTGTGCCTTTGTAGACCACATCCTTCGAAGGATGCAGCCCCTGAATTGGGACAGAACCTATTGCTGTGAGGATTTATTCAGGCTGTATTCTGACCAAGTCTAGGATCAGACATTAAATCAATTTGGTACACAATGTTTGCACTGACAATCACACACATCTCAAACATATTGAAATAAAACTGACACATGATGTTATAATAAATAAGGCAAACAATCAGACCATTTTTTCACATAAATAAATGTGAGAGGAGGTTGGGAAGGCAGAACTGCTCAGTTGTGTTGATTCCAATGTAGTGAATATGGAAAAACAGAAGCTGCCTTGGCATTATCACTGTGTGGTCTTGATTACCTGTCCACTTTCTCACCTGGTTCTTGCTCTGTCTCTCTCTTTCCTCCTGGAGACTCCAACCTGGTCTCTCCTTCTCTGTCTCTGTCTCTCTGGCAAACATAACGAGACAGAGAACCTATCATCTAATAAGAGGGGGAGGTTCATTCATCTCAATGTGTAACATGATTTTGATTGACTGTTATTTTGCTTGCCATGTGCTGACTTTTCTTTCTCAGCTAAAACTGGCTGTTTTCTTTTTCCAAATATTCCACAAAGTCCATAAAGACTGTAAATCCATCATGAAGCCCAGTGATATGAAAAGAAGAAACACTGTGATTGATTTAAAGTGGAGATGAAGCACTAAACACTAAACACTGTGGCTCATTTGAGTTTCACCTTAGACAAGATCTGGCACTGCAAACCCTACACTACACTACACTACAATATTACAATGAATAATAATTGTTATTAGAGTTAATATGACAGGTCTGGGCCAATCAGGTTCAGACTATGTGAAGGTATAGGATTTTTCTTTTATGGTTGCATGGTGTTAGGCTGTTCCTCTGAAGCTACAGTAAATAAATAAATACAGCAGAAGAAGTAAAAGGAAGTAAGAAGTAAAAATATCTGGTTAAAGCATATAGAAGAAGTAAAGTGCAGTGAAAAGTCTGGGGTGTACCTACTAGTTAAGTAAAGCAGAGCATGAAGCAAATGAATGAGACCAACAGTATCCAGTAGCTAACTACAGGGATGCTAGCAGTTAGCTGTAGGACAGGTTAATATTAGGTGTGTTTATATAGTGAATGCCATGCCTAAGTACAGCTGTTGCCTGTGCGGCTGTATCAGCAATAAGTGTAATTAGGTCATAAAATGGGATGAAATGTAATTAGCAGTGGTTTGCTAATCAGTCAGGTGTTCACTTTGGTGTAAGGCTACAGAGGTAGTTTCTGTTAATATAAACATACTGTTACATTTTCTTTCATTTGCTAACAAAAAAGGATGTTCATACTTCCAATCTATTACAACAGACAAAAAATTATAAAATGCACCGGGTAGGCAGACTAACATTAGCTCATTAGCCAATAAGCTAGTGAAGTTCAGCAGCTGTAACAGACAATATTCACACCATGACACTGTCAACAGACACTTTCTAAGTCACAGTACAAATGACCTATTTAAGATAACAGCCAACAGTTTTGTTTGTTAACGTGTCAACTTTCAACTGCGCCATGAAATTCACCGTTACTGCCAACGTGACTTTTGGCTGTTAAACCTGGAATAAAGCCACAATAAACACATTTGAACCTGTAACTGTTTGTCTCTAAAAGAGAAGTTCACAAAATCTAACCTTTATTTTTTTAAAATTTAGATTAAAGGAAGTCTGGGTATCCCTGCTTAGGCTACTGCCCCCACGACCCGGCCCCGGATAAGCAGAAGAAGATGGATGGATGGATGGGGATTTGCTTAAGCACACGCTGCATGTGGTGCTGGTCCCCCCTCCTTCAAATGAATGAGAATCACTGTGACTTTTTTCATGCAGTTTAAAATTCATTTTGAATGCAGCCTTAGCCAGGCAGTGATGAATGAAATAAAGCAAAAATATAGCTTAGCATCAGGTTTGGGTCTCACATTTGCTAGTGTCAGCTGGATTCTGTGAAGTTGGGTATGTGGATACAGGCTAGGTTTGCATCTATGTTTTAGGCCTTTTAATGAGGAAATACTCACAAGAGCCAGCCTTTCTACTGATGCAAAGTCACAATGGAGCTACAACCATCATTTTAAACTGGAAATGAGCTTTATCAATGTGCTGAAGTCCACATAGGAGAATGTCTTCCTACTTTTGATGCTGACATTCCAAAGAAGCTATGTTTCTTGTTGCAAAGAGCTGCACATTTAGGTTTAATGGAAGTTATACTGATCCCAGCTGTCTTCCTAAGAACCACTTATGAGGATTTCGCCAAAGGGTTAGAAAGTTCACACCACTAAGTTCAAACGGGCAGAAAACAGCTTCAGAAACAGTATTGATCTGACCTTATGTAACGTGACAGTAATCTGAGCAAGAATTAACAATCTGTTCTCTGATCACCCATCACTGTTAGGTATCTTCTCAGCTCAGTGACTAAGAACCAAACACAGGGTGTGCTAATAATCTATTTGCATAACCTAAATGAAACAGATTGTGATCAACAAAAGATGTATTATTATGTATGTATGTATGTATGTAGTATTTCTATTTTTCTGGAATTAAAAGAATGCAGAATAGCCTGCAGAATGATTACACTGCAGATTTTCTGTCAGGGTGTGTTCATCATGTCAAACCTGTTCTGAAAGGTTTATTTAAACTTGACTATGGTACTCCTGTGGTTTGACCAGGTGAACAATGTTACACATAAATGGCACTAAAGACAGCTGCAACTATGGATTTCAGTTTTAGCTCTAAGAAAAAGGAAGCAAGATTTTTTACACTTCTTTCAAATTTAGAGAATATAAATTGAACTGAGCAGTAAAGTTTTATCCAAGAATCCCATGGGGTTATGCCGGATTCTGGAAGGACGCCAGGACAAACACCATTGTGTTGTCATGATAAAGGTGGATCAAGAAAAGCAGGTTTCGGTATTTCAGTCAGTCAGAGATCTGTGATGTGATTTTTACAGAATATAAACTTAGAGGGCTCACATTTCATACTGAATCTCCCAATGTCCCATTAAATTCTGCTAGTATGGCAGAACAGTTCCATTACATCGTGGCTATTTTGGGAAATGCCAACCTCAGAAACAGGCACGAAGGTAGTCATAATTCTGCTCTTGTACATCTGAGCACTCACTCAATAGTGATGCACAGTGTTTTGAAACAATATGGTCATTTTTGGCCAATTTTACTGGATGGAAAGCTAATATGACCATATCCTTTGCCATATCCAGATTATACATGTAGCTATATAATCTATATTTACCCTAGACTGAAACACATACTGTAAGGGGAACAGAAGTGACAGAAACTGGGCAGGGATGGGATGGTTATTTGTCATGATGGGATCAAGACAGAATATAGGATTGAGGAAACTCCTTCCCATGTCTCACATTAATCTGAACCCAATAATAAGAAACAGTCCCTATGAGATGATCAAGCACAAAAACACACTGCACTGTGCTTGGAAGTAGACCACCACTGTATATAAGTTACTGTACAGTTTTTCAGGTTCACTCTCTACAGATAATGATGGTCACATGTCCTCAAAATTAAATAGCTCCATAACTATATTGAAATTCAACTGGATCTTTCTTTACACACACGCACCTGACATTGTTTATTGGGATTACCTAGCCGTACATGTGGAGACCAGCTGTCATCACACTTACGTAGAGATGTGAAATAAGTTTTCTGGTCATGTCCACCACACACCCAGCCAACATTCCAGAGAGGGTAAAAGGTCAGACCTCTAAAAGACATCCAAAAGAACGGAGACAAAGTCCTAGACAAACAGCGTCTGATGTTTGTCCTTTTCCCTCACAGTTTATGGCAATGTGCTAATTAATTTTTCCAGTCCCGTCTCCCAGATGAACTGCAGTACTGTTATTAGCAGTTTCAGCAGTGCTGCAGAGCATTGACAAGGCTCCTCATTAATGGACCATAAATGATTTCTAGGTTGAAGAGCTACAGAAAACAACCATGCCTCTATAAAGCAGGAGTGAATACAGACTAACATGATGAAGCCACCAAACACAATTTGCACGTTTCTTCCAATAGCTTCAGCACTTGTTTTTTTAAGTTAATGTTATGTTGTGAAAAACGACAGCTACTTGGCACTGAAAATGATTCATTTAGATTTAAATTTGAAGGCTCATTTGCTACATATGTGTTCCATTGAAGCTGAGGTTAGGTGAATGTCAAATTTAAGTGTTTTTAATATGTTAAGTGATGTATTTTAGTTCTTAAGCTTCCCTGTTGGTTTTAGTTCATGGATTGAAATATTTTCTTCTTCAAATTTAGACTTGAAAGGATTTTTACCTTAAACAAAATCACAGTTTCTGACTTTTGGACATTTCTGAAAGTTAATCTATGGTTACTAATTCCCAGAGCAAGGTCTCCTAAAGTTAAAGGACCCTGGGGAGACCTTAGCAAAACAATGGCTTATGAAACTTGATTACTGCAGATTAGCAGATTATTGTTATTCCCCAGTAATAACATATCTACATTTTTAATGTTGGTCTTTAACATTATGACATTTTATTTTCAACCACACCCCAAAATGAGATGGTCATTAGCATGAAGAAGCAGTAGAACTGGTGTTATGTGTTAGTTTTTGTATGAACTACATACATTTATTTATATATGTAAAAACACGGTGCAGTGCAGTTGCTGCAGGTGTTGACACTACAGAGACTTCAAATGAAGACCAGTCGTGTGTTGTGTTTGCTGAATCTTCTTCAGGGACAAAGCCAGCTGTGACAGCAGCTCGCCAGGAGTCAGGTCTGCTGTGGGAAACAGCCGTGCCTCTTTAAAACAGGAGCAACCGCAGAGCAACATGCTGAAATGATACACTGAACCCAGTGTTTCAACATCCCATCTAATTAGCCCAGATTATGTTCATTTTTACTGGGACAAATTTGAACACCAGACCACTGCGGGCCTATTTGTAATGTCTCATATTTGGGTGTACCTGAATCCTCTGCCTTTATTGGCAGATAAAGGATGACAAGAACAAGGGAGTAGTGTAGTGATGCCACAGCAGATGAAAAATGACTAAATTAGGACAAAGCAACCATAATTTCAGAGCTAATTCACAGCTAACCTGGAAGCTCCAAGGAAATGGTTTTATAATATTACTGGAATTGATCGTTTTGCTATATATGATGAAAGGAAGTGTGCTCTGCAACAGAAATTGTCTTACCAGTGCTGCTCATGGTGCCACTCAGGTGTCTTCTCCAGTCAGATGATGCACAGTAAATACGCCACTATCCACACTGACAGTACATGGACAAGCCTCAGCCAGCAGAATGAATGAGAGGAAACGCTTACACGGAGGGGGGTGGGGGAGCCTGGATGTTCTTGTTTGCCTAGGCCGCAGAGATCTCCAGAAGACAGCCGCACTATGGAGACACTGTCCTGCGTACACTGCAGAGCTGCGCTGCCTCACTCTATGGCAGACAGCACAGGTTGGGTGTGGGCGTGCGGCGGAGAATCGCGAATAGCGTCAAGGTAGACAAAGGAATCAGGGGAGTTTCCGAAGTTGCTTTTCAAAATAAAACTCTTATTGAAAACTAGGTCTGTAATCAGATACGTCACGGGAGAATTTGTAGGTGTATGCAGCATAGCCTGGAAAAGTTCAACCTACCTTCTTGTTGGAGGAATTAATTAATAAAACAATTATAAATGACACTGGACATACAAAACATGACAGATATCATCATAACAACTGCCCACATTCGCTCAGGTGTTAAGCCTACACCATTCCTGTTTTTATTTTTTTAAACAAACATATTATAGTCTAGTAGCTATATATACTGCAATATGTTTGATATAGTACTGAATGGTTCCTACTGAATGCCTGTGCAAGTTAGGGCATTATGAGCAGAATCAGATTGTGATCATTACTGGAAAAAATTACTTAGCTTGGGCAACTTAATTATTTAGGTGAACAAATATTTGAATCAATGAAAACAACGTAGAGATCAGTGATTGTTTGGATGGGGCTGTTTTCTTCTCCTTGTTCAAAAGCCTGCATGATAAACATTCACAAGGACTTTTATTTTGTGAGAAAAAAATCCGAAACTTCCTGCGTTTTTCTCCGTGACAGCGGCATCTTGCCTCTGCTGTACTTCAGCATCCTCCTGTGCGCTCCTGCACACAGCGTCTTCGGGCTGACAGCGCCGCTGCGCCGGTGGCCAAGGGATACATGGGAGTTATAGTCCTAAAGAAAGAAAACAACCATTCAAATGAGCAGCGTGCTGGTGATTTTGGACTACAAGCCTAAAGCTGCTCACGATAAACAAGCTGCTTTGTGAAAGGGAAAA
Organism: Mastacembelus armatus; assembly: GCF_900324485.2. Lineage (NCBI taxonomy): Eukaryota > Metazoa > Chordata > Actinopteri > Synbranchiformes > Mastacembelidae > Mastacembelus > Mastacembelus armatus. Next base: position 2,795,790 of record NC_046650.1, on the reverse strand, counting down.
ATATGGTAGAATCGAAGTTTGGATATAATGTCTACATTTATTTGTCTGTGCAGTGAGTTCCTGCATCTTTGTTGGAAACATTTTTCATCTAACCCGCAGAGAAAGGCGGAAGGTCTGCTTGTTTTATTTCTATGTTCTCTTTGTGTGTTACTAATGGATGAGTGATTATAAAAACAACCTTTTCAAAATAACCAAGGAGAAGGAAAAAGAGGACGATGAGCTGCAGACTGTAAAGACAGAACACAGCTACATCATTTTTCTGTCATTTAATTTGAAGCAGTAAAGGTGTTTTGGTATTGATACTTTTATTTTATTTATATTTTTCAGCTAAAATGTGTAGTATGGTGCAAAAGAGATATATAAAATATATATTTGAAATTAGTTTAAACATATTCACAGAACAAACAATAAGATAAAGCAATTTTGATAAACCTGCAGCTTTTAATTTTATTTTACTTCATTTTCATTTCTTCCTTAGGAAATGACCAAATAACCATCAGATAACCATCAGATAAGACTTGGAACTTAAGACTGTGTTCCATTAGGAGACGGTACATGTAGTTCAGTGTCTATATGTACCTGATTGCTTCTAAACACTGGTGCTAGCCCAGCTCCAGCCCGACGAAATGTTCCAAGGAAGGTGTCCCGGCTGAGGTTCCATACCAGCTTCCCAGACCTCAGTGTGCCGGCGAAGGCATCCCCGCTGAGGTTCCGCCCGGTGGAACTACTGAGGTTCCACTCCTACCTCCCGGGGCTCAGTGTGCCAACAAAGGTGTCCCTGCTGAGGTTCTGCCTGGGTCACTGGTTCCCCTGGTGGACTGGTAAAAAAGACCTGTGTTCCTGAACCGACACCAGATCCTGATCCTCATCCTGGTGGGTCGACTGGTCCTTCCGGCGCCACTTTCTGTCCTGTCCAATGCCACTGCTTCTCCAGATCCTGAGCTGCATCCCAGTGGGTCGGCTGACCCTGCTGACAGCACAGGCTCTCCGGATCCTGACCTTCGTCCCGGTGGGTCAGCCGGTCCTGCCAACGGCACTGCTTCCCCAGATCCTGTGCTACATCCCAATAGGTCGGCTGGCCCACTGCCTCTCCAGATGCTGACCTTCGTCCTGGTCCTGCCGACGCCACTGCCTGTCCTGTTCCTGAGCCTCATCCTGGTGGGTCGGCTGGTCCTGCTGATGCCACTGCTTCTCCCGATCCTGAGCTGCATCCCAGTGGGTTGGCTGGCCCTGCCGACGCCCCCATCTCTCCAGATCCTGACCTTCATCCCGGTGGGTCGGCTGCTCCTGCCAACGCCATTGCCCTTCCAGAACCTGAGTTCCTGCCCACGCCACCACAGCCTATGTTCCTGGTCGCCTGAAGGTCCGTCCCCTGGATCGGCTCTGGACTGATTGCCTGAAGGCTGTTCACTAGATCAGCCCCGGATCCATGTTTGCTTGAGGGGTCATCCTCCAGAGCAGCCCCAGACCTTTGTCTGCCCAAGGGGCTGTCCTCCGGAACCACCCCGGACTCCTGATCACCAGAGGGTGACCCCTAATCTTTGTTCGTCTGAGTCCTCCAGAGTGGCCCCGAACTCTTTATTTCCTGAGCGGTCACCCACCCGAATAATCCCGGACTCTGTGCCATCAGAGCCATGACACCGGGTCGCTCCGATTTTGGACTGCCCCCCCACTCTGTATAGATCCTTCAACTGAAACCTAACAAATAACCGTTTTGATTTGTAACCAATGAACTTTTAGTGCGACAAAACATCAATGACGTCACTACTGACGGCTTCTGGCTTCCGCTTCCGCACTGGCTTCCGCTTGCTAGGCTGAGAAAAACAATTTTTCGTGTGTGGAATATGTGTGTGTGTTTTTTTTCGCTGACCGTGTCTAAGTGGCGTGGACATGGCCGAGGCTGACGACGAAAGCTTTGCACTACAACTTATTCTTCCAGAGGGCGGCAAAACAGCGCCCTGTTGTCCGCATGGTAAGAAAAATGCACAGAACAACCAGACTGCATTGGCAAAAGTCGTATCTTAGTGTTGGTTAGCTCTTCCTACATGAACACGCGCTTGGTATCACATTATTTATGACACTGTACACATTAGCAATGTCTTTAAAAACATTCGGCGAGAACCTGACTTACTAAAATGGATTAACACTGTAAAATGCAACGTTGTTTGACAGAGTTTGACCGTGAGAATAGCGTTTGAACCTAGTGTTTTGTCAGGACTGTAGGTAAATATATTTAGTTTCTTTGTCGTAAAATTGTAACTTATTCTACTGTCAATGCTTGCGCGAACATTTAGACTATTTTTTAAATTGCCCGGTATAAACGGAGTTAGCATCTTTCAGAGGGTCAAATCTGATAAATAAACAATAATTGTACGCATTTCTTTCCAGGTCCAACCTTGCTGTTTGAGAAAGTTAGTAAAAGGGGAGAGAGAGGAAGGAGATTTTATGCTTGTTCAGCCTGTAGAGACAGAAAAGATTGCAACTTTTTCCAGTGGGAAGATGAAAAGGTATGCTCACCCAGTCTGTATTTGTTACAATAAGGTATCTGATGTTTAGTTGAATCATATTTTAAATTATTCTTCGAAGGTGTCAGAGGCCAGGCTATTGGCCAGAGAAGTAAAGAACCAGTCAAAGAGACCTCTGCTCAGCCAGGAAGAGTACCACACCAGGTATTCATACTCATTACTTACTCTTTGCTAAGATCTGAAGTCAGTCTGTGTGCTGTAAATTAGACATCTGACTCACAGACACAATCTTAAAATATTTTACTGGAAAATATAAGCTCACTTTCTGTTCTACCAACCACTTAGCAAAACAGCACAGGACAGCTGTGAAATAACAAAAGACAAGATTTGTTTTAAAAGAGAAAGGTCTCTCCTATTGCAGTCAATACACACTGTTATAAGATAAGATAAACTTTGCTGTGCAATGTGTGGGTGTAAACTATACATAGTGCATTCAGAAAGTATTCCGACCCCCTTCACTTTTTTCAATGTTGTTGTGTTGCAGCCTGATCTTCTTCTCCTTTGGGCTGCTCCCTTCAGGAGTCGCCACAGCGAATCATCTGCCTCCATTTAACCCTATCCTCTGTATCCTCCTCACCCACACCAACTATCCTCATGTCCTCCTTCACTACATCCAAGAACCTCCTCTTTGGTCTTCCTCTAGGCCTCCTTCCTGGCAGCTCTAACCTCAGCATCCTTTTACCAATGTATTCACTGTCCCTCCTCTGAACATGTCCAAACCATCTCAATCTGGCTTCCCTGGCTTTTTCTCCAAAACATCTAACATAAGGTGTCCCTCTGTCATTTCATCCTTACTGATCTTTGCTACTTCCTGCTCCACAACAGTCACCTCTTCTACTCTGTGCTCTCTAACATTTTCCTCATTCATCAGCTCTTCAAAGTATTCCTTCCATCTTTCATCACACTTGTGGCACCTGTCAACACATTTCCATCCCTGTCCTTAATCACCCTAACCTGCTGCACATCCTTCCCATCTCTGTCTCTCTGCCTCTCCAACCTGTACAAATCCACCTCTCCCTCCTTAGTGTCCAACCTATCATACAAATCCTCATATGCCCTTTGTTTGGCCTTTGCCACCTCTACCTTCCCTTTACGCTGCATCTCCCTGTACTCCTGTCTGCTCTCTTCTGTCCTCTCAGTGTCCCACTTCTTCTTAGCTAACCTTTTCCCCTTAACACACTCCTGAAATTCCTCATTCCACCACCAAGTCTCCTTATCTGCTTTCCTCTTTCCAGATGACACACCAAGTACCCTCCTACCTGCCTCCCTGATCACTTTAGCTGTAGCTGTCCAGTCATCTGGAAGAACCTCCTGACCTCCCAGAGCCTGTTTCAGCTCCTTCCTGAAAGCCACACAACACTCTTCCTTTTTCAACTTCCACCACTTGGTCCTCTGCTCTGCCCTTTTCCTCTTCATCTGTTTAGAATTGAGGCCAAACAGGTCTTGGTTTCATCAGACCAGAGAATCTTGTTCCTCACAGTCTGAGAGTACTTCAGGTGCTTTTTTGCCAACTCCAAGCAGCTTTCATGTGTTTTACACTGAGGAGAGGCTTCCGTCTATTCACTCTGCCATAAAGCTCAGATTGGTGGAGGGCTGCAGTGATGGTTGTCCTTCTGCAACTTTGTCCCATCTCCACACAGGATCTCTGGAGCTCAGTCAGAGTGACCATCAGACCATCAGTTCTTGGTCACCTCTCTTACTAAGACCCTTCTCCCACGATTGCTCAGTTTGGCCAGGTGACCAGCTCTTGGAAGAGTCCTGGTTGTGCCAAACTTCTTCCATTTGAGTATTATGGAGGCTACTGTGCTACTGGAAACCTTCAGTGCAGCAAAAAATTGTTGTAGCCTTCGCAGCTCTGTGTCTGTCTACAATCCTGTCTCTGAGCTCTGCAGGCAGCTGTGAGGCCTTCTATGGAGAGGTGTGTGCCTTTCCAAATCATGTCCAATCAATTTAATTTACCACAGGTGGACTCCAATCAGGGTGCAGAAACATCTGAGCACCTGAGCTACTTTTCACATGTTGCAAAGTGTTAGAATACTTATGTAAATGTGATATTTCAGTTTCTCCTTTTCAATAAATTTACAAACATTTCTAAAATTCTGTTTTCACTTTCTCATTATGTGGCACTGAGTGTAGATTAATGAGAAAAAAATGAATTTAAACAATTGTAGTATCAGGCTGCAACATAACAAAATTGAAAAATAGTGAAGGGTGTCTGAATACTTTCTGAATGCACTGTATATAATGTTTACTGATATAATGAGACAACACAGGTTTTTTGCATGGTTTGATAGGGTAATTATCTCTGTATAATACCTTAAACATGCTTGATTCAGTGTGGAGATTTTCAGTCATCCAGGTCAAGTTATCTAGAGGTTGGGTCATGGTAAGTGGACTTCTAGTTTTTAGGTTGAAACGTTTCACTGCTCATCCAAGTAGCTTCATCAGTCCTGACTGATGAAGTCCTGACCAGTTGCCACTAATCAACCTCTAGATGCCTGATTCAGGTTGACTTAGTACAAGCTAAATCAACATGACCACATTCAGAATTCCAATATAAAAAGTGAATATATTAAATTACTTTTTGCCTGATTTGTCTATCAGGTTCACAACGTTTATTTCCCTCCCACTGGATGAGAAGAAATTCTGCCAGGATTGTCAGATTCTGCTTCTTCCAGGAGAGCGCGAGGCCCATGCCTCTCACAGGTCCACTGATGTCAGCGCAGCACAGCTGAGGAGGCCCAGTGCACTGCTGCGTCCTCTGGACAACAAGAAGAGCAATGCCCAGTACCTGTTCACTGACCGCAGCTCCCACTTTCTGCTGGACACTTTAAGTGCCCTGGGATACACCAAATTGCTGTGTGTGGGCACACCCAGGTGAGGATGTGTCAAGCATCTACTTCTATTATAATGGCTCAGGTACTGAAGGGAAAAGGGTCAGTTCATCCAAATTCCAGCAGTATGGCATTACCAAAACTGCCCAGTGAATGTCCTACCTGTCAGTTCATGTAACCTCATATTTTATCAGCTTGTGGTGATTTGTAGTGGACAGAACGTGTTGTGGATCAGAACTAATATGCAACATTAGATTTATTTGAATGCTAGTAAAGAGTACAGGATTTTAAACACAGGATTTTTCTTTCATTTTTCACAGCAATTTTTTAACGTTTGTCACAGACTCCAGGAGCTGATCAAGTTGCGAAACCTGGAGCAAAAACATAAGCCAATGAAGAGTCTGCTGCTGGATATTGATTTCAGGTTAGTTTGTCTTAATTGTTATTATATATCATGCCATATAAACAGGTGCCTGCCGAATCATGGACTGTTGAGCTGACAGAACTCCAAATGGTTTGGCCAGATCTGGTTCTCTGGGGGTCTCAAGAAGCGTATGGCAGGGTACAAGGGTTCGGTGAACTGGTGATGGGCCCTATCAAACACTGGTGTCATAGCTGCTGAGAACTTATGCAGAACAACCATGGTGTCTGCGTCATAAAAGGTCAGCTGGCCCTTGTTGTAATTCACCCCTACTCCCACTTTTCCAAGCTGAGTTTGCCCAACGCCGTGACAAGCCACATGCCGGTCATTGTGCCAAGCCGACAGATTCCTGTTTCGGAGCTCCACACACCATGAGTTCCTGTTCCGGCCCAGTTTAGCGCCCTTGTCCCGACCCTTCCTCTGCAGGCTGCCGTAGGCCACACCTACTGCCCAGGCAGAGCAACAGCGCACGTCCACCTCCCAGTAACTGTGACCGGCCATGACAGGAGATGAGCCTAGGGCACAGCACACCTTATCAAACTGTAGGGGGTGCTCTGGTGCAGGTCGGACAGAGCCTGAGAAAAACACAGCCCGTCCCTCTGAAGTGAGTTTGAGCTGACTATGGCATGTCTGCCTGTCTATCACCACAGGGGAGGAATCTGAAATAAAACAGATTATCATTACACGTCGCTGACAGATTGAAGCACACCTTACTCAGCAACCTTTCTGCACAAAATGATGTATAAATAATCCCATTAGTACCCAACAGCAAAGTCTTCCTCTGCAGCTGGACCTTCAGGTTTCTGGAGATGGAGGACAATGTTTTAAGAAGCCTCTCAAATCTTTCTTCATTGAGATGGATTTCCTTTTCAGAGGCATCTGGCTTCTTGGGACTGGAGAGGTGATCCCAGAGGTTATAAAGAGACTAGAACAGCTGGGACTGAAAAGTTTTCTTCTAATGATGCAGTGTTTTACCTTAGATTCTCAGGGTGACCCTTGAGAGGAGACACAAACAGACATACTAATTAAAACAGCACTGAAAAAGCTTCAGTTATTAGGTTTGTAAGGTGCGGAATTGAGCAAAATAGACCTTCAAATCTTCCTCAGCTGCTGGGCTCTTGGTCAGTGCTCTCTGGGTGCTGCTGATGCTCTTGGCGACCTGGTCCTGGTGCTGTTTCCAGTTCTTCAGAACCTGGTCCAGTCCGGTTCTGGTCTGTTTAAGGTCCAAATCCAGAGAATCCATCACGGCATGCTCATCCCGCTTCAGGATGGCCCGCATGTTCTCGAAGCACTCATGGACCTGCTGCTTCATCATCTCTGTGCTCCTCTGTAGTGAGAAACATGGAGAGCCCAGGCTGATTACTCACTCTTTTTACTCCCCATTACTGGTGGTCTCATGTCTGTGTATAGTAACAGCACTGGTGGTATCTGATCCCATACTCACAGAGAGATCTGCTTTGCGTTTCTTCAGAGACTGGATATGGGCCTCAGTTTTCGATCGCTCTGCCTGCAGCTCCTCCAAACATCTGGACAGTTGTTCCTGCAGTTAGAGGTGCAGCCAAGTAATTTGTAGAGGAAATAGATGTTTAATAGTCCCATGATAATTAAAGGACAAGGATGTATGTTTTTGTACTAATACACATTATACCAATCAATCATTTTGTAAGTTACATGTTAGAGAAAGAATTGATGAAGAGCTGTTGTCTTTAAACTCTCACCAACACCACACTAATTCAGTTTTCTCTCATATACCGCAACAAAAAGCATCAAACTCTCACACCTAAGAAGCTAAAATCAGTGTCAATATTTTTGCTTATAAAAAGACATTCTCTTATCACAATAAGTGCAAATTCATTTTCTGTTGAAGAGCTCTTGCAAAAGTGCAATATCAGTGAGATTATCTGATTAAATATAGGTTATACAATATGTCCTTGCTGTTAGTAGGTGCCATTCACTGTACTGTACTGCAGAAATGGTGAATGCTTTTTCTTCACACCCTGACATACTGTAAAATACTACACACAGCAAGTCATTTGTGAGATTCACATCTCTCAACTGTAAAATATGCAGCTCATATTCACCTGAGAGGGCTGCCCAGCTTTAGCAAGCTTCCTCTGCAGTTTTGGCGATCGTGGGAATGGCTGAACATCCCTGTTGCTGTTGGAGTCTAGTGGAGTGAAGCTCAGTCCATCCAACACACTATGGGCACCTGCAGAGGGCGCCATGAGCCCACTCTGGACTGACAGAGCCACAGCTGACTTTTCATTTCCAAGAGATACTGATTCCTTTTCTGCCATTTCTGAGGGAACAGGGAACAAGTTAAACTTTTGAGCAGTTTTTTCATTTTGTATCATGTGAAGTATTTTCTAGATTTTTGCTTTCAGCTGTGTTTGGGGTCTGTTTGTGTTTCTGTTGAGAAACAATGATCCCTAAAGCATAAACCTGACAGGATGGCATGTTTCTGCAGAAAGGTGTGGTAGCCATCCTGGGTAGGTGTGGCTTGAACCACATACAGATGCTGTTCACACAGCTGTTCGAACCAAATTTGCACTCATTGGAACCAAATACAGATTTGCACAGGTCCAATGTCCACTCCTTATTTCTCAGCCCAATCATCGCTCTTCTCATAGGTCTCGCTCAGTAATGGCTTCTTTGCAGCAGTCCCAGCATGAAGCCATGATTCATGCAGTCTCCTCTGATTTTCTGATGCTGATATGTGATTGCTACTTGAATTCTGGGAAGCACTGACATGGATTATAATCTGTGATGCATTTAAGTGGTAATTTCTGTAGCTGGTAACCCTAACAGACACCTGATCTGCAGCAGAGGTTTCAATGTTCAAGTCCTTTAACTGGTGCACATTGATTGACCTTCATCAAATAGTTAAGCAGTTCTTGGCATAATATAAATTACTTCAGTGCTACAGTAATGTGCAAAGCTGCAATCAAGGAAAACTTCGGCTTCTAAAAGGAATCTAAAATACTGTTTTGCTTAATTCATAGATGTTATTTGCAAGTTTGATTTCATATGTATTGATTTACCGTGCAGACCGTGTAAATCAATACAGTGCAGAAATCAGTGCAGAAAATAATATTAAAAAAACATGCAATGAGAAGTTGTACAGGTATGTACAGTTTTTCCACAGTCAGTTTCGTGTTTACTGTGATCTCTGCATGCTGTGAAAAAAGTATATCCATCGCGCATAGTCAAATACAGACCAAATTATTATTGTTTTAACATTTAAAACTTGTTATTCATATCTCTACTTACCGTAGGTCTGCTTGTCCGTCTCCCTTGTGCATATGTTTTTGTAAGGAATGTGCAGACAGGGTGTGTTCCTGTGACAAGCTTCAGCCTGAAGCTCACACACCTTATTTTTACCAGGATACATGCGCCAGGTTAGGCTGCAGGTGTCCTCACTTTGTGTGCGTGTACAATAAATAAGTTCAGACTTGCTCTTGTTTTTCAGCCTGCAGAGCAGAACGCAGTCTGATGCACTAGAAAGATGAGTCTGACAAAACACATATAGATATAAGTCTGATCCTCTCTTTCAGATATGCTCAGTTCTACAGCCAGGATGAGTTCTGTCATTACAACATGTTCAATCATCACTTCTTTGGTGGAGAGGTAGGAAGTAGAAAACTTGCTTTCATGCTGTTTCATTAGGCTGATGATGCTGAAAGTAAAGATTTGTCTCTTGTCAGCCCTCCAGTGCAGTCCTGCAGGCCTTCCTCACAGAGTGTGACGAGGAGAAGGTGGTGATGGTGGCTGACCCTCCATTTGGTGGCTTGGTGAAAGCTCTGGCTAACAGTTTCTGTCTGATCTCACGTATGTGGAGGAAGCTGCAGAGCTCTGGTCAGTCTCAACAAAATAATTTAGCTATTTTTATTTTAAAATAAAAACTTTATTGTAGTGTTTCTACTAACATACGAAGTATGTTCTGTCTGTAGACGGCAGCAATGCAGACATGCCCATGATGTGGATCTTTCCATATTTCTTTGAGCCTCGTATCCTGGAGTGTCTCCCCTCATTCTCCATGCTGGATTACCAGGTGAACTGCAGTACATCTATTTTCTGATGTGACTAAACCAGCTTCAGATTCTCTCATTTGGTTGTATTTTAATACACATCTGCAGTATTTTATAGTGTCACATAGGAATGGTGAGATTTGCTATCATTGGAGGCTGTGCAGTCCCTGGGGTTCGTTTATCTGTCTCTGGGGACAATAAACAGTAAAGTTGAGATTTGGGTTTATTTTTGATCAGGTGGGCTATGACAACCATCCCCTGTATAAACATGGGAAGACAGGCAGGAAGCAGTCTCCTGTCCGACTGTTTACTAATATCTCTCCCAAAGACATCATCCTGCCCAAGGAGGAGGGCTACAGGTATCACCACATTCACTCACCAACACCTCAGCAGTATTTTGATGTAGATCTCTATTTATAAAGTGCTGGGGTTGGATGCCCAACCATAAAGACTGTGCAGCATATATATGCTATATTAAAGTTGTGTCAAAAGGTTATCTGTCATCCTCTCCTGTTAGATTTTGCTCGGTGTGTGAGAGAGATGTCTGGTGCCTCAACAAGCACTGTGCTAAATGCAATGTCTGCCCATCTAAGGTATAAGCATTCAAGCTTTTACATACATTATGTATTGCTAACTCTATGAAATGTACACGTATGTTTCAACTTCTGTTTTCTATGTGTGTTTCAAGGATGGTCGTGAATGGAAACACTGCTCAGCATGTCAGAAATGTGTGAAACCATGTATGTATAATAATCAGACAGTAGAATGAATATATGTACAAGACAATCAAAAGCCTCAATCAGTGCATAATCTTTTTTGTGCTAATTTGTATTTATTTATATTTTTTGCCCTATAAGCATGGAGACACTGTCATTCATGTGGCCGCTGTGCCCTCCCAGACCACCCATGTGGCCTCAGTCAAGGGAAGGAAGGCTGCTTTAACTGTGGCAGCCTGCAGCACAAACGCAAAGCCTGCCCTCTCAAAGACACACACAGGATCAGCAGGTGCACATCTCTCCTAACCATCCACCATGTTAATAAGATTAAACATCTGCACATCTTAAATCTTGTATTTTTTTTCCCCATACAGCTGTCCATTCAGTGCCAAAAGTGGCAGAAGCAAAAACGTATCCCGCCATCCCCTCTTCAAGCACAAAACTAAGATGAGGCCTGGAGCAGCTTGCAGAGCAAAGAAAATGGCTACTCAGTCCATGTGACCTCAATATTTGTGCAGTCTTGTCAGCTGTGCAATCAGAAGCTATCTAATAGCTTTTATTTAACCTAAAATGACTGTTCTTAATAATGCTAACAGTTGTTCAAGTAGAAAACAAAGCCATATGAAAAGTGAATTCATAGAAAACCTGTTTATGAAGAAGTTTAATGGATAATTCACCATTTAAAGCTCCACCAATCAATATTTTGATATTAAAAATGGGTAATGGAAATAAATACCCGTCCCTGTAGTCCTGTTTTACTGTCTTTCAAATCACTGTTTTTATAATGCCTGCAGATTTAATGTTTTGGCTCAGTGTCACTGTTCTCAACCTCATTTCCTACAGCAGCAGACATCTGAGGAAGAGGGACATTTAGTGGCTCCAATGAAGTAACTGAAGCCAGTCTACACTAAAGAATTGATGAGTTTACCATTTCATCTGTGTCTAGGTTTGCAGCTTTTCAGGTTCGTGTGAGTTGTATTTTAGGTGGCATTCTAACGGTCTTTATGTGTCCTGTAGTGCCACTTCATGATTTTTTGTTTGTTTGGCCACATGATGGCGGTGTAGTACATGTTTACTGTGGTGCCTTGTTTCCCATACAGCATGCACAGAGGTGTTTGCCAAGGAGCCTGTTAGAAGTTACTGTTTCACGGGGAGTCATGTGGTACTGTACATGTAGCACAGGTTGTGCTGATATTACAACAGTTTAGTGTGACAGCCCCATGGTGCACTTTCACAGACACAGGCACACTAATATCTTCCAGTGGAACAGCAGGTGTCTTATAAAGCAGATAGATAGGTATACAGTCATGTGTTGTATATGTTTATGGTGATGATGGCAGAAATATAGATTCCTCCTGAGAAACACAGACACACACATCTGCCTGTGGTGATGTTTACCCAGTCTGAACTGTGAAGGCAACCAGACATGGAGGCATTCCCCCTCACTCTGAATCTATGGTACAGAGTGATTGATTTTAAACTTAAACATGAGCTCAGAAGGTCATAGAAGGATTTTCATTTCATGAAATGAAGTAATTACACACAGAATTCATCTCAGACCTCAAGATTTTATAGTTTTTCTACAGTAAAATACATGTCATTAGTTTCAAGATTACCTGCTTACCTGCAGATATTCTTTGCTTTTAATACATTTAAAATCATTCTCTATGCAAGTGTCAACACTATAAATAATACCTGTCCTCATGAACAGCTACCAGCTAAACATTTCAGTGGTTACAATGATTAGTCTTGTCTCATTTCCTTGTCTGTTTATAAAATGCTAATTATGTGTGTCAGATGTTGGTATTAGCTTTTCGGCTCTCCTTCGTGGCCAAAATTTAAGGTGGAAAGGGACTGGAGCCTAGCAGAGCTTTTAAAGAAGCTGATGTGTGATTTAAATGCTAAGCAGGCAGTGAAAGTTGTGCATGGGTCAGCCTTCCTCTCTATGAAATGAAAATGAGGATGGGGAAATGGAAAATGGGGGGATTAAAATAGATATAAGATAAAATGTGGATGAATGCGGCTCCGTCTGCTCCAGTGACATTTATATCCACATGCTGAAAGTAGTAGATTAAAGTGGAAGAGCTTATAATGCAGGTGGAATGGCAAGAGAAAGGGCAGGGAAGGAGTGCTGTTTACTGTTTTTTTTTTTCACTCAGAAACCTCAGGTCCATTCTTGAGTTTATGTATTAAGCCAAATGTCCAGCTCTTAAATAGATCAGTTTGATACTATTATCAGTCTTTTCAAATTCCAAGTTGCATCTGCATCTGAAATCTTTTTTTCACTTGATGATATAAACAGTGTCCAAATAGCCAAGGATCTGTTTCACCGGCCAGATAGTGTTTGCTCTGATTTGTCTATACCAAGTATCTGATGGGTGCTATTGAAGTTGTTTCATTTTATGGCTGTATGGCTGTACATTCATGCAAATCTAATCTACTGAGGTCAAGATGAACCACAGCTCTCTTGGCGTGCTACCCTGCATCCCAGCCCCGTGATAGCACAGTCCCACACTGTGCTTTGTATCTCTGAGTAAACTCTGGTGTTTGGACTGGCTGAGCTTCCCCAAGAACGCCAAATCCCTTAACGGGAAATGATGCTCTCTGCGGCACAGTCATCAGCATGCTGGGTCAACACCACAATCAGGAGATGCTTTGCATACTACGGGAAAGAGAAGCAAGCATTTTATATATATATATATATATATATATATATATATATTTATATATACACACACACACTCCTCAGTATAAGAACTTCAGTATAAAATATTATAGAAAATAACAACTAGCAAGAAAGAAAGAAATTTAATACTATTAAAAGTTAGTTTATTTACTCAAAGTGGGTAAACTGGAGACAGGCATTCCACCAAAATAAAAACAAAACTCATTTCAGCATGTTCCCTGAAACAACATATTCTTTTAGTTGGGATTTGGAAGAATTTCTGAAGGCACACAAAAAATGATTTCCAAAAGGAAGAAATGTATGTACCAGCAACCTGGGTATAGTATAATAAATTGTTTTGTTTTGTTTTGTTTTTTTCAATTTCAAGTGATGCAGTGTAGTCTGTGTGCACTTATGTTTATCTGTGTCATCCAAGGTTTAATCCTCAGCACTGCTGCACCCTGACTGTAAGTAAAGCTTTCTGCTTTCAGTGTCTGCCAGGTAAAGATTTTCAAAATACTGGTGTGGATTTTTTAAAGTTTTTGTATTTAAGATTAATACATGTACCACAAATATAACATAATTATAAAAACTGATTAATTGTACTTTAAAAAGCTGTAGTAATCACAAAATCTGTTGATATTGCATATGATGTTAGATAAAAGAATGACAGCACATCACACCTTTAAAATTTGAAATGGTTCAATGCAGTTTAGTACAGAGCGGTCAAAGAGACCCGCTGTTTCATCCCCACTGAAGTGAAGCAGTGTTTTGTGACACCTGAAAGGAGCTGAGCTGACAGTGGTGGTGGCTGGTGCTGTTCCTGTCCTATCTGAAAGCGTCACCAACCTTTGAAGCAAAGGAGTTTTTTTCAGTTGCTTTAATCTGCAGAGAGAAAAGACAGAGTGTGCCCACCCATCACTGCAGGTGGCAGCACACACACCTGCACACAGACACACAGCTATGCGCACATGAAAGTAGGAGTGCCTGTATGCATGACACATCAATAACATGTAATTCACATGCTTTTGTCCACTCCATTTCACAACAGAGAAATGCAGATCCAAAGATGCACGTGGTCAGTGCAAAGAGACTGAGAGCATCTTTGTACTCAGTCTATCACAGCAGCTGTTTAATAGGAGACACAGTCAGATGTGCAGCCAGTATTCCAGCCTTAGCAGCACATTATACACAATCTAATGGTGATAAAAATAATTACTCAGTCCTGTGCTCCCGTAACTTCATTTCACTTTGACTATACTTACCATATTCAATGGAAAGCATATGTTACCAAATAAACTAGTTGAACAGAAATAATGTTGCGTATCAATCCAAAAAATAAATTAAAATCTATTTACTGTGTTTGGCCACTTGGGGGCAGCAGAACTGTTATCACTACATTGAAATATTGTTATCTTAAACTGTTAAGCGTTCCACCATCTTCATTAGCTATTTACGTACTATCTGTCTGCCAAGGCTGCACTGGGTTTGTCTGAGCTTTTTCACTCACAGCTGCCTGGCTGGGAATTAAGCTTTTGAGAGTGTTGGGACTGACAATAAAGCTCTGGGCTAGAAAACCAAAACAAGGGTGTAAAAAATGCTATGAATCTCTGTAACTGCAGAGTTGGTTCTCTGTTGGTTCACCACTAGCAAACACCATCACTTCATACAATGCAATTTGATCCACACCCTGTCGGAGTCATGTGCTGTATATGTTTATGGTGATAATGGCTGAAATATAGATTCCTCCTGAGACACACACATCTGCCTGTGGTGATCTCAGACCTCAAGAGTTTTTCATTTTCTGCAGTAAAATACATGTCATTAGTTTCAAGATTACTTGCTTATCTGCAGATATTCTTTGCTTTTAATGAAAGAACAGTGGAGAGGAGAGAGGGTCCTCAGGCAGTCTGGGCCTAGAGCAGCATAACTAAGCTAATAGTTAGGCCTGGTTCAGGGTCACCTGAAAAGCCCTAAAAGTTCTTCATATTGGTTCTCTGGGTTGGCCCCTACAGACTCCTGCTTGTTTTCCACCTAGTCATCTGATGTGAGCCTGTGGTACACCTGGGATGCTAAGTGAGGTGAGGTCATAACAAAGTGGCCTGCTCATTAGCTTTTGCCTGTAATAAAAGATGTCTTTTCTTCTTTTTCTTTTTTTTTTTTTTAGAAATTGAGCCCAGAGGAAACATATACAGTACATTAGAAAATAAAGTATAAATTAGAAAAAGAACCTTGCATAACTTCACAGGAAACTATATGCAGTCAGTTCTAGTACAAGCTGTTCTGGATGTAACTAGCAAACTTAAGAAAACATAGCTATTCCCATTTAAACAATTTTTTCCCCATCCTGGCCCTGAGGGTTGGCCACCAGAGTCTTGGCTGTTTTCAGTCTAGTTGTTTAAAAAATAGGAATTGTAGCAGTTTTCAAATGAGAAGGGGAGTTATTGAAATATCTGACAAAGAGCATTTCACTAAGAGCCTTAACTGTGTCAGACGTGGTGTTTGTGTCACTGAAGCTGCTCTTGCATTAACTGACTGGCATCAGCTGTTTAATTCATGCTTCATAAACACTGACTGATTCACAGCTGTGACTATCAGAAAGCAAAAACACAAGGGTGAGACTTTACTGCAACACCCCATATTTACTATTTATAAAGATTTTATATACTTTCCAATAATGGTGCACAACACAATGTAATGTAGTGGTAAGTACATGCAATAGGTGTTCTTTACAAGTGTTAGGAGAGGAGAGAGGGTCCTCAGGCAGTCTGGGCCTAGAGCAGCATAACTAAGCTAATAGTTAGGCCTGGTAGAGGGTCACCTGAAAAGCCCTAAAAGTTCTTCATATTGGTTCTCTGGGTTGGCCCCTACAGACTCCTGCTTGTTTTCCACCTAGTCATCTGATGTGAGCCTGTGGTACACCTGGGATGCTAAGTGAGGTGAGGTCATAACAAAGTGGCCTGCTCATTAGCTTTTGCCTGTAATAAAAGATGTCTTTTCTTCTTTTTCTTTTTTTTTTTAGAAATTGAGCCCAGAGGAAACATATACAGTACATTAGAAAATAAAGTATAAATTAGAAAAAGAACCTGGCAGAACTTCACAGGAAACTATATGCAGTCAGTTCTAGTACAAGCTGTTCTGGATGTAACTAGCAAACTTAAAAAAACATAGCTATTCCCATTTAAACAATTTTTTTTCACAAGGTTGGCCACCAGAGTCTTGGTTGTTTTCGGTCTAGTTGTCTAAACAGAGTTTGTTGTACACTGGGGACAGAAGGTGTGTGTGGTGACTACTGATCCCAGAGTTTTGACCAATGATACTGTCACATCATTATCAGACTTGGAAAAAAATATTTAGGAGAACAAAATGACTGGTGACCATTCAAGTATCACAGGAATGATTGAAAGACAAGGACAAAAGGCATGAACATGGGGTCCCAGTGTAGACAGCTCCCTACAGACCTGCACAGTCTCTAAGCTGGAAAGAAAGAGGAGGAGGAGAAGGGAGGGAATAAGGGATGACTGGGCGGGAGAGTGGTGTTTCAGTGGAGGCTGGTAAGGTCCCTGCCATGGGACACGAGGAGCAATAATTATGATCCCGTCTACTTCCTTCACACACTTTCTAACAACACTTTCTTATTTTCTCTTTCCCTCTAGCTCCAAAAAAGGATACTGCTAAAGCCAGGGACAGGAGGGTGGGGGGTAAAACCGGAGAGGAGAAACCAGAGAAGTAACCCCCCCCCCCTTGATGCACTCCATCAGTGCATGTGCATGAGTGTGTTATGTTGAAGCTGCAGAGGTCGCTCAGCAGAGCCAGAGGGACTTCTTTCTACGGCTATGGGGTGAGTACGATACTGGAGCGAGGAAGTGGGCTGCTGGTTTAGAGAGACCACAACCACATTTACCCATGACAGAGTTTCCCAGTGTGTGTGCGTTTAATGGAGAGTGCTGAAGTGAAGAGTGTTTTGAGCTTTTTTTTAGAAAGAGGAAGGATTTATGTGATACTCATGGACTGTTATGAAACCAAGTGCCCAAACTGTGTGTTATTTGAGCAGACCTGTTACTATAATTGACTACATAATGGAACAATCTGAGTGTAATTCCTTCTGAGTGAGACTGACACAGCGCTGAAAGAAAAGTGGTGGCAGCAGTTAAAAAACACAACTTAAGAAGACTGCTGTCTCAATGCTGTGAGGGGGAATTTCAGGTCCTGGCAAAAAGTCAGCCTTATTTTCCCTCCATTTGTGTCTGAACTATTTATCCTCAGCATGGCTTCATTAAACAAGTGCCAGTGTGTCAACTCTCACACTTTAACAACCCCTCCTCTCAAATGATTTTTCACATCACTGTTGACGCCCACACTCTAACACAAATAAATACATGCCGTCACTTAAAAAGAACAAGAAAAAAGAAAACCCGCTGGCGCAGATCCCACAGTGCAGAATTGCACGGCACCAGTCCCAAAGAGGTCGTGGGATGGAGCTTGAAAGCTACAGTCAGGAAATCCTAACCTTTGACCCCCCTTTTTGAGAGTGGACCACTGTGATTGGGTGGGTCAGCTGAAAGGAGAGGAGAGTCTGGTTTGCTGGTCAGTTTTGATTTTGGATTACGTGTGTTTCTGTATCTTCTGTTCCCTGTGTTTATGCTCTCTTTTCTCCATCTGTCAGGATACAGTTCGTGTTCTATTACACAACATAAACATAGAGATTTTTCACTTTGTGGATTCTTGCAATATATCCTCTTTACTTATGAGGGAGCTTTGTAGGGGTCATTATCCCCAGCTGTTGGCTACCTGAGGCTGAGGATGAGTTTGTTCTGACTATATAAGGCCTCTGTCTTCTCTCCTCTGCTCCTCCTGTAATCTGGCCTGCTCAACAGTGGAAATATCTCAAGGGGCCTTTTTTGCTTTGTTTTTCACCACATAGGATCAGAGAGGCTTATCTGTAGAGTTCTTAGCAAATGACATGAGAAAGTGGAAGGGGTGTAACATGGTAAGATGGCTTGGTGTCTGATAGAGAAATTCTAGGAGGAAAAGTGGAACCTGGTTTTGATATTTTAATTAAAATGTTGCTTCATTTTAGGTTGGAAGTTTGCAGTTCCACACATAGTGACATAACCACAATGGAGCCAACCACTGAACTTTTTTTTTTTATCCAACAATCTCTGATCATCCTTGTTTCCAGTAGGAGCAGACACAAAAGGGTATGATTATGTCGCGGCTGGTGTAGGAAGCAGGCAGGTGCAGTGAAGTAACTTTAATGATGACAGAGATTTGCAAGCAAGTAGGCTGGCAGGCACAAAAATACCAGGTGCTATGAGCAAAAGGAGGTGGCGAGTGTCAAAGCACTGGAATGAACAAGAGGCAAACACAGGCAGGAGAAACAGACTGGAACATTGGCTCTAACTCTGCGGCTGCTGAAGCACAAAGTCTTCCTGATGAATAAGTTGAATGTCTAACTGATACAAAGGAAACAAGACTATATGCTTGTCAATGTGCCAGGCAGCACCGGAGCAACATTTTACAAATGCATTTTAGATCATGAGTCCAAGTGCCCATACTGTACACTGTAAGTCTGCATTAGGGTTTTTAATGTTTTATCTCTTCACTTAAATCTGTTTTAACATTCTCTCTTATTTTGCCTTTGTTTTGGACTCCACCAACTCCTGACAGTGAAGTATCTGGTAAATGCTCCATTGCGTTCCCTAAGTAGTCGCTAAGTTTGTCTGATCTTTTGTTTCACCAGAAGCAACAAACCAGTGAAGTTGCATTCTGTAAAATATATGTATGATTTGAGCGATGGCAGTGATAGCTTTAGTCCACAACAACTTAGTTATCTAATATAACACATTATTTTCTTCCTCTTTTAGGGCCCCCTTGTGGCCAAAACTGACCAAAAGCAGTTTAAAAGTGACAGCACATTTTTTTGGTTGCAAATAAAATATTTGGCATTTCAAACATTTGTTTGTTACATATCCACTGATCTGATTCAGGAGTGACTGAGGCCATGCTACATTTTTTTAACCCCTGTTTGGAGGTTTGTTTATACAGGAAAATATTTGCTCTTTCTCTAGCAAGAGAAAAGCCTTTTGGGTGTAACAGCTTGATTAATGGCCCTGCTCTTCAGCTAGATTTGGATTAGTCTTGCAAGCGTTGCTTGGAAGTTATTACTTTATAATGGGAACATGTAAGCAAAGGCCATATGCTTTTCATCACTCCAGGAATGACCATTACATAATGAAAAAAGAAAGAAAAAAGTAAGATTGACTATGTACATAGTGTGTGATGTTTGAATATGGGCACGTGTTAGTATAAATCTGTTTTTGTTGTTTGGTTCGTGTTTTCTCTGTTCTCTTTCTCTCGCCCCTCAATCTCCCTTCTTTTGGTGTGGCTGCAGTCATTTCTGTCGAAGTTATATGAGTCACTTATTCCCTCTGGGAGTGACAGTGATGGAGCCAAGTTCCCATTGTGTTCATCCCAAATTTCCATTTCAGGATGCGAGCTATTCCAAGCCATACTTGGTTAAAAATAAAGCTCAAAAAATTAGAAGAGATGTAGCAAAAAAATTATGATCTAAGGAACAATAAGAGGGAATGGTTGGTTGGTTCTTTCATCTATATAGAAGCTAAACATGGCAGACTGCACTAACAACTACTCAGAAAGTATAGATTTTTATTCGGGTCTAGGGATCAATACTTAGGAGAACAAAAAGGAGTTTCTGTACCTCTGTTTCACACTTTAACACCTCTAGCAAGTTTTGACATGACTTCCAAAAAAGCCTTGAGGGAGCACTGTGTCTAAAATGTGTCTTACACTAAACAGACCATGTTCTCCATGGTATCCATCAGGACCTACAGTAGAAGGACAGAGCCTGACCAGCTTCCTAATGAATGAAGGCCAGGACACATTTCCGCTGCAGAGGTAAGGTGTCAGCCAGTCTGAGCCTCAGCGTTTATGTGAGCAAGGAAATTGTTTCGATAAATCCATGAATGAGTGAGAATAAACAGAATCAGGGTCACAGGAGGAAGGGGAAGGTGAACCTAATAGCTTATTATGGCCCTGAACAGAAATGAGTGCAGTGAAAAAGATTTACAGTCACACCTGCTGTATATCACTGATAATAAGGAAGCTCCAGACATGTGCTCAGACATTCAGCAAGGTAACACTGCTGTTATCTAAGCAGAGGCCCAGACCACTTTAAATGCTATACATAGTTTAGTTTGTATAGCAATTAAATCTGGATTAATGCATGGTTTACATCATAGTCATGTCAAAGCCTCAAACTAAAGTACTTTCAGGTACAGCCATATAAAACTACTAAAAAAAACACACTTTTTTCTTTGTTCACAGCAGATACCATGCAACATTATTCATGTGGAGTTTACTGAGTCTGTGACAAACCCACAATGTGTGCCAGAGCCAGCCAAGCCAAAGCATGAACATGTGTGTCAGTTGATTGGTGGTTACTTGACCAATTCAACATACAGTATTTTCAACATACAGATATGAATAGAGCCAAAAAGAATTGAAATTTAAATACTCAAATTATAGGTGAATACATTTCTTGGTTCAGTTAATATTACACTTTTGAATATTTTTTTAACTAGTTTTTGTTTATATAATTTAGCATAGGATTTTCTAAGACACTGAGCAACATGTAATATAGCTGCCATGTTTAGTTCTCTGTGTGCATTGTACATGACGTTCACAGCCCAGCATACTGGATACCTTAATATTTGAATATAATGGCAACCTTCAATATGTATGTATGAAAGTAGTGAGTCTGTTGTGTTGCATGGGGGAAAGTCCAAATGAAGGGACAATCATTTGCAACTGAGTTCACAAATGTTGACAGGGATGCTGCGGGGTCTGTGTTAGTTACAAGTATATAATTGTAGATGGTTCAAGGTGTGTATGAGATTTGGCAAAGTAGCAGAAAAATAAGACAGTAGGCCTAAAGGTGTGGAGACTACAACAAAGGAGAGTTCAAGTCCATTCAAAGACCTGTGGTTCTATACCAGTTTGTCCCAGGTGTGTTCCCAGTTTCTAGTATATATGCATAGAATAATGTTTGGTCCAACATACACATGCTCTCTCACACACACACAAACCCACTCTCCACAGCTGAGTGCCAACATCCAGATTAGACCTCCCTGTGTGGTGATGATTATGATGGATACCCAAGACCCACTCTGCCCCAACACGTTACCTAACACCTACTGTTGGCTATTCATCAGCAGGCTGCAGAGGTCGCTCAGTAGAGCGGGGGCTAATCCTGTTAGCAAGTCAGACATAGAGCACAGGAGCCCACTGAAGGAGTAGAGTGCATGGGTGTACATTTTCACCTAATAAAATGCCACTGAAATGTGGCTGCAGTGATTTATTCTCTTTCTGACTAGTTTGGAGCTTTCTCAGCCAAGCCACAAGAGTGTTTTAAAACTAGAGTTTATATTTGTATATAGAGCCTGCAGTATGACACTGGAATATCTGGAATAATTATAGATTTTTATAGAGTTTAATTATAGATAATGTATAATTTATTGTTACTACATTTGTCAACTTGAACTGCTATTATATTTGTCAGTGCATAATGCATAAAATCATAATTTAATTAGCTACTTACTAATTCTACTCTATATTTTAAAGATGCATTAATAGTGTTTTGGCCACTTGGAGGCTATTGAAAAAGATGTATAACAATAAACTCAATTACAAGATAAAAACATGACTTTGATTTTCTTCCAAAAAATATAATGTAAAAATTGTGAGTGATTATGTGATTAAATGATTTCTGTAATTCTGTTTAAAATGACATCTTCCTTTATTATTTCAGACAGAATACAGAATAAGTACATATCGTGTACATTAATCAGTGGTAGTTGCATATGTAAGCTGTCCAGTTTATGAGCTGATTATAACACTAGACTTGTTTGTTTATAAAGACAAGTATAGTGTTAATATTATAACATCATTAGATAATATTCATAGCTGTCTTAGGTAAGTAAGCTGTTAGCTTGTTTAGCTGTTCAGGTACAACAACAACAATAACAACAATCTAAATTCATAATTTTTTTACTTTTTATAGTGGGGTTTTTAAAAAAAATCAATATTATAGGAGTTTCAAAGTCAGATGGACCGTAGGTCATCAGCATCTGTAGGCAGAGTGAGGCAGTTTTAATTACATGTTAAGCTGATACCGCAGATGGTTCGAATAAGTTCTACATTAAACAAATGGGCTGAGTGAAATAACAGCTTCTAACATTCTGTCATTTCCCATAGAGCAGCCTTCAATCTCCATGGATAGTTTCTCAGAAGCATGAGGTGTCATGTCCTGATTACCATCACTTCACTGTGTGTAAAGCATACAATAAAAGAGTAACTGGATCCTGCAATGTCAGTTTGCCCATGCTTCTGCAAAGCAAACCACATCAGTAACTAGAGAGACAAACTATACCTCAGAGATCCTGGTCTATTGCTGCAGCATCCAGTATGTTTTGTTCATTACTGACACACTTCACCCATGTTGATGATCAGGATGTATGTGGAAGCATGTGCACGTGGTGCTTCATTAGTGCGTTATTTGATATGTGGCATGTTTTGCCATCTGCTACAATGCATTTTAATAACACTGGGGAGTGATAAGGTTAAATTCATAAGGAAGTTAAAGCTATGTAAAAAAAAAATGCAGATTTATTCTCTTGCAGGTGAAAAGTTGAAGACACATGCATCATTTCTGGTACATTTACCATTTACTGTATTTTTAACTACTTGTTGTTTTAATGAGTGTTATTGCTAACAGGTAGCAATGGATAGTTTTGTTGTTGCACATTTTCAGACAAGAACATCAAAACTAGACCGTAAACGTAAGGGAAAAGATTGTGGGCTAATCCTAATTGCAGGTCTGTTTCTAACTTCCGACTATGCTGCACTTCTTGTGTTGTCCTTATTGTCCAGGGAGCATGTGCATGAGTAGCTTGTACTGATCAGGCCTGTGTGTATTCCAAGTGCATCATGGGATATAGTGTGTCGACAAGTGTGTGTGTAGGTTATTAACCAAACACCATCTGAACATAGCCCTGGGGCATCACCCAACAAACACACGCCTACACTCACACACCAACACAAACAGCTTTAATGAGTGTGTTTCCACACAGTGTTTTTTCCATATACATGAGCACACACACCTGGAATAGACAGGTAGAAGTAAAACTGAAACAAGTATGAAGCAACATTTTTCTTTCTTTTTTCTAACTTCTATACATACATAATAATATAATACATCTTTATTTTTTTGGTTTATGCCTCACTTTATAGTTTTTCACACACACACACACACACACACACACACACGCGCGTTTTGTCTGGAGATAGCTTGCATTTTCCTGCAGATGATTTATTTGATGACCACTAACTTTGCTGCTCTGTATGGGTTTTACTGGTGACTCAGGTTTGGCCTCAAACTGTGGTGAAGCCTGAGATAAATGAGTATGTTTTTTAGGTCAGTGTACTGTGACACATCTTTCCATTTCTTGTTCTGATGGGTTCTACTTCTGCTTGCTGTGCACCTGGACATGTTTTTTAACACTTGGCATGAAGTCCCAAAACTGCTTAGAATACATTTCCATGACCAATGAGCAAACGCTAACTGTAGATGAAAACTGAACGTTAAGATTAATAAAGCTTTCATTGATGATCCCCATGGCTAAGGGTGGTATTGTTGAATCTGGTTGACCAGGGGCAGTTCTAGACCCTTTTTAGGGAGGGCTTTAGCATTTCAGCCCTCCTAAAACGATCACCTATCAAATTTTGTGGGGCAAATTGTTGAAAGTTCAAATGTGTTTCTTGTGGCTTTATTCCAGGTTTAATAGCCAAACGTCACGCTGGCAGTAACTACCAGAGAATTTCATGGTTTTTATCATCCCTAACAAATGAAAGACAATATAATTTTATGTTTATGTTTATGTTCTCAGACACTACTTAACTCTACATTAATAATTTGCATATGTCAACATGAACACATTTTGTTGCTAGCCACTTTCCTGTTTTCACCTGCAGCATGTAGCTACAGGGAAAAATAATACAACACCTGCAATACTGAAGCATGATAAGTCAATTCATTTCATAAAGTAAATATTTAAAGTCTTAATGAAAATACTGAGGTTCTGTGCCTTGCACTCTCACACTCACTAATGATGTGTGAACTGATGGAAGCTACATGATCAGTTTGGGCTCGTCCCCATTTTGTGTTAATACAAATGACTTTGTGTATATTGCAAATGTTAGTATGCTAATTATGCTGTGTTAAATTAAGATGGTGAACACTCTAAGCATTATACAGTAAGGGTTTAGTATAAGCACATTAGCATTGTTATTATGAGCATGTTAGCATTTAGCTCAAAGCACCTCAATGCACAAAATAGCCTCACAGAGCCACTAGCATGACTGACCTACTGTATTGTAATGGGACTCTAGGGTTATTGTACAACTGACTGATGAAAGCTGTTATATTAACTGTTTGAAATTGTCTCTCCAGGGTGATGTTCTGTATTTAACAGGAAATTACACCATTTATTCCTATTATTTTCATAAATGCTCCCTATATAGGAGTTTAACTTGTTTTACACTATCCAGTGGTTATTTTGAGTATGACCATGGAAAATGGACAATAAAAGCAAAACCTAACTTCTCCTCACAACTACATACTTTCTATTTAACATACTGGATAGAAGACCATAAAAAAACAGCTAAATAATCCACTACTTGTATTCAGTGCCAGCAGTGCCAATAGTGGTTTATCTGATTCAGTTTTTGAGGTTATGACTTTAACTTTGCCTGACAGGTTAGTTTCGCATTCTGGATGTCAATTCGGTGTCAGAAGACTCTCACTGTCTGTGCATGTACACTCTCCAACCGCAGCTGCCAAGATGAATCTTGGGTCATGGCTACATCCCTCCTTTTCTCTGCACTGCTACATTATCCTCAGACAACAAAACCAAGATACAAGCATCCTCCTGCCAAATTAAAGCACAAATCTGTGTGACATTTCTTTGTGGTTACATAACAGAAATACAAAGTTCAGAATGAGGTCACTGACAAGCAGTGCAGTAATATACAAGTGGAAATCTATATGAATTACCTTGCAAACTGATAAATGCTTTGCAGATGGAAACATTTACTGTAAGGCTGTCTTTGCTGAGTTATGGGGGCTATTATTACTTTGGAAACTGCCGCAAAACTGGATGGTAATTGAGAACAGATCGTGCATTTTTCATGTAAGATAGATGAACAGGGTATTAAAAGCATTCCCATGCGTGACAATAAAAGTCAAAGTCCTCTGGAAGACAAATGATATGAAGGAAGACATTGTTATTCTGCTTATGTGGTATAAACTGTGTATTTCTTGCATTACTTATGGTTACAAGTTTACAGTATATGCTTACCATGTAACACAAAAGGAAGCAAATGCTTCTGATTCACTTTCACCAGCTATGATGGTTCAAACCAATTTAGCATTAAGTCTTAAAGAATAAGGCAGAAAGGTTTTAAAATTGGAGTTCAAAAGAAACAATACTGGCCAGAAATGTGAAATCCAGCTGCCTTAATATTGCTAACCTCTCCAAGGATCCACCCAATATGACTCTGTTCCCTCTGTTCCTCCAGGAACACACTGACCCTTTTACCTGATTTCACAGTAAGGAGAAGTGCTGGATGTTCCCTTAGCTGAGATCTCACATCATTTTCAAGGTGAATGCAACATTTTGGTTACAATAAACACGTCATTCATTTTGGATAAATATGATATTAGTAGGGCAGCATGGTGGCTGAGTGGTTAGCACTGTTGCTTCACAGCAAAAAGGTCCTGGGTTCGCAACCTGGCCTTTCTGTGTGGAGTTTGCATGTTCTCCCTGTGCTTGTGTGGGTTTTCTCCAGGTACTCTGGTTTCCTCCCACAGTCCAAAAACATGTATGTCAGGTTGATTGGTGACTCTAAATTGCCCATAGGAGTGAGTGTGAGTGTGTGAGGTTGTTTGTCTCTATGTGGCCCTGTGATGGACTGGGGACCTGTCCAGGGTGTACCCCTGTCTTTCACCCAAAGAGAGCTGGGATAGGCTCCAGCTGATCCCTGTGACCCTAATTAGGATAAGCAGGTATAGATGATGGATGGATGGATGGATGGATGGATGGATGGATGGATGGATGAATGGATGGATGGATGGATGATATTAGTAGTCTCATAAATGCTCCACTTGTGACATCTCCATTGCTGAAGGAGTTGTACCAGTGTAGTTTTATCTTCAAAGCCAGATTTTACTGCTGAGACACACATCAGTCTTCTAATACGAAGACTGTTGATGGTGCAGCTGAGATGGCTAGTCCCTTCTTATCAAAACAACTTTGACTCTGATCTCATTTGCATAACTCTCATCAAGAAGCTAAGAGGCCATGCAAATGGATGATAATGTTTCAGCCGGGTGTCTGTCATCATGCACTGTTTATCCTCTGTGGGGGTGGAGAGGCAATCAATTATAGCATCACTCAAAAACTCTGCTGACTGAGAAGTGGCTGCAAAGTTCACAGCTAAGATGTAGTTCACTATGCAAATGCTTTAGCAAAGTTAGACCCTTTTGGGCTTATATATATATATATATATATGCACCATAGGTAAAATGATGTATGTGAACATTTCTACAGCTATATATCTCCTGTTTAGTGGGATTTCTATATGCCATATGTAAGTCTGCTACTAGTCTACTACTGTACCATAGTATTAGCATGAATACAAGAAAACCCTTAATCCCATAAGATGGCCCCCACATTTCCATGAAACATAAAATGCTGTAATCAGTAGTACTACTCATAATCAGAATCTGGATGCAGCCAAAATGATTTGCTTTTTTGTCTTTTTGAGGCTATTATCATGAAAGCCATAATTCTTGGCTGTTTGAGCTTATTATCTTGCTGGTTTGTTTCTGCAGTAAAGACTGGGACATGCTTTGAACAAATTTTCACTTGCTATGAATGTAAAACATAGACAAGATTTCAATAACTGAACTAAGCAAACACTTTTAGTACTAGCTCTGAAGACTTACATTAAAAGGACTTCAAAATACTCGCTACCCTACCCAGCATTAAGGCTACTAGCAACCTATAATGCAACACTGTAAAGTACCATAGTTATACTGATAGTCTCTCGATGTTATGAACATGTAACTGTCTAGTCCTTAAATATGTAAAGCAGTTCATACCTTAAAGCGTAAAAAGTACCTGCTACATTTTCTTAGTTTCCTGCGAGAGCTGCAGCCCGTTCCAGCATGCAGTGGGCAAAAGGCATCAGTCACATCCATCATATGAGGAGGACACAGTAATCCAGTGCCAATCCAAATGTCAAACCAGTTTATTGCTCTAATTGCAAAATAAACACAGATGAACATGTGCTCATTTTGTGCACACAAAGCAGCTGGAACATGTCAGTAAGAACAATTTTCTAAATTGAAACTGCCTTAGAAATGAGGGTCAACCTATTTCTTTGTCATTATGATCTCCATCTATTTTTGCTACTGCCAACTGCTAAAGTGAAATCACAGTGGGAGAATGTATTTCTGTCCAAACATTTATTTTCTTTGTCTTCTTTCAACTGCTCAGAAAATTGTGTTTTTGTTAAGGATTAGGAACATCAGCACTCACTCTACATTTGTCTTCAACATTCAAACCCAGTCACTAGTTTGCTGCAAACAGTTTTGTGATACTTCCACTACAGAATTACGACTGAAGGACAGATGATGTGAGTTTTTTTTAACTGCTGTCAATTTGCTTGTGTGCTATTGCAGGCATTCCAGCAGTTTTTTTGCAAACATGCTTCCATTTGAGCTGGAAGGGAACAGCTCTCTGTTGCCATCGTTCTCCTCTTGTGAGATTTAGTCATGTTGTCGCCGCTCTGCCCTGACACTGAGCAGACACACATCTGTGTTTTCTCAAACATTTGCTGGATGGCGAGAAGCCATTAAACATAGCCCTGCTCACAAACAGCCCTGTTTTCAGAAACTGAGGTGATGCTGAAAAGAAGGCTTTTATCTCGTCAACTGAAGATTTTTTCGAGGCATAATGCTCCTGACAGGGCAGACTTATGCAGTATTGTGCCGCATAATAGTTCAATTTTTTAGCTCTTTGGCTGCAACATGGTTTCAAAAAGTGCAGGAAATATGTGCATTGATTAAACCATTTTGTAAAGATTTAATCAGCAATAGTGATATATGTTCTCACTTAGAGGGGAGCACACAGTCGTTCGGGCACAAATTTAAACTTCATAAGGTTTTCCTTTGACGACATCAGTATCCATGCCCTAATGGCACGCTGTGAGCAGATTTTTGTTCAAGTATGGCTGATGGCTTGGTCAGGTTTTTATTTTCTTCTCAGTGTTTCAGACTTGTTTACTGAGCAGCTCTAGATGGACAAGCCTGTGTGTGTATGATTCCCATTTTGTGCATTTACCTTAGGTACTACATTACATAACACATGAATTTGTGTGATATAAACAGTATTTGGTTTAAATAACACCTGGGTACGTTCACATGCGCATGTACACGTGAAAATACATATTACATTATCGCTGTGTATACTGTGTACAACTAATACATTTTACACAGCACAGTGGATTTTATTTGTTTGCACATACATATAGTACAAGACAGTACAGTATAGATTTCCAGGTATTTGTTTTTTCAAGTTAAGTTGCAACTCTGAGGATATGTAAATGAGTGTGTGTGCTCATCTTGCTGACTATTTCCTGCTCTGATGTATGTGATTTTAAGTTTATACATTTTGTGAATGTGTTTCCACCGACAATATGCACACTGTATACAGCTTTCTCATTTGTATTCATGTGGCTATACAGTACGTAGAAAGTTTGTATTTTCATTTGCATATGGAAATGTGGAGTGCCAGTTGGTTATGTAAGAACACTTCAGAAAGACTGGTTTGCAGCACTGGCCAGTCTGTGTCATCCAGCAGAGGTTTCAGAGGTTGATGAGGTAGTGTCAGCATCAGCCATTATCAGACTTTGTGATGGTTGTCTACTTCCACTCTTACAGGGTTTTTCTGGTTTATTATAACCTGCATTTCCATTTCCTCTAGTTAGCTTTATTAAATTTAAAAGACTGGAATATGGAAGCCATGTTGCAGACCAGTGCAATCAAGATTCTCCAATTTGGTAATTTTACCATTACCAACAAAAAGGCTAAAGGATACAGTGTCTTCAGACTGTGCTTGGAGAAAATGTCTTTAATGGCAGTTTGTCTCTCACAGTTCCTTGAACTCTACTGTACTTTCATACTAACATATAAACATGCATCCAAACAAAACTTTGATTCTACACTTTGTATCACACAGACACACACACTCCCTCGCCAGTCCATCTGGTCTGTCAGAAAACACATTTAAATTATGCCAGCTCTGATTTGACCATGGGGGGATGGATGAAGAGAAGTATAGGGGAGTGTGTGTCTGAGAATCAGGCTCTTTTAGATGTTGCATTCTGCTGTTCGTGCAGCACTTGCAGCCACAGATTGTGTTTCAAGTTCTGTTACTGAGGGAAAAGCTGAGTGGTACAGACAAGTTATGACCAGCTTGGCCCTAACACACATTAAGAGGAACTTCAGGAGTCAAGGAGCCTGAGGGACTAAGCTTTGTGTTTGGATGTGTGTGTGTGTTTCAGCAGTCCAATGGAGAGTACAGACACCGGAAATGATAGATAAGTAAGTAATAGATCTGAAAGTGTTTGTGTATTTAGGATTTACAAAAGCGAGACAGTATAGATGCTTAAGAAACCAAAGGAAAACAGCAGACATACCTTAAGGTTGAAGAAGATCTGCATCTGTTTATGTGCTTCCCTCCTTCTCCATCTCAACATTACTAACAACTGGCTCTGTCATGTCTGATTGGCTGTTTGTGTGCTGGGAGGCTCAGAGGGGGTTGGGATGATGCTGGCGGTCCCAGACTACCCCCAACTGCCCTCGGGACAACCAGCCACCATCTGCTGGTAAGGTAACACCAGCAGCGGGACCAAGTGTCCAGCTGGGAGGACACTGGAGACCAGTGCAGTGAGTGCACAGACCGAAACGGAAAGCTATTAGACTCCATCAATAAAGCCCTGAGCTCCTCCAGTTATGTGATTCACAGAATAATTGAAAAGTTTATTACTGCTAAGGTTTATTGTAAATTGTTTATTTAGAATTAGCAGCTTAATTACAGCAGAGATTAATAAATGAATGATCTGAGTTGTATTGGCAAGTCATTTGCTCTCACAACAGAGTTCAATTTCCTTTATTGACTCTAAGTTGCAACTGGTGCAAGCAGTTGAAACGTGATAAAGAACTTAATTTGTGCTAATACCTAGACTCTTCAATGACTTCTAATATCAGAAAAGTGTGACTCATTTTTCATTAGTATTTGCCTTGTTTGAGTCTTCTACTACATCTGCATGTTTCTGGGGAACCGATTAGGGTAGATAGAGTAAAGCATAAGCTTTGTAGCTGCTATAAATCAGCTTTGTATAAACCAAATATCTAAGCATAAATTAAAGACGAGCCTCTGTAGCTGTTTATTCCCTGGAGATGATAAACGTGAATTATTGTGTAAAAGCTGAAGTAAATCAGTACACAGTCTCTGCCTGTTTTGCTTAGTAAGTTTATCATACAGTTATATTTATAATGATTTTACTTTTCTTTTCCCCTGTAACACTTTTTCCTCTCTTTGTGAGAGTGAGATGAGAACCGTGTGGTGTATCTAGTTAGAGTCAGGATGTGTTTCAACTAGTTTAAACAGCTGAGGCAGTGGAAAGCTTGGAGCTTTACAAAGTATAAGAAATAGGTCAACAACACTTGTAATGCTAGCTAATTACCATGTGGTATCTCTAGAGGTGTTGAAATGTGTATTTGTGTGTGTGTGTGTGTGTGTGTGTGTGTGTGTGTGTATTTATGCATAACTTAACCCAAACCTGACCCAAAACAAGATGGTCAGGATTCACTGGGTTCTGGTTGCAGCTGTTAACCTAACTAACCTGAACCCTCCTGGGTCACTCCTGCCCGCACTCACTCAGGGTGGAGTTTGCATGTTCTCCCCATGTCTGCATGAGTTTCCTCTGGGTACTGCAGATTCCTACCACAGTCCAAACACATCCAGGTTGGGTTGGCATGGTGACTCTGTATGTGTAAATGTGAGTGGTTGTCTCCAAGTGTCAGGCCTGTGACAGACTTGGCGTACCTCACTTCTGGCCCACTGTCACCTTGGATCGCTCCTGTGAAGGAGAGGAGAAGCAGTACAGGTAATGGATGGACAGACATCCTCTGTTACGGGATAGAAAAGTTACTGTTATGTCTGACTATAATTAAAATATGAAATTAAAAAGAAAAAGGGACTGTCTGTATTTTAAACCTTCCCAACTTTACTGTGTCAGAGCTACAAGTAAGTAAACAGGGATTGAGTTGTGTTATGGTAGTGGTGGCTAATGTGGCCTTGCCCTGTAATAATCTTTCCAGCTCCACACCCCCAGATATTTTTCATTTCATGCTGACGACTCAAGTGACATCACTTCAGGACATTTGGCATACACAGTTTCCCCATGCTTGTTATTGTAATAGCAATAAAGCCAATTGTATTCTCTCATTGCTATCATCACTAGGCTTTATTCCGTTATGACCTGAATCACAGATTGTCATTTTAATTTTAGTTGTATTGTCGTTCGTCTACTGTCCTGTAATGTGGGCTAATGTAGTTTTCATATATTTGTAGTGTCCTCTTCCTCAGGGCCGTGAGAGGGGGTCATCCTCCCTCCCTCCCTCCCTCCCTCTCTTCACTTCTCCAGCAGCCGCTTCACCAACTAGGAAGCGCGTAGTTACCGCGCGCACTGAGCGAACCGCAGCTCTCACTCACTCTCTGCCTCTCTCTCTCTCTCTCTCTCTCTCGTGCTTTCTCTTTCTCCGTTTCCATTATTCGGTACCGACTCTTCCGCATATAGATGTAGACAGTTACCGGAGCTCGCCGCCTGTGCGCCATGGAGGACTACTGTTCCTCAGAAAGCGAGAGGATGGAAGCGTGGCTCGACGACCACTTGGAGTTCACCCACTCCTACTTTATCAGGAAGGCGTCAAGGTAAAAGGGACGGAGCGGAGGCTGCCGCTCCGTGTGCGCATTAAACCGCTGTTTGTGTGCGGCCTGGTGGATGCGAGTTTAGTTTTCAGAGCAAATAAAGTGTTTGCTTTTGTGTGCAGCCCAGAGGCCAGTCGGGTACAGTTTAATTTCCTCTGCTAGTTTAGATTGTTTTCATTGGAGGTATCACTTTACCTCTTTATTAGAGTCAGGAGGTCTATTTAACCATGCACAGATCATATCTCAACAGTAAACATCCTCTCCAGTGGAGGTGGATGGGGGTCTGTCAGGTTCATTGTGCCCTCCTCAGGTAGTCTACCTGCAGGGCTGTGGCTGGCACAGAACTGCTGAAAGACACTGTGGTAGTTCACACTCACAGCTCTGCTCTATGTCACCATCCACTTCACAGTCACCAGCAGCTCTGAGAGTTGCATAGGGCCCTTTAATCATTAACTTTTACTGCTACTTAATTCTCAGTGTGTGCCGTTGAATAGGTCCTTGGTGATAATGATACAAGCTTTCCACAATGGTGGTGGTGCCATAAATGAAGTTTGTTTTTTCTACTGTGGCGTACTTGTTTTGGACCTCAAAGTGCTGAGCAAATTAGCCATGTTGTGTCTTTCTCAGGCAGCTGATGCTATAAAAGGATTTTTTTTTTACAGTAGACATATTTGTGCATTTTATCAGCTGGCAGCACTTTATCAGGACACTCAAGGACTGTGTATGACTGACAAACCTCTTCAGACCCATTTATCCACTTAACGTATTTTCAGTTTCTTCTCATCCAATAGCCAAACAGTGTATCTCAATGCCATTCCCATCTTACAATACTTTCCATAAAAATAATTGTCAGTGGACATATTGTTCCCCTCTTGCTTGTGTTTGACAGAAATAAGAAAGAAAGAAGAAAATAAGAAATTAAAAAAAAAAAAAAAAGTTGATTGGCTCCAGAGCAAGAGGTTTGCACGCATCAGCCATTCTGCCGTTTTGGTTGAGAGGCATTTCTTAGAGAGGTATTGATTCAGCCACACCTCCCCTGCATAGCCTACATTAGGGTCTGCTCTGTGGGGAGGCAGGCGGCTCAATGGGAGATGAGTAAGAGGAACTCAACCTGATTTGCTCTGACACGCTGCAATCCGCCATAACAGTTTGTTCTCTGTCTCTCAAACTTGTATTTGTCTGGCACAAGGCTCACGATTTTGTGGTTAATTTCATGGCCACTGTCTTTTACCTCCTTCTCCAGGTTTTGGTACTCACTGAGGTGAACATAGTTTTTGAACGTAGCCTTTTTCTGGCAAGCAGAATGATTCACACAACCTGCAACAGGTTAGAAAACTACAGCTGAAACAGAGAGGTGCATGCTTGAAAATGAATGTGTGTGCTTGTGTGTTGATTGTGTTGTACGAGTTGATTAGACAATGTGTTAGATGATTAGAGGGTTTCTCCATAATCAAATCCAATTTAGCATTCACACTCAAACCTATACCCTGTCTAGACAGATGCTTACATTAGCTTTGTTCCAGTAAATATCCACATTAGCCACAACAAGGAGCTACAGCACACACAAACTAAATGAAAATAGTTCATCACATAAACCATTCTCTTTTATTAGCCATTCTCACTTACTCATATTTTATCTATCAAAATTATATGAACTTTTAAATTACCTTTAAATGGTTTCTTGGTAATTAAGTAGCTTTAGGTTTGGTGCTCACATACACAGTTTATGCTGCATAAGGTGTGAGCAATCCCAAGTTGCTCCCAGTTGTGTGTGTGTGGTGGAAGCTTCCTTTAAGCTAATAGTTTACCTAATCCAAGTACATACATTTGGCTTTAAACCTGAAGTTAGACTATCTAACTTGTATAGCACACATAAAGAGGTGAATTTGGTGTTACAGTGTTCACTTGGTCTGATATCATCAGTAGCGTATGGTGGATAGTGTTAGCAAATGTAAATAGATATTGTTGTAAAATTAGTCAATTATAAGAGAAAATAAACTTTATTCATACCCAATGGGAAATTCAGGATTAGCTCTCTGGTAAATTTTATGACCTATCTCTTTTAGGTGAGTATTTCTTTTACTGCTTACACAATGGAATATTTAACTAACACACTACTATTTGGTCTTTTACCTGGCTGAGTAGGCTGACTTTCTGTTGACTCCTCACACCCGTTAATGGCGTGAAACAATTTAAAGATACAGCTCTTTCAGACTCACCTTTTATTCCGATCAGATTCTGATAACACAAAAGTAACTTCATCGGCTTGCATTACTCTTGGTTTTCGTCAGGTCACCTAATATGGGTGTCTTTAAAACAGCTAGCTGAAGTGAATCTTGGGAAACGAAAGGGTCAGTGTGTTGTTACCTTGAATCTGCCATTTGTGGCTGAAGTAGCCATTGTTCAGCATGACGCTGAGTCAAAGACTCATTTTAAGGACTAATTCTGATTAAAACCAAAGGTGTTGCAAGTCCAAATCTTATTGAAATGTTTGATTGAGTACAAACTAGATTTGCAGAGTAATTTATTGAGTTGAAATGTAAGGATAGTCCAGACTGAACCTTTTGATACAGGATACATGCACAGATAAAGCATGAGAGAGACTGATGCATTTTCTGCTTTTCCATAGGGAGATGGTGAATGCCTGGTTCGCTGAGCGGGTCTACAACATCCAGCCATCTGCTTCTAAAGAAAATCCTTCACAGCAGCGGGCCCACCAATCCTCCACAGAGCCTGCCCCTCCCTCCACCTCCACTATCCTCCCACCCACCCTCAGCCTCCTGGACAACCGCTCCCCTT
Organism: Mastacembelus armatus; assembly: GCF_900324485.2. NCBI lineage: Eukaryota > Metazoa > Chordata > Actinopteri > Synbranchiformes > Mastacembelidae > Mastacembelus > Mastacembelus armatus. The sequence goes on along the minus strand of NC_046650.1, from coordinate 2,760,663 downwards.
CCCCAGCCACAGTTCCCAGCCCAGCCCCCGGGACCCCGACTCGCAAAATCTCAGCGTCAGAGTTCGACCGCCCGCTCAGACCAATCGTAGTTAAAGACTCTGAGGGTTCTCTGACATTTCTGAGTGATTCTGAACGTGAAACTGTCCCTCTCCGTGGCCCAGTGATGGGTGAGGGTGGTGTTTGCGGCGGAGGTGGTAATGGAAGTGGATGCAATGGGGAAGGTACCAGCAATGGGGGTGACCGCTGTGCCAGGCTGCTGGAGCTGGTGAAGGATGTGTCCAGTCATTTGGATGTGACAGCACTCTGCCACAAGATCTTCCTCCACATCAATGAGCTGATTGCTGCAGATCGCTACTCACTGTTCCTGGTAGGAATGCAGGGAATGGGCCTGGGGGGTCAAACTACAAAAGCAGGGTGTTAAAAACTATTTACAACCACCAACATGATCACATCTCTTCAGGCTTATGCTGCTGATGTGAAACAATCGAGTTCCTGTTTTAGGTCAGTGTCTGTATGTGTGTGTGTGGTCCCAGGTGGGTGAGGACAGCTCCAACAGAAAGTTCCTGGTCAGCCGTCTCTTTGATGTGGCTGAAGGCTCCACATTGGAGGAATCTTCCAGTAGCTGCATCCGGCTGGAGTGGAACAAGGGCATTGTGGGACATGTGGCCGCAACAGGCCAACCTCTCAATATCAAAAACGCATACGAGGTGAGAATTTCCTTTCCCGAACACCACCAGGGTTGATGTGGATGCTGGTGCAGCCTGTAAGGAAGTGCTTTGCTGTGTTTGCATTAATGTGTGTGCTTAAATGGGCCAGTGTTTTCTTTGAGGTGTAGTTGGTGACAGAACAGACTTGAGAGGGATGGAGGTGATCAAAGCAGATCAGGTAGTTCAAAGTGCTCCTCTGGATGGTTCATCCTCACCACATGCACACATTGGTCTTACTGTAGTTCTGATGGCATTCATTGACATAATGTATGTTGGTGGAGGCTGACCTTAACCTAACCTGTTTTACTTTACTTCCAGTCTTAGCCTGTCCTATTAACTTTCACAGCTGATAAACTATAAAGTGCTTTGGATAAGAGTAGCATATAAATGCAATCCATACCATAGAAACAAATTGGTCATGCCGATAGGCCTTTCCCCCATTTTTTTACCTACAGATTTAGATTTCAGCACTTACTTACTGACTGATTTACTGACTTCTGACCTGTCCAGCTGCCCCCAAAATGTTCAACATCGTTGCCTGGTTACTGATCTGTTGAGAGTGAGATGTTTACAGTATTTGTTAGGATGTTAGGAGACATGAATGTACTAATACCACTACATATGGGTGAGCGTGAGTGCAATCCTCTGGAAGAATTCTTGAGTGTCTTCAAAAAGAAGCAGATGTGAGTGAAGTTTGTGCATGTGGGTGGAAGGGAGGGAGAGAGAGAGAGAGGTTGAAAGCAACAAGAAATAGAGTTTGCGCAAATATATGGTTATAATGAAGTCCTTGTGTGTGTGATCATAGCAGCCTGACTCCAGAGGGTGTGAATGTGGTTTTTTTGCATGAAACATAGAGACCTGTAAAATACCTTCTTTTACAATGAATTTCAGTCTAAAAGGCATGTTTATATCCAAAGATATATATAGACTTATATATAATAAAGTATATATAATACATAAATATAGACGGTCTAAAGTCTTATAGATTTATAACTGTCTTTATGATTATAATTTTTCAAATTAAGCGCCAAGACTTTGAACAGTGGAATTTTACATTTTGAATTTTTTCCAGTATAAATCAAACCAGTGAAACTTGAAGCATAATCTTTGTCCTCTTCTTGATATTCTGTCTTGTTTAAAGCTGCAGCTATTTCTACACAGACGCTGAAAGCAGTGGAGATTTATTAAAATCAATTGGAATGGCATCACTATTTCAGCAGAATTTCTATTTTGAACTGCAGAAAAACATGAATGATATATTTTGATCTGTGGTGAGCAGGGTCAGGCCTAGTCAGTACTTGGATGGGAAACCACCTCAGTAGTTGTTGAGCAGCAGGTTAAATGCGACATTGCAAGCTTATTGTCAGGCTGTATTAGGAATCAGATGTTGGCATATAAAAAACAGATATTCTGACTCATCTGTAGTCGAATCTATTGATGTTTGTGATGCTCACAATATAAAAAGGTTACAGTGTATCTATCAGCAGATGCAAATAGAACACAGTATATTTTTTTACTTATGAAGTGACTTTGTTAAATTTTTAACATAGGTTTTTATTAGGTCTTCGTTTTCCAAAACTTTAAAATGATAGTTGGCAGATAACTATCATCACAGTACAATATGAATCAAACTGTTGCTATTCCTTGTATTCCTGCTCCAGCCATATTTTTCTATGCTCTATACACCACATATGACAAAACAAACTGGGTGGAACAAAAAAGATTCCATCACGCAATCTTTAAAAAAGATTTTAAAAAGATTATGAAATGTTTGTGTATTTATGCTTCAGCAACCGGAAAACAGCATCATCGGCATCTGATATCACTGTATGCACACAGAGAAATGTGTATACAAATTAGCATTTGCGTTTGCGTCTGTGTGTGTGTATTATGATGAACACTAACTGAGTCATTGAAAGGTGTTACTCTACATAATCTAAGTGAGCATGATGTAGGCTGTATTTGTGCGTGTCTATGTGTGTGTCTACAGAAGAACCTGATACTGTCTCCAGGAAGTCCATCTGCATCATCTGAGGGACTCCCCAGCTCTCTGATTGGATCTTTAACTTCCCATTAGTGTGCTCAGGATTACACTGATTTCAGCTGTACCGTGAGAAAAATACCTCCCAATACCTGTTTGCAATAGTACAGACCTCTGTGGGCTGGACTAACTAAGTGTCTAGCAGCAGCCTGAACCAAACCAATCTATAGAGAGGCTGGGGATGTGATCTCCTTATTAATGCTTTCACTTTGCTGCAGCCAAAATACAGTTTTGAGAAAAGTAATCTTCATTACTTAGCAACCAGTCACACAGTTTTGTAGAAAATCCATTTAATCCTGTTACATATTTCCCTGGATTATTATGGGGTGAGGTTTACAGTAGTGAAAAGGAACTGGCTATGGTGTATTGGCCAGTCTACTCAACATGAAGTGTTGAAATTAAAACAAGGAGGCTCTTTATTACATTATGATGAAATATACAGTGTTGGGAAGGTTACTTTTAAAATGTATTCCACTACATGCACACTACAGTGTAGTGGAATACATTTTAAAAGAACAAAACAACAGGAGAAATCAGCATTAAGGGGCTGTTTATAATGTAAACCTCTCTCTCTGAGCAGTTGATGTAAGTATAAGACATTACAGTGCAGAATTACTGAGAACTTGCTGTGATACAAACATAGGTTGCCATTTTATCTTACCATACTAAAGCAATGATTTCTAAATCAATGTGGTAACCCTCTTATAGTCATCGTTTTATACACTCACAAACACAGCCCCATTCAGTCTAGAGGATAATGGTAGTGGACCACGAATGTTTAAATGTCAGCTGGTGGGAGGATTGCACCACAGCAGAAAAGTCCTCTAAACAAAACATCTCTTCATTGGTTTGTCTTTAACATGACTTTAGAAGCCACTACTGATGCCAAACACTAATGTATGTGAGGCTATTGGGTTTGGAGAAGAATTTGTTTATGTGCCAATGTGTAATTTGTGTAATGCTACAGAATATCAATTTTTGTATGTAAATTGGACCTGTGGTTGTCATGAGTGTAGGGCTTGTGTAGCTGGTTGTGCCTGAATACAGAATACAGGTTGCCAGCAACTGGCCAGTACTAATTGAAATGTTTGGTCTCTCTTAACTAGGCATTTAGTATTTCAACAAAATTACAAACGTTCTTGTATATCAGTGGCAAATAGTAGTGTCCACACCGGATATAGTTATTAGAAGTTAATGATAGTCCAAATATGTAGGTCGAGTACAGCTGTCAACAGAGGTTTTTTAAGAGATGTGTATTGTTCTTTGCTTCCACAGGACCCTAGGTTCAACGCTGAGGTCGACCTGATCACAGGTTACAAAACCCAGAGTATCCTCTGTCTGCCCATCAAGAACCACAGAGATGAGGTGAGACAACACACATTCAGCTGATCTTCCACTTGTTAGACCTGTACTTATACAGGTTAACGCTAAACTGAGAAAAAAAAAGTTTAACTTTCACAGCAGTAAAGAGTAAGGTTTTTGATTCAAATGTTATATGAAAAGAGTATTCAAATGATTCTATGTAGGCGAGGGAAGGCTATTGTGTATTTGCTTCTTTCTGTATTATACTTAAAAACAAAAACAATGCTCACTTTAGGCAACCGAGCTAAGACTTGGAGCATTGCCATTAAATGTTCCCTACTCCAGTTCTAGCTTTGTAACTTTGTTTTTAGTTTGAACAAAATTAAATTACTTGAGGAGATTATTTCTTTTAGTCCATGTGTACTTTAGATGGTAGTCTAAGTCTAGTTTGATGGTATTGTCATCTTAGTGGTAAGCGAGAATAAATCGGGCAAATCACAGAATGCAAATTAGTATTGTAACTGTGCTCCAGCTCCTGTTTTTTAATCAACCCTATGAACAGAAAGAAATTCTTCTTATCATCAACTTTGCTGTGTTTTTCCCACCCTATCCATTACAGGTGGTGGGGGTGGCTCAGGCTATCAATAAGAAGTGTGGGGAGGATGGTGCCTTCACTGAACAGGATGAAAAGGTTAGTAAAGGTCACTGCTTCAGTCACAAAGACCACATTTTCTACGGTTTAAAAAATTCAGAAACTTAAAAAATGTCATTAGTAAGATGTAGTACACAGACTTATTGACAGTAAAAGCATAAGATCAGCTGTCCAGGCCTGAGTCATGCTATACACTGCTTATGTAACTGTCTTCATTTACCTCAGTCCATCTTTCTTCATCTTGGGGCCTTACACTCGTGATCCATCATCTCTACATCCTATGTTCCTTTCTACTTGTGCTCTTTTCTTTGCTGATTTATCTTTCTTTCATGTAATGTCTTTCCTCCCTCTCTGGCTACATCGTGTCCTTGTGTTCCTCTCCTACAGGACTTCTCAGCTTATTTGGCCTTTTCAGGCATTGTTCTGCACAATGCTCAGCTGTATGAGACATCCCAGCTGGAAAACAGACGCAATCAGGTTGGTGTCATTGTGTGTTTCTGAGGGTTTGTGTATATACAAACACATCTCTGTATGTATTTAAAATGATATATTCTTTGTGTGTGTGTATGTCCAGGTGCTGTTAGACCTGGCTAGTTTGATCTTTGAAGAGCAGCAGTGTCTGGAAGTTTTACTGAGGAAGATAGCAGGAACTATCCTGTCCTTCATGCAGGCCCAGGCTTGTACTGTCTTCATCGCTGACGAAGACTCAATGGTCAGCCCACACACACATCCTAACCCAAACCTGATTCTAACCCTAAAACCAAGTCTTAATTGAGTTGATTTGAATGCGCAGCCTGTGTTCGGGCAGTGACTGATAATGTCGTAATTTCAGCTATATCCAGATTTGCCCTCAAATGCCTGACAACGTGGTTTAATGACTCCTGAGTTTCATTTCTATATATGAACTATAACCATATAATGTCAATTTCTTTCATAATGTGTGTCAATGATTGTCACAAAAACAAACAGTGGAGTTTATTTCTGACTTCTATCACCGACATCTTATTGTGGCTTTTTTATTGACTCAGTTATTGTGTGCCAGTAATCAGTGACGATGCAAACAAGTCACATGATGTAACTCACAGCATGAACTGGTGTGGTTTGAATGTTATGAATCTTTGTAGTCTAATTGGCCAGATCGTAGAGATTTTGAAATTGAACTGGAAGTTAAAGGTTTAATACTATAACTTTTATCTCTGGACACTGCATTGTAGGCTTATTTGAAGAAAAAAAAACAGTGTATAAGATATAGACATGGCTTTGATATCTTTTTGTCTTTGATGATCATTTGATAATTTGTGAGGACATTATATAGAAGATAATATTCACACTCAGTATCAAGAGGCTTAAAATGGTGAAAAGCAAACGTAAAATAGTCTACTATATAATAATTGGGAGTGAGTTAAAGTTTTTTCTGGAGCTCCAAAGAGAAAATGTGAGAAGATAATATAGCCTGTTTTAAATAAGTATTAAATAATGCATGATTTAGTAGCAAACATTTTTGGGAGCCTTAGTGTTCATGCATTATGTGGCATAGAGCAGCAAGAGAATAAGCTGTCAAGGCAATAATGAAAAAGTGACAAATAGATTGAGCAGGAAGGTGGAAGCAGAGCTAAATGAGACAGTGTGAAGGAAGTTCTACCTACTTTTTATTCATGCAGTGTTGTGTTTGAGGTGTTTATAAAGCAGAACTATCATGTAGATATTATTTCAAAATTGAGTATTTTTGTCCTTTCACCTGTGCTGACTGTGAGACACTGTTATATAAATACCAACTGTATACTGGTGTCCTGCAAGCCAACAGAAAAAGCAAGAGAAGATGAAGTGTTCAAGGTAATTTTTTTTTTCAGATTGAGCTGTACTTTCTGACATTTCCTCTTTATCTTGCTTCTTATGAGCAATCCGGACTCACCTCCCATGATGATCTTACTATTAATTTATTTTTATAAATGATGTAGCATGTATTAATGTTCTTGTAGCCTCCAGATAAAGGTCTGTCTCATTTCATAGGAAATAACTTCCATTATTTATATTCACTACTTTCTATATGCAAGATAAGTCCAAAGCTATATTGGAACATGTGCAATGAGCTTATTTTTTACTTCAGATAAACCTACAACAACACATGGTTCATTTAGCTGTGCATAATACAAAGCCAGTTCTGGGCTGGTGGAATAATAATAATAATAGTTTCATCACAGCACAAAAGCTGGAAGTGTGGTAATTAATTTATCTTGTCTCACTGTTTCACTTTATTAGTCTGATATCTGCAGACTGCTAGAGACTGACAGAGGTTGAGTTAACACACTAGCTCACTGATTGATATTAATTTATCACTATTTTGGACATGGAAATGGCTCAAAATTTTTGACTAATGACAGAGCACAGTGGATTTAGTGGTTAACACTGTTGCCTCACAGCAAGAAGGTCCCAGGTTCGTATCCCAGCAGGGGCCCTTCTGGATTAGGGTTAGGGTTAGGGTTAGTGAGTGTGAGTGTGTGAGGTTGTTTGTCTCTATGTGATGGATTGGTGACCTGTCCAGGGTGTACCCCTGCCTTTCACCCAAAGAGAGCTGGGATAGGCTCCAGCAGACCCTAAAGAGGAATAAGCAGGTATAGATAATGGATGGATGGATGTTTGACTAATCTCTTAATAAAAAAACAGGAAACAGTTGATTGCAGAGCAGTTAATAAGAAACTGATTTGAAATAACAGCTGTTCAAATAGCTTTAGAGCAAAAGGGAGTGACAGCAGAAAGCTGTCTTGTTTCACTAGCTGAAATGAAATTTAACATAAGGAAATGAATAGCAGCTTTCAGGAATCTAATGAGTTATTTTACACAGACTTCTGACAGTGAAATGCAAATGTTCTGTTCTCTCTGTGCAAATGAGGAGCTTTTCAGTATATAGACGAAAAAGCAGATGGAACATTTGCTGGCCACTTGCTGGATTTTATACCACTGACTGACTGTCTCTTTCACACTACTGACTCACATTCATGTAGAATAGTGCTGGAGCCCTCTGTGGGCATTTACATTTGTTTTGGCTTGTCCTCCTAAGACATCCAGTACCTGAAAACACATACTGACACATAGAAAACAAGCACATGGGAGAAGGTAGCAAATGAACAGCCATACACTGAGGAGGATAGATATATATATCTCAACGGGTGCGATCCTTCTAAAAATCTACTCATGCCTGCACAGCAGCTCCCATCCAGAGTTTTAACCACAGCTTTCATCTTCTAAATATTAGGGAAAAATAATACCTCCTATAATAAAAATGCAAATGTTATGAAGAAACAGTGAAATACTACAGAAAATGTTTTTGTAAACAAGCATGTCTTGACTAAACTGTAACATTGCATTTCATTGATCACTGTAGCTGCCAATGACCAGCATTGGTCCTTTTTAATGCTACAGACTCTTAGTTTTCAGTGCTCTCTAGTTTTTATGTTGGATGCCACAAAATCACTTTATCGTGTAACAGATTTGGCGATGGCGGCAGATTTAACTTTTTTTCCAGTTTCTGGTTAAGTGTACTGTAGCTTGTGTATTTATAATCTAGTTTTTATTCAAGTAAGGGAAACCTGAACTCACTTTTAAATAATAGGTGTATAAAGTTTTTTAGTCTTCCAGAGAGAAATATTGTAGCTAATGTCACTATTTATTGTAGATAATTTTTAGAAAGACTCTATAAGGGATTTGCCGACAATTTATGTGACATCTAGCTTCAAAGTTAGATTTCTTTTGTCAAATCCCTTTAATTGTGTTTCTGAGATGGATTTCCCATTCCCAAGCGCTTAATCTTTAAGCATCAATAATTTTTTTTTCTCAGAGGTGAAAAATTGGTTGTGACATTTTTAAAACTATATTTAAGAAAGATTTTAGTATTTAAAATCAACTTCTTTTGAAGTAAAAGCCCTACTTTCTCACAACAAAGGTCACAAAAGAGAAAATCTCTCCCTCTCCCTCTGGGTGCTTGCTGTATTTATGGAATAAGTGGAGTGGAACTGCAGAGTGGTCCAAATGACGACAGCAATTTAAGAGTTCTGCCATCATTTTGGACCACAAACAGCAGTGCTTTTGGAAGGAAGGTGGTGGTTCACAGTGGTTTTGAGAGGAGAAAATGACAGGGGTAATATACATGCGATGTGGCTGTCCACCCAGAAAATGGACAGTTCCACAAGGCTTCCTTGGTTAAAGCAGGTAATCAAAGAACTCTCAGATTTTGTTTTAGAAAACTCCAAGGGTTTACTTTTTCAGACTAGCTTTTTTATCATTAAAGGAGAGTGCTCATTCTCTCAGGCCCATCTTGGACATGCATTGAATTGCGGTTTTGGGCAAACATCCAATTTATTGACAATTATATGACCACATGAATCCTTGACTTTGTTTTTTACTTTACTTCAAGTGGTCTTAATTTTTGTCATTTTGGAGATATGTGAGTCAGTTGAGTTCCTGAAAAATGTAATAGTAGTTGTTTGGGTTTATTAACAAACTAACATGAGGTAAAGATTCAACACAATTTTAGATGTAATTTATGTAACTTCTGTCCCATTTTTGTCTCTCATTCTTTCTATGTCAAATAGTTAGACTTTTATTGCCAGTCAGTCTGCAAATACATTTAGTAGAAAGGTAAGCATTTAAGTTGGGGGGGTGAAGGCAGTGGCAAGTGGCAGTAGTATGAAGGTATTATAGTCAGCAAAAAGTGTCAGGTTATAATGGTGGTGGTGTGCACTCTTATAAATATGATTGACATTACTAGTTAACTGATAGCCAAGGAACTGATGGATAAGTCACTGGTGGTGAAGCATTAATGAAACAGTTCTGCTGTGTTTGTGGAGCCCCCGCAAGAAACATTTAGCCCACTCAACCAGAGCTTGTTCTGTCACTGTGCTGTAGAGAATGAACAGTCTTCTAGTTACTTAACCTTACACTTACATATATCAAAGTGTCATCTGCATACATGCAGACATGGGAGGCAGGTTTAGACATAATCATAAATAACAATGCCTTTTATGGCCCAGGAAGATTAATTTCTAAAAATATTTCTAGCAAACATGATTTATCACTTCATCACAGCTGGTTATGGTGAAAAACAATTAGTAGTTGGTGCTGAAAACAGGTAAAAGTTTGGATCCATAATTAATTAATAAATTATTCAAACAATTTCAAGCAATTGCTAATTCATTATGTCTATAAAAATCATATGACATATAGAGCTCTTGATTGTCCATTTAGCTAGCAGCTGATGTGTGGGTGTTGGTTAGGTATGCTATTTGTTTTTAGTGTTCAAGGATTAGTCTTTGTTTTTCACTGCAGATACAAGCACACAGGATCTTGTTTGTCTGGCATTAGTAATATTTTTCAATAAACTAAAGTAAAAACAAGTTTATATATAGTTTTCTACTCTCTGAACTTGGTTCACAGCAATACACCCAGTCATTTCCAACCTCACCACCAGTCCAACAAGCGCTCAGTTTTAGAATTCATTCTATTGCGCTGATGACCAACTGTGCCAAATGTCAGATTATTGTAAATATTGGTTTCACAAAGTATCAACTACAAGAGCCACTTCACTATTCAGTATTTAGATTGAGGTCTGGATTGGGAATGCCATGTTGTTAAAATGGTTTGTATTAGGTTACAAAACATTGTTTAACTTTCTCTTGTATTTATTATAACCAGGTTAGACCAACTGAGCTGGAGGCTCTTGTTCTAAACATTATCCAGGCTACAAAAGCAGCTTTCATAAAAGTTTCAGTTCAACTTTAACAATCAAACTACACTCAGTGTTGAATAAAGGAAAATATTTAACTAAATGCTCAGCACATATTACCTCTAGTGGTATCTAAATATGAAGTTAGTTTAGTTTCAAGCATTTATGTTGAGTTATCTGCTTCTTGCCTTTATTCAAAGACGTGTGAGTGTGTGAGGTTGTTTGTCTCTATGTGGCCCTGTGATGGACTGGAGACCTGTCCAGGGTGGACCCCTGCCTTTTACCCAAAGAGAGCCGGGACAGGCTCCAGCAGATTCCCATGACCCTAAATATGAATGAGCGGGTATAGATAATGACTGGATGGATGGATGGATGTCTTTGAAAAGGTGGAAAGGTGGAAAAGGTCATGAAAGGGACAAACACACACACACACACACACAGTTTGTCAGCCTTACAAATCATGCTGCTAGCATAGGAATAATGAAACACTATTTTGACATGGGACAGAGCTTCAAAATTAGGCAAAAATGCAGAGCCTTTGGATCCACGCGTGTGTTTGTCCCTTTCATGACCTCAGGTTTACCAGACCAGATGTCTCCCTTTCTTTTATACCCTACCTCCTTTCTTGCACTTCACTGTATTTCCTTGCTAAACATTTACTCTGAGATTAGGGACTTTTACAGGCCTTATCTACCAGACAGCCCTCTGTATACAGGTGTCAGCATAAAATGTCTGTAGTTTCTCAAGCAGAACCCACAGGTCTGTGGTAACATTTCCTCCAGTAAAGGAAGCTTTCTGTATTTAGTTAAGTAAATGGTCATGCTGGTATTTAACTCTGACTACACCAACAATAACACAGGAGTTCTTATGCTAACCTGTGTTGGCTCACTTCATTTTACTGCAGTGTGTGGCATCTGTTTGGAAACTGTGCTCTAAGCATTTAAGCTTGTCTATGCCTGAGTGCAGTATACCCAGTATTCTGAATGTGTGTGACATATTCACATATGCATATTTGTGGGCCAATTGTTTGTGTTTTGCTTGTGCATGCATGTGTCATGTTTCCATGTGGTTGCGTATGACGTGTGTACTGTCTAAAGCTTATTTCCATATATGTGGACACTTTTTTTTTTTTTTAGATTGTGTTTTCATGTGTGCCTTGAACTACATCTGGGTGTGCAGGCATCTGTATGGTATGCGTGCAAGGATTTGTGTGTTCTGTATTTGTGTGTGTGAATGATATGTAATAGGGTTTACCATCTGGCTCACCACTGGGAGTGTTTTGTTCATCAACATTGTTTAACTCTCCCCAGTAGAAATAAATCTGAAATTGACTACGAGTGTCCTGAAGCATAATAGACAATGTGTGTGTTTGTGTGCATGGTTGTTTTTATATGTTGCACCAGTTGCTGGAGTTGTTAAACCACCTGCAGTTTTGTATTTTTTTGTAATCTCCACGCTTCATCCATCACCTCTGCGTTTACATTTAAAACTTGCTTAATTTGTATTAAAAGCAGGTACACCCAATGGACATGTCTTCAGTTTGCAAGGAGAATCATATGTAGAACCACTTATGTCAGCTTTCTGATTAGGACACTCTCAGATTTGTCTCTGTTTGTTTTCCTTCTCCAGTGGTCAGGTCCATTATTAAACACAGAAAACACACTGTCTTATAGAATGGGATGAACAGACTGAGATTTATGTGTCCACAGACTCTGATAACTGTGACAAAGAACCACTCCTTTGTCTTTCCCTGACATGTATAGCATTGAAATGACAAAAATATATGAAAATATAAGACTGAAGGGGAAAAAAATCCATTATCCTGTCTCTTCCTGTTATAAACCTTCCACCTTGCCAGAGACCCCAATAAATGTCATAACATTGCTGGGTCCATTTTCTATTTAAAACAGCTTTATTACCCTCACATAGATAGATCATGGTGAACTAATGCCACAGAGTGTAGGTGTGTGTATGTGCATGGAAGGGTAGAGGGCAAATTTTTCCAAAATGAAGAAGCCCCATCTATCTTTTAACATCCTGTTCCCACCTCTTAAAAATGGAAAATGATCCTTGGGAGTACAGGTTGAGAGAAAACAAGTCCCTATATGGGGGGAAAGCAAGAGGAGCACTGGAATCCCGAAATAAACTCTCCTTCTGGCAAGGCTTGATAGGTAATAGATCACCATCCCTTTTTTTCTGGATGAGAAAGGCAGTGTGCATGGTACCACTGCTTAACTGAATGTTGGATTTAGCTGTAATGGCTTAATTGAAGAGAATGTGGAAGTTGATGTGGCCAGAAACCTCACAGGGTGAACCTGTAGCAAAGCATGAAAGACCTTTTCCTGAGATGAAGCTAGACAGAACCAACACCCTGTATTTGTTCAGGTTCCTTACTGAGCATGAGTTAGCCCCCTATCAAGTCCTAACCACATCTCACTGTGTAAAATCTGATACAAATAAACACACTTTTATTCATTTTGCAGAACTCCTTTTCCAGCGTTTTTCACATGGAATACGAGGAGCTGGATGAAGTCCTAGATGCTCCCAAAAGGTAAGCCAATCACCTACAACTGAAGCCATTATTAAATTAAAAGTCCTGCAAAATGGCCTTGAGTCTTACTCCAGCTGTTTCCACCGGTTATTAGGACTAATGTTTCCTTGAATTTGCAAACTGCCCTTTTTCCTCTCCCTCAGAGGGCCACAGATGATGTGTACATAATGGGCAGTTGCATAAGGATTATCGTCACAAACACAGAAAAAGAGAGATGTAATGTAATGTTTTGGCAGCAATGAAAGTCCTGCTCTGTCCATTCAGTCACTTTGAATTGAAGGAGAAAAGATGAGACCAAGTGTGGTACTCATAAGCTTGCTGTGCTGATTTGCAGCCCTTCAGGATTTTTTAAAAATTATCTGCCTCCTTTACCTGCCAAATTTCCAGATATTCGATTGCAGGGTTCAGCTTAGTGCTCTTGTACTCATTAGCTGGTGTCCTTTGGCTCTGTGCACTGTCTTTAGGGTTGATCTGACAGCTCCTCAGTCACAACCTGTTAATAATGATAGAGTGGGCCCTTTTGCTGCCTTGGAGGGGTTGTAAGTCCTTTCCAAGAGGGTTTTGTGTCCATTATACACAGACACATACCTGCAATATAGGAATTTCCCAGTTTGGGATTAATAAACTACATCTATCTATCTGTCTGTCTGTCTCTGTCTGTCTGCCTGTTCAATTCAGTTTGATTTGTATAATACCAAATCACAATACGATCATCTCAAGGCACTTTACAAAAACCAAAACACCCCAAGAAATCACTTATGAGCAAGCAGTTGGCGACAGTGGAGAGTAAAAACTCCCTTTAACGGAAGAAAAAACCTCCAGCAGAACCGGGCTCAGTTTGGGCGGCCATCTGCCTCGACCGGTTGGGGTGAGTGGATAGAGCAGAGAGAAAAGAACAGCAACAATAAACAACAAATAGACACTGCAGGTTGGTGGGACCAGTAACTGCACATCAGCGATATACAGCTCCAGGACCAGGGACACCTGCAGAAGGTACAGAGAGAACAGAGAGAGAGGGAGAGAGCACAAACTAGGGGAGAGAGAGAGCACAAGGTTAGTGACATTCAATGGCGGAATATATATGTGACGGGGGAGGAGAGGAGAGGAAGGGAGGGGAGGGTTAGGGTAAGGTAGGGGAGCTCAGTGTACCAATAGAGAGTCCTCAGGCAGTCTAGGCCTATAGCAGCATAACTAAGGGATGGCTCAGGGTTACCTGACGCTTTGGAAAAATCTAAAAAGTGGATTTTAAGTTTAAAACTCTTTTGTGTATTATTTCAGAGGGAAAAAATAAAATTTTCTGCATAATGCAAATGTATGCATATTTTAGGAGAGCTGTGTTCATCAAATTTTCTGTGGCTATGGAAACTACAAGATGCTAGCACAATTGCCACTCATTTTACCTTTTTATCCTCTTGAAATACTTATTCTTCATAAACAGCACAGCTACCATTTCTAGGTTCAGAAAGAGTAGAAAGTTGTAAAGAGAAGTGAGGACAAGCACAAATAAATTTAAGAGATGATAACAAGGTACAGCAGACAAACCCAAACAGGCAGGATAAGAAAAGGATTGGAGGAGGCTACAGCTGCAGAGCTTCCTGACATCAACCCATGCCCCAGCCAGGAGGAGTGAATAAGCAGTAATCTGATTTAAGATGCAATGAACTAGGAATCCACCACCACCATACCACCCACTACCCCCCACCTTCCCATCTCCAGGGTGGCATGGTCTCCCCAGTTGCTATGCAGCATCTAAAATTTAATCATAATCTCAGTTCAAGCAATAGAACTGGATTGTGTGTGTTTGTGTACATGTGTGCTTTTATGTGTGTACAGTTGTGTTTGATGTTTGCTGTACTTACATTTGTACAACGTACTAATTTAGTAATAACATACTAATTTACTGCCTGTATTGTTTATACTGTATACAGTGTAACCAGCTTGGCAAGAATAAAAACCTGGAATACACACTGAACTTGGAATACTCCCAAAATGAAATTTTTCAGTGTGGCTGTATTATTCAGCTATTTGAAGCAGGAAACATGGTTATTATGAAAAAACATATAAGCAGACACACACTTAATAATTCATTGAAACAAATTAAATGAAAAAAATGTAGCTCAGTGTCCACTTACTGTTTTTTTTTTTCGAGCAGTATACTGCCCAGTGAACGAAATGTGTATTAATTTGCAGCTGAAACTAGTACTGTAAATTTCATTATGTCCTCATTATGTAAACTACTCAGCCCTTTGAAAAAATTTAACTATAAATTAGTAAGTCCCAGGAAACTCAGAGTTAGGTCTGATTTGTCTTTGATGTTGTGCATTGGGGTCACAAACTGTGCTTTCTGTCATGTTTTACTACTCTTTTCACACTAATACCTCCTCCTGCCAGAGATATAGCTCAAAGATCTAAAGTCTGTAAAACCTGTTTTTATACATAAGACAGATAGACCTGTCATATCTTGTGAGCTTCCTTTTTGAAATGAGATTCAACACAGTTTGCATTGGTCTGAGCAGTTTGACTTTATTTAAACGATAGACTCAGACATGGGATGCAGTCCATATTAAAGATTGTTTTTGTCTGCAAACAGTTTAGTGTGTAACTGAACAGGGAAATAAACAAAAAATGCCAGTTCTGAAAATACTAACACTGTACAGGATGACATAAACCAGATTTCTTCTGAAGTGTCTTATTTTTATAGCCTGCTCTCACGGGTGTTTCTCCTGTTGAGCTCTAAATACTCTTAAAATGCCAGTGTACATGTGCTGGGAGGGCTGTGATAAAGCAAAACTGGGCAGCTCCATTTGGGCAAATGTGGGAGGAGTCCTACAGGATGTTAGCTTTGACCTCCTGAAACCGCAGGAGGCTTTTTATAGTGACATCAACCACAGACCGCTGCTTTCAATGACACGGCGTTTGTTTGGTCGAAGCAGGAAGTTGAGCTGAACTGATGTTGCTCCGGTTCAGATGAATGGCCGGCAGGGAGTTTTTAAGTTGCCAAAATGGGGCAATTACATGTTTTCTGGATCTAGACTGTGATTGTGGTGCTGAATTGAAAGCCAATGTAACACTGTCATGGTTCCTTGTGATGCCGTTAGCTATTCTGTGGCCTCATTTAAGTCAATCACAGGGAGAGGGAGAGGAAATGTGGATTTTTTGTGTGTTTGGGTGATTAAACCCAAGCATGAATGCACACAGTGTGTATGTGTATGTGTATGCATGTGAACTGAGGTTGGTCTGAACAGAACACATTGTTATAATTAGCTTGAAGCTTTAAAGTCATCCAAAATAGGATCCTGCTCAGTGACTGGAAGTTGAAAGCCAAGCAAAACATTTATTGTTGGATAATACTTCCTAATGTTATCATTTATCAGTGTGTAGCCAGTCTTAGGTATGTTACATACTACTGGTTAGTTCATTTAAAAGTGAAACACTATATTGTGCGTTATAAACTCATATATTTTGGATGCAAAGGCTTAATCTGAAAAGTAGCTGGCAGAGTTGGTGTCGAGGGAACCCAATCACAGACAGGCAGACAAACAGCTTTTAACTGAGTTTGACTGAGCAGGCCTACAGACTGGTAACATGCAGGATGGCAAAAGCAAAAGGCCACAGCACATGCAGTCACAACACAGAACCGCAACAATCTAGAATGGAGTAAATGTAGGTGTGATCAGCAGGTTTAAATTCTGAGGGTAATGGGGAACCTGGAAACAAGGCTAGGACGATCAGGCATTACTGCAGGGCAGGTGGATGTGGAAGTAAGAAAACAGGAACTGTAAGAAAAGACTGAGGGCATCTTGTGGGTAAATCAAGAATGGCACACAGGCAGAAAGTAGTAACTAAAGCTGATAAATGCATGTAAGTGAGAAAAATGTATAGTACCATGGCTTCCCTGTCTCTCCCTTTTCTTTCCCTTAACGCACATCCACTCATGGACTGATGTTCTATTTGTAATTCTTTCTGTTATCCACTAACACACACGCAGATTCTCTCTCTCTCATAGATTCACACACACACACACACACATACAACCATGCACATACCATCCTACCACAGCACTAGAGCCAAAATCCACAGGCTTTTGCCTTAACCTCATGTTATGTTTATATATCCATTTTCCATCATTCATCAGGTAGTATTATAGCCGACTCTGTGGTTGGACTTGGAGCGACTAAAGACAACAGAACAGCTTATGAAGCGTTGACAGACGAGACTGACGACTTTAGCTTTCTAACCATAGCCTGAGTGCAGGGTGGACTCAGGTGCAGTTTCCAAGATGCAGGTCTCTCATTTACCAACAGCTGCTTTATTATTTAGTGCTTAGAGCCCGGAGCTTCAGGAAAAAGAGAGATGTAATGTTTGCTAAATTAAATTCAAGGAGCAGCTTAGCAAAGATGCATGAAGGAAAAAGTCAGAGTTAAGAAAGTGACTAAGAATGACAAATGACAATGAATCATTAAAAACAACTTGGTTTTCCTACATGATTCAGAGTAATTCCAGAAAATGAGATTCCACACATAACATGTACAATATGTCAGTTTTCTATTTTAAAAACAACTGGGCCTGTATTCACAAAGCTGCCTAAGCCTAAAAGTTGCTCCTAGTGACAAAATTCTAAGAAAATCCTTAGAATTATGACGTTTCTTAGAATTTCCCCTTAAACTTAGGACTAAATCTTAGTAAAGATAAAAATGATTCACCAAACATCTTAAGAGTAGAGAGGAGGACTTTTAAGAGGCTTAAGAGTTTCTTTAGCAAAGGACAAAATGGCTGAAAGAAGAAATATTCTCCAAACACTGAACGATCGTGATTTAATTAAACGCTACAGATTGGATCATGATGGGATAGTGTTTGCTGTCAAACTTATGAGAGATGCGCTCACATCTCCCACCCAACGTAATAATGCCATAACACCAGAAATGAAAGAGTTTACAACACTGAGGTATTTGTCAACTCGAAAAATGCAACAGTGCAGTAGTGATGACTTGTCTGTCACAACCTGTAACCTCCTAACCTGTGTGTTACATGACTGCAGATTGTCCTGCAGTCATGTAATTTGGTAAAAGCTGAGCCATTTCACTCCCGTCAGTATGGTAAATAAATGTAAGCACTTACATATAGCTACTACTACTGCATGGAAATTGATAGACACATTTTCAACATTTGGCTGTTTTAATTAACTTTAAGCGTAACAGAAACTTTGTATAAAGAAGCCTGTATTCATGATTATACAATTTCTTAATACAAACATTTTATGATTTCACTGTCCATTCTATTATCAGTTATTCTATTTTTCACAAAGAGCACATTTTAAGACCTTTACAGATAGTTTTTAATGAACCAATCACAGTCCTTAAAATATTGCGTCATCCCTAGCAACAGGGTCAACCACACCTCAGCAACACATGGAGTTGTGTTGCTGAAATCCCTTTAACTCAGAGCCACCAGCACAGCTTAAATCCAAAAAGCATCCCTCTCTCAAGGGAAACTGAACACACGCAGATGGAGCTAGCACTAAGTACAGCAGAGTTAAAGAGCTTAATCCAGGTGAGCTTGGTGTTTCACTTCATTACAGTTAGATATAAAGTTGGTTGTGTTTTTGTGTTTCTCCTCAGGGATTGTGATGTCAGTCAGATTAACTACATGTACGCACAGTATGTTAAAAACACCATGCAGCCTCTCAACATCTCAGACGCCACCAAGGACCAACGATTCCCCTGGACAGTCAGTAATCTTTTCTTCTGTTTACTTCTTTATTTTCTTTTTTTCTTTTCCTAAAGTGAGTAACTATCATTCTTGTCTTATGACAGAGCGATAACCCAGATCACACCAGCAGCCAGATAAAGAGTTTGCTCTGTACTCCCATCAGGAATGGCAAGAAGGACAAAGTCATAGGTACAAGATCTTTCTCTTTCTGTCTGGTGGAGAAGCCTTTGAAGTACTATACCGGGGCTTAAGCCTCCTCTTTTTTATGACAGTCTATGACAGTGGCTTCGCTAAAGATCTGTCAGCAGAAAACTAGCACAGATCAATATAGGTTTTCAAGATGAACCGAACAATAAGGAGTAATTAGTGGTGCAATCTGGGGTGATGCATTTTGTGGTCCTGCATTTTCATTACAGACATGTTTTAATGAAAAGCCAGTTTAAGCCTCACATGCAAATATGCACAGTATAGTGGTCCAATCCAGAGAGGTGAGCACTGATCCCAGACCGCTTCAGTGCTTGAACTGTCTCTGTGGTTTTCCAGTTACTTTTCAACGCAGTGATGTAACATTAGCTTTACAATCTTAAATCATAGGCCCAAGAACACATTAAAACAGCATAGCATTACCACTTTTATTATCTGTCCGTCAATAGTCCTGCCACTCCATCTATCTATGTGATTATCATCAGCATAATCAGCTGATTGCAGCTCAATTAGTTGCCTATGAAGATGATTGACTAGGGATGTCCCTGAATGATCAAACAAAGCAGGCTCTTGTAGCCTCCCCTCCAACCTTTAAGGGTCCTGAAGATGAGCAGGATCAAAACAGCTAATTAATTACAATGAAATATTCTTCAGCCTTCACCTTGACCAGATTAATTCAAATTAGCTCACTTTTTTTGCTTTATGAATACATTATTTGCACTAGAGATGCAGTATTCATTTCCATGTCCTTATAAGTCACAGATTTGTGTCAAGATGCAAACAAAAACTGGTAATTGTATCTCATGTTGTAATTATGTAAAAATAATTCCCTCAGCCTTACACTATGCGTTCAGACAGACAAATACAAAAATCTAAGTTGTAAGAAGTGGAGATTTTGGTCCAGATGTCATTGACTCCACTTTATGACTATGCATTGTTCCAACTTCAAAGCTGCATGTCTTCTAATAGAAAGTCATCTAGTAGGATGTTGGCCTAAATTTGGTTGGAGGTTTACACTGATATAAGGTGCCATGAAACTTATAAGTTATAAGATAAGTCAAACATTTTTCATTGATGTAGGGGTATGTCAGTTGGTGAACAAGATGGATGAAGCATCAGGCAACGTGAAGGCTTTCAACAGAAATGACGAGCAGTTCCTAGAGGCCTTCGCCATCTTCTGTGGTCTTGGCATCCAGAACACACAGATGTATGAAACCGTGGAGAGAGCCATGGCAAAGCAGGAGGTCACTCTGGAGGTCAGGCCCAAACATGCACACGCACACAGCAGAGAGTCCTTTCAAAAATGCACAACCACATTTTGAAATCAGTTCAGTCGGGTTCATTTATTATATCATCAGCTGTATATTAGACATATGGCTTTGTTGGGATCATTCCAGTGTTGCGTCAGTGAATATTAAACTCTCCAACAGTGGCTAGACCTAGAACCATGTTGAACATCTATACCTTTGTCTTCATGTATAAGGCCTTAACATCTGTGTTATATGTAAGGAAGCAGTTTAAATTTTAGTCCCTGACAGCAAGCACATTTTTCAAAAATGAAGACATTTTTGCCAATGCACACATTTTCAAATACTTGATTCTAAGGTGAAGGTTATGATATGTTATAGAAGATGGCAAGCAGTAGTGAGTGTCCTCACAAGTGTAACAGTACAAGAAAGTACAGTGTGTGTGAGAGCATGTATGACAGAGCTATTTGTAGGTGTGTGAGTGACAGTGATGAGGTGAGGCAGAAGGATTTTTCCAGCTGCTTTCCTGCCTCCAGCTTCTGTGGGTGACAGCCAGAGAAGCACAAACTTATTATAACCCACACAGCCCACACACAATCACAATCCACCATTATGCCCTCTGTTCAGTCTCACATGCTTTCAGTCACACACATTCAAAGACGACACGCACTGCTGCTGTTCTTTGTCTGTTTGTGGCAGAGCTGTCAGCCTCAGGGTGTCAGAGCTGATGTCTGTCTCCTCCACCACTTTACCCCGTTCAGCTAGGCCTTGCTCCCAGAAGGTCAGGATTGCTGTACCTCTTCATTTCATCCTGAATCTTGGTCAAAGTTCAGCTGAATCAAATCTTATTCACATCAAAATCCAAATAACAATGAATGTAATTGAAGAAACTGAGCCAAATGTGATTTCCAGACTAAAGTTGAGAGACAGAGATCACTAGCACTGTGACGGGTTTTTAATCACGCAACAACATTTTTACATGGATCATTATAAAAGTATATTAAAGCCAGTCAGTGATAGCCAGTGCTTTCTTCCAGGCTTTGGAGGACAAACAAGAATGGAAACACCTGTGATACATCAACATTGCAATTTTTTGTCAACAATAATGTGGGAGCTGGTAACACAATCATCTCAGGATATTTTTTCATTCTTCTAATTTTATTAAAATAATAATCATGGACATTAACTGTGCTTCTTTTCTCTGTCTATATTCTGTTGTGAAAATGAACACACACGGCTCTCTTCTTGATAGTGGACTCCAGAGCATAATGTCTTCTTCCTACATTGTGTTTGACTGACATATGAGATTGATAAGCAGCAGGACCTTTTCTTTTCTTCCCTGTGAAAAGCCTGTTCACCTTGAGCTTTATGTGTCATTTTGACAGCTGTAGATGCATCAGCGCACTAATGTCATTTCCAAATGACTCCGAATCGCAGCCTGTGTGTACAGCAGACATTTTCACTTCATAGCAGGAGAAGTACAGGCAGGACTAATAAGATAAATGGCTCTGTCCAGCATGTCATGCAGCAATTAGAAATGTCATTAGTTACAGCTCTTTAACAGCTGTAGTTGCACCAGATTTTCCCTCTCGCCCCTAGTTCATTATGTTTCAGTTGATGTCTAAATTACACTGTGTGCATACTTGCATGTTCTAAAAATATATATGTTAAATCAAATGATCACAAACCGAAGATCAGCACAAAGCAACAAGGTGATGCATGTCAGTGAGCAGGTGTTCTGCAGAAAACCTGATGTGACCCAAAATTTGTTTTTGTACTGTATGTGTGTGTGTCTTGCAGGTCTTGTCGTATCATGCCTCCGCAGCAGAGGAAGAAACGCGGGAACTCCAGGTAACCGCGGTAAATTAAAATTTATTAATTTGACAAAATACACTTACCCAAGTCAGTACACACCAATATATGGATTAATCAATACACAGGGTTAAAAAAGACAGTCACACACATACGCACACTGGTAGATGTTGTCCTTTAGGGTCAGAAGAAGCCGAGTTTGTGTATGAGAAGCAGTCATGGAACATAATACCACACTGCTAAATCAGCAAGAAAGCGCCAGTATAGCAACTCTATATGGCTGCTTCCTCACAAACACCCACATGCAGTGGCCAGTATAGCACTGAATGCACTAGATTCACATATGGACAATGCATCTAAACTAAACTGCTCATTTTGGTAACATTCACATGGAAATAATATAATATGCTAAATATAATATTATATATATATAAATATTTTTCTGTGTCCTCTAATGAATGAACTGCAATTTGCAAGAGTGAGAGAAGCAGATGTGATTTTCTCTATTCTCCATACTAGCACTCCCTGTATTTTATGTTATATTTGACCTTCATGCACATTTTGTAATAAAGTACATAAAGTTAGATGGGCTGACTAGCGTGTATATTTATAGTTACTTGAGAAATTAGCGACACAGAGACGTTTTGTGTTGAAGATGCAGAATGTAGATAACACCACCTGCACCAAATATTTCACTGATGTATGCAAAGTTTCAAAGAGACACCAGACAGTGCTGTATTTAGCCTCAGGGTTTAGAGGTGTTATTTTGTTTCGCTTGCAAAACAAGATGTCAAAGCTGTCTTCATGTACAGCACTTTGCTGTGTAGTTATATTAAAAGAATGGCATGACAGCAGAATCACTGGGGAGACTGTGTAATATGCAGAAAACCAGACTAAGCAGCGCCAGTATAGCAGCCCAGTGATGCTGTTGCTGCTGAGTTGAAAGCCTAGGAGAGGAAGCTTTAATGTTATTCTTTTAGATGTATCAGTGCCGAGCTGTGTTTCATTGATACATTTTATTTATTATTCATCTCATTGTCCCTCAGACATCTCTACAGGTTGTGTTATTCTATTGAAACAAATAACTCTTTGTCTTCTTAGTCTAATTTGTTCTGGTTATTTGTCTGATATCCCGGCCTTACAAAACACATGCCAACATCAAATATTTCTCTTCAGCCACGATCTGGAAATGTTTGTAAAATTCACTGTCATCTGATTATTAAATGACATTTTTTAATTTTAATCTGAAACATATGAGTCAAATTTACATGAACCTGATCTCATTTGAGATGAAAACATTTTCTAGCTAGCTGCCTGTTTTTTAATTCAAATATGGTGAGCAAACTGGTTTTCTTTACTACCTGTTTGATTGTCTGCTCAGGTTTCTCTCCTCTTTGGACCTGTTTTTAGCATATATCTAGAATACTAACCCTCTGATTCAGGTTAAAAGATCAAACTGATAACTCATAACCGACTAGAGTGAAATTAATTAATCCATCCATCCATCGTCTATACCTGCTTATTCCTATTTAGGGTCACGGGGACCTGCTGGAGCCTATCCCAGCTCTCTTTGGGTGAAAGGCAGGGGTACACCCTGGACAGGTCACCAGTGTGAAATTAATCATTATATTATCAGAATACAAGCAGTAATTTGAGGAAAGTAACCGATCTTTTGTAGAACCTCTCTCACATTAGTGGGCCTGTGGTTTAGTACTGTCTTATGATTTTGTTAATTAGCTCATTTGCAAGTGTCTAACTGGTTTCTGACAGTAACCAAAGGCAGCTCTCCACATATAAACCAATCAGTACAGCTCAGCCTTTACACCAACCTTAACAAAGACAACACCTGACTGTCTCCACAGGTCCTGTCCTGTTCTCTCTTCTTTGTGGCAAAGTGGCTGAACTAACATCATAACCTGCTTAAGTGGCCTCCCTTGAGTACTACAGTGAAGATGTGTCACTTAGTATCTAGGACACAGGCCTGATTGTGTTTTGGGGGAGGGGGGTTGTTCATACTGTTGTTCACATACTGCTACATACAGTATGTGTGTGACACACTGTGGGATAAAAACTCTTTATTGTCTAGTTAAAGCTGCTACAAAGCTCTACTGTAACTGCAGCTGCACGTTTATGTCTTGAAATTAAATGACAATTATCATTAAGTATCTGGAATATTATCACCACATGATTACCAGTGATTGGCCCAACTAACTCATTCAGATAACTCACTTTAATATTCATGTGCTGTACTTGTATGTGTGCTAGTGAATCCACAGCTTCTCTGCAGTTCCTAATCTTTGTGTTTTCTGTGTTTGAAGGCAGCCACAGTTCCATCAGCCCAGTCCTTGCGTCTACTGGACTTCAGCTTCAGTGACTTTGAATTGTCAGACACTGAAACCACTTTGGCTACCATCCGCATGTTTGTCGACCTCAGCCTGGTCCAGAATTTCCAGATGAAGTACACAGTAAGAACTCACCTAGGTTGAAGGAATGAGTCTGATGTTTTGGATTTGTTCATGACATTTCATACAGGTTGCTACAGTTTAAAGTGCTTTATTGATGACAGACTGAAAAAAGCTGCTAGTTACTCAGAATAAAAAATATATATGTTTTTAAAAAAAAATTCTATTAACATCCTTTGAAACCGTAAGCATGGACTTTTACATTTTTGTCTGAGCACATATTTAACAGGCTGTTTCCAGGCAGACCTTGTTAACATCAATCTCTGTGCTAGAAAGTCAAAATGTCAGACTATTCCTTTAACTTTTGTTTTTTTAATATATTGATATTATTGTTTGTTGTGTTTGGATTTAGGTAGAAGTGTAAAGTCTTTTAAAAGTTTGAATTTAGCTTCACGACTCCTAATTTAGACAAAAACAAAAGCTTACCTACATACACAGTAGACCAAATCACAAATAATATTATGCAAAATGCTCATCAGATAATATTACAATTTTGCACAGTTCTACATGAGCCCAAGTTATTTTTGCAAACACATATTTGTTTGTTTTTATGGTTTTTATTTTATTTTAATGACTTCATTACAATAAAATACTCTAGGCTTTATTTTATTGAAGGATATTACAGCCACACAAATGTTCCACACAACAACACCACACTGACATTACTTTAGGTTGTTGTGTTCTCAGTACATGCAATGGAAAAAGACAAGAGCAGCTTCCTGTCTTATTAACTGCAGAGAACAATCTGCTTCTCATTGTCAGCATTAGACCATTAGAACATGAGTGTGTATATGTGTGTTTGTGTGTTGGATGGTGAGTGAGTGCATTTACAACTGAGTTAATATCTCTGTATTTGTCTGCATCCTTAACTTAGAGACCACACACACACACACCTAAAACACCTAAAACACTTCCCCTCCAAAAATCACACACACTCTTCCCTCTATTACGGCCCAATGTCAGACCCAAACGCTCTCCCTGTCCAGCTCCCACTTGGTGCCAGCACCACCCAGTAGCTGGTGGGTTTGGCTCGCTTCTCTCGCTCTCCGCGTGAAGAGGTCCTTGTATGTTGGTTGCTGACATCCGGAGTGCCTGCGGGGAGAGGTTTCATAAAGAGAAGCTTTGATTGAAAGAGATTAGGGCCCCTCAGCAGCACGGCCTGTCAGTTTGACATTCACAGAAGGCACTGACATACTGACCACCCCGAAGCATCACGTCCTGTGCAACATGTTATTATTTAATTCTGATTATAAGATAATTGGAATTCATTATAAACATAGATAAAGTTATGATGATCCCTGTAGAGAAAATTATGTTCAATTTGATAGCAGAATCTCGGTTTTGGTTCTTATAATGCCTAAAATTGGTTACGTTTTACTCGCTTTGTATTCACAGTCAACATAGAGGGTAGCACAGACTAACACAGCACACAGCATTGATGTTCTGGCAGGGCGCTCAGTCTTCACTTTGAGAAAAGGCAAACATCCTGACAGTCAAGTCACTTTGCTTATCACATTAACTCTTCCTGACAGTTAATTTACATCCACTCCTTCTGTTGTTTTTTGTTTTAGTTTTTAGTTTCTTTTCAGCCATTTCAAACATGAACTGTTGCTATACATTTATTCAGTTTGAGTGATTCTGCAAAGTAATCGCTGATGTGTTGTTATGCTCTATATATGAATATACTGGGATAATGCATTACAACTGCTCTGGGTTGTCAGACACTCAAGCAAATAGAATCGAGGCTCCAATACATTATAAAGTTTTATTATCTGGAAACTTAAAACTGGCTAGGGAGTCGGACTTGTAACCTGAAAATTGCAGGTTCGAGTCTCAGGTCCGGCAGGAATTGTCATTGGCACAGAGTGAGGTGAGACCCTTGAGCAAGGCACCGGACCCCCAACTACTCCCCAGGCGCTGCAGCATTGGCTGCCCACTGCTCTGGTTGTGTGTGCACGGTGTCTGTGTGTTCACTGTGTTCACTTTCACTAATGCATCAAATAACCATGTGACATGGTGACTTTTCAGCACCAGAAAGAAATTCTGCAGGTGAAGTTGTCTATTTCCTGTTGCTATTTTGATGGTTGAGATGACTGCAGAGACGGATTCTACATTTATAATACGACATACTCCCATTCAGTTCATCACAGAAAAGGACAAGAACGTGATATTCAAGCGCAACCTATCACAGAGGGAACTCTCTACATTGAGAAATAGCACGACCTCCACTGGAAGTATAATGGATGAATAAACTACATTTTAGTTGTTAGAATGCCTATATACTTGTGTAATTACTTTGGTGAAAGTAACCCAAAAGTAGTATAACACATTACAGTTCTCAAATGGTAATATTGTAATGTAACTAATTACTTTCAAATTACAGTAAGTATTAATGTATAAGGTATTACATTTTGGAAGTAACTTTCCCAGTACTCTTGGTGGATGTGTGCTGTTAGTTATTTTCAGTCAGACATGAAGTTTATTTGGAAAGATTAAGGACGCTCTTGCTTGCTCTTTATACTCGTGGAATGTCTTTTAAGGTAGTATCTGCATTTTTATGTAATCCTGAGATCCCATCTTGGAGATGGATTTGTCATGATTCACTAAACGTCCTGTACTGAGCTTTTATTTTGGTGTACTTCTACTTTTGTTTTGGTACCTGGATTGGGGTATGAGTATGGAAATTAAGGAAGTAAAAAAAGCAAAAATAAAAGCTTCAACAGGAAGTGAATTGTGCCAGGGGGCCAAGTTAACTCCACTGAAGGCCTTTATTATTTTAGTACTGTGTTTACATGGTTTTATTTAATAAATTTCAGCATAATGTAGCAATGAATGGTTGAATAAATCTCTCTCTTCTGCAGAGTCTATGCCAGTGGATTTTGAGTGTGAAGAAGAACTACAGGAAGAATGTGGCCTATCATAACTGGAGGCATGCCTTCAATACAGCCCAGTGCATGTTCGCCCTTCTCAAATCAGGACGCTTACAGGTGTGTGTAGCAAGTCACAGATTAGGCTGAGCTGATTCATTGATTGGATTCCCTACAGACAGGCTATATGTTTATATATACATCATACATTTTGTTGCAACTCATTTCTAAAACATATCATTCATTTTCTTCCTTCCCTGAACACACTGCAATTGCTGCCTGAGCATCATCAGTATGCCATCAGCATTACCATGCAACAGTAACTTTGAACAGTACATAAAACCATGTAATGATGTGTTTTGGAAAAGGGTTGGCAGTTATGTTAAATTTACATGATTTGTAGTTAATAGATTAAATTATATAAACGCTATAATGGATGGTTCAAATGTTTCAAAGGATCTCCTACACCACAAAGAATAAAATTGTCTGGAAAACACTGGATACCGGTGTTTTCCATGAGACAGGGAAAGTAATTTCATCTTGAAATACTGGAAAATCATAGCAGTACCAGCCTTAAAATATCCGTAGTAGCCATACTGGAGCCATGCTTTCAGTTGTGGTGGAAAAGCTGCTGTGTCATGTGCAGATGTAGTTTGTTCTTACCAGTCTTGATTCACTCATCCACCTCCTGACAGAATAATTTGAGCGATCTAGAGATCTTAGCCCTGATGATAGCAACTCTCTGCCACGACCTGGACCACAGAGGAGTCAACAACTCCTACATACAGAGGTACAGCAGGAGATCATGAGTCATAAGTATATGTATAATTACATATGCATGTGTGGTAACAAAATGTATCCACTCTGTGGGTTTCTTGCTTCTTATATGTGGTGTGTGTGTGGTCAGGAGCGACCACCCACTGGCACAGCTCTACTGCCACTCTACCATGGAGCATCACCACTTCGACCAGTGCCTCATGATCCTCAACAGCCCTGTAGGTGCATTCACCCACTCGTACACATATATACATAGCCTTTGGGTCAGCCCATCAAACTTCTCATTGCAGCAATCAGAGGAAACTTCAGACCTAATTTTTTCTCTCTTTCTCTAACAAGCGGTACCTTGCATTGTGTGATTAATGATCGCTGTGGCATGAATGCAGATGGATTTTGTTGTCATTATTTGTGCATATAATGGAAAATGGGACAGTGTGGTTTCGATTTCAAAATGGAATAACACCTATGTGTTGTATTAGCCGAAGTTCATGCTATTGTGTTATTATGGACATGTGCATTTTTTATTTATTCAATTCAGTTACATTTTATTTGTATACTGCCAAATCACAACAAAAAGGCATCCCAAGGCATTTTACATAGAAAACCATTGTAAAGTCCCTTCGCATTAGAGCTACAGTACACAATCAGCAAGGCCCATATACTGGTTGATAGCTTATTGCAAATCATATGGTTTATTAGGAACATCAGGCTAAAACGAATGCAGTCAACTACAACAGTGCTGTCATAAATCATCCTCTGTATCTGCTGATGATGGAAGATGTAGTTTGTGCTGCTGTTGAGCTGACTAGAATCAATAGCAGCCTGAAACGGTTTCAGCAATAACTGAACATTTTGTCAGGACTGTTGGACTGAACTAATTTAGCTTAGTTTGGTGTACTTAATAAACTAACATTTGACTGTATGTTGGCTGATAAGAATTATTTTCACTTTAAAATGTGCTGCTAAGCATTGAGATCATAAATATTAAAACAAATCAAATGGGTCCAGTATCAGTCCATAAAATGCAAGTAAATTCTGATGGCAAAGGTATTTGTTTATGTAAATTATGTTCAGTAAAAGTACGTTACAGTAATGTATATGATACATTTAGATTAGAGTTATTGATGAGATTATTGAGTTCATCACTGTAATGTTGCAGCAGGTAAAAGTGGAGCTAATGAATTTTTCAAACATAGTGCAGTAAAAACTACAAAATTTGTCTCTGAAGTCCAATCATGAGGTAGCAGAATAGGCTTTTGTACTATGTACTTAAATCTGCTTTAAAGCAGTATTATTGTATTTTTAGTCAGTTGTGTGTTAGCATAAACACAACACTGATATATTATCAGTCATTGTGTTAAGTCTGATGGATTCATGTCTAATATTTACTCTCATTTTAGCCAACTCCAAAAAAAAACAATCTATCTCTTTAAATGCTAAATACGCAAATGTTTTCACCAGATACTTGCTGTTTGTTTCCACTGTTCGATGCTCACAAACACACCCTTGACATATTCAGCCCTTTCACCTTACACATAAAATTATTGATTAGTGCAGGTTATTGCTATACTGAACCAGGTTACTCTGTAATGTGAAATGTGTGAGGCGTTGTACCTAAATACATATAATACTGTACTTTCCCCTCAGGGATTAGTAAAGTTTATCTTATCTTTAATTATTACCGAACAATGACGCTCTGTTAACCTTTTTAGCTTCCGTTAGTGTATGTTAGTGTATTGGTTTGGAGGCCATTCACTATATCATGGAGTCTGACCCACATTCATCAATCCTCAAAGCACCTTTTTTTGGCAAAACTGCTGGCAATCATATTAAACACTTGACATGCCCATATATCTGCAGTTATAGTTACTGACAAAGGAAGAATTGTCACCTTTATCAGGGATACATGACTACAGTAGCAGGAAGACAATGGGGACACACAGTTATGCAAAACATGGCATTAGTTGCCTTTTCTTCACAGCTGCAGCAGATTTGTTGTGCAGCAGCCGAACTCTTAACTGACACAAAAAGAGGCTGTATCTCTCTCCTCTTCTGGTTTCCCTAGATCTGCTATTGTCCTACAACAGCAACTGTTGTATATTCATGTTCTTTCATTTGTGTTACAGAATGCAGTCATAGCTTTTTATTGCAGAAACCAGAATTCACTGCCAGAAAATCACTGTAGAAACGGATGATTAAATAACTGTCTAAAATGTAATAAAATATGTAATAAAACTGGTAATTTCATAGGCTGATCATAAGGTAATAAAAATATTGAGCACATAAAACATTAACTTTGTGCATGTAATGTATTGAGTATTATGGGTTGCACTACTCTTGGAGGTAAAGCAGGACATCACACTTCACTGGCATCCCACCCACTAATAATGTATATTCATTGTCATTAAAGCTTAACATGCCTCTTGTTTCACTTGTTTCCAGTCTAAATGTAACCTTTTGATGTTGTGTACACCATCCACCTCTTTTGGACTGCTGTAGACAAATCAAAACAAATATTTCTACATGTTTATAATTGTGAACTGAACCTTTAATCTTGAAAGTGCTTTACAACAATGGATTTACAGTTTAAGCCTTTACACAAACAATGTTTTCAGTGATGTGTATGTCATAAAACTGTAATCAGCTTGAAAGATCACAGTTCAAATCAGTTGAACTTCAGTATGCCAGTATTTTATACACAGGACAACAATAGCTTGGTAACAGCTGCTTGCTGCAGGATCTTACATCTCCGGTCGTATTTATTACCCTAATTCTGCTCATTCTCCAGCTGATAGTGTACCATGGAACACTCTGAGAGCCCAATAAAATAAAGCAGCCTATAGCTTGCACTGATCTTTATGGCCTCCAAACAAACTAAATACACTCCTGACTCTGCAGCACCAATTAACCCCTCTAATGCTGGACACATTTAAACATATGCTCACAAATACAAATACACACAGACCCTGTTGCAAACTTGACAAGAACTAATGCAGACATGCACGCTTAAAAGCACTTCAAGTGAAAAGGACATGGAATAATAGTGCACAAACATGCATTCATTTAATTGATTTGCACGCGTACTTTTGAATGGCTTTGCCATGACAAAGGTGGACTGTCATGCTACAAGCTGCAGTCAGCATTATCATTATATAACATATTCCTCAGGGGGTTCAAGTTCAAAATTTATGTCCAATATGTTAACAAGTGTACATCTTTAAACAGCATGCAGAGCTGTTGCTGCACTTACATATTTTTCTCTGTCTCTCTCTCTCCAGGGAAACCAGATCCTGAGTGGTCTCTCCCTAGATGAGTACAAGTCCACTCTGAAGATGATCGAGAGGGCTATTCTCGCCACCGACCTGGCCCTGTACATGAAGTAGGTACCAAATGTCAAGGCCAGATGGAAATCTGACTGGAGAGGGGTAGAGTATGTTAAAATTCTCTTCGCCTTATTTAAAAGCACTATTAACACACATTCAAAATGACGACATTAACAAATGTCATACCACTTGTGTAGTTCAATTCAGCTCAGTTCAGTTTTATTTGTATAGTAGTCATTTCAAGGCACTTTACAAAAAAAAGAAAAAAACCCAACAAATCCCTTATGAGCAAGCACTTGGAGAAAGTGGAGAGGAAGAACTCCCTTTAACAAAATAAACCTCCAGCAGAACCAGACACTGCAGGTTGGTGGAGGCAGTAACCGCACATCAGCGATATACAGCTCCAGGACCGGGGACACCTGCAGAAGGTACAGAGAAAGAACAGAGAGAGAGGGAGAGAGCACAAACTAGGGGAGAGAGAGCACAAGGTTAGTGACATTCAATGGTGGAATATACATGTGAGGGGGGAGGAGAGGAAGAGAGGGGAGGGGAAGGGAGGGGAGGGTTAGGGTAGGGGAGCTCAGTGCACAAATGGAGAGTCCTCAGGCAGTCTAGGCCTATAGCAGCATAACTAAGGGATGGTTCAGGGTCACCTGAAGCCAGCCCTAACTATACGCTTTGTCAAAGAGGAAGGTTTTAAGTCTAAAAAAGTCTTAAAAGTACAGAGAGTGTCTGCCTCCTGAACCCAGGCTGGGAGCTGGTTCCACAGGAGAGGAGCTTGATAGCTAAAGGCTCTGCCTCCCATTCTACTTTTGGAAACTCTGGGAACCACAAGTAGACCTACACTCTGAGAACGAAGTGCTCTATTGGGATAATATGTTACTATGAGGTCTTTAAGGTATGAAGGAGCTTGATCATGAAGGGATTTGTATGTGAAAAGAAGGATTTTAAATTCTATTCTGTATTTTACAGGGAGCCAGTGAAGAGAAGCTAATATAGGAGAAATATGATCTCTCTTGCTAGTTCCTGTCAGAACTCTGGCTGCAGCATTTTGGATTAACTGGAGGCTTTTTATGGCGTTACTGGGATAGTAACGAGTTACAGTAATCTAGCCTTGAAGTAACAAACGCATGAGCTAGTTTTTCTGCATCATTTTGAGACAGGATGTTCGTAATTTTGGCAATGTAGTGTAAATGAAAGAAGGTAGTTCTAGAGATTTGTTTTATGTGTGAGTTAAAGGACATGTCCTGGTCAAAAATAACTCCAAGATATTTCAAGGCCAGGGCTATGCCATCTAAATGCCATCTGTTTCTGAGGTTTTTAGGCACAAATACAATAAATTCAGTTTTCTCTGAGTTTAAAAGAAAGTTACTGGTCATCCAGGCCTTTATGTCTTTTAAACATGCCTGAAGTCTGGCTAACTGGTTTGTGTTGTCAGGTTTCATAGATAGATAAAGGTGAGTGTCATCTGCATAGCAGTGGTAATTAATAGAGTGGTTCCTAATAACATTGCCTATTGGAAGCATGTATAAGGTGAACAGAATCAGTCCTAGCACAGAACCTTGTGGAACTCCATAACTAACTTTTGTGCACATGGAAGGTTCATCATGGACATGAACAAATTGGAATCTGTCCAATAAATAAGATTGGACAGCAGCGCACTCCCAATATAAACAAGTCAGTAGTTATAGCATTGAGAAGCTTATGGTCAAAGTGTCAGTAGCTTTAACATAGCACAATAACTTGTCAGTGCACTGTTGGAAGACGCCCTTTACTGGAAGATATACATATTGAATGAGGGACCATACCAATTGCATTATTCTCCTGTATATGGCAAAGGTATTTGTTTATACATTGCTTGTACATTGCTTAAACATGTTTCCCTCATCATTTTTTCAATCTGTAACAATAATCTGTAATTTATCAATTCCTAGCTATCCATTATATTTGAAGAATGCAGCAATTATGCATTGTATTGTTTTGAAATGTCATTTTTAACTAAATATGCAGCATCCCTCTCTTCCTTCCTGCATATATTTGTATGTATCATCATCTCTGCTTCAATTGCCTTTTTTTCTTTCACTCCTTTTCAGACATGTGCCTCAGTGATTTCAGCTCTTATCTCGGCCATCTTTCAGTTTAGACAGTGGGTAGTTCAGGAGGTAAATAGGTTATATATGAGCATAATTATCTGCTCTGTTATTGTACGTGTGTGTGTGACTGTGTGTGTTGCCAGGAGGCGGGGAGAGTTTTTTGAGCTCACCAAGAACAGCCAATTTGTCTGGGAGGATGAACATCACAGAGACTTACTGAGGCAAGTACAAATCCTCCAGGACTCAAACATGCACCAACATACAGTGTATTATGGCAACAGAATTTTTACATCCAGCATATACTTATTTGCGTTTCAAGAATGAGATCTGAACACCAATCTCTCTCTCATCTCTCCATGTTATGGAGTCATGGTGTGGTTACCTTAGATTAGCCAAAACAGCTAGGAAGCACGGGATTGCATATATATGTATATATACAGTGGGTACGGAAAGTATTCAGACCCCTTTAAATTTTTCACTCTTTGTGTCATTGCAGCCATTTGCCAAAATCAAAAAAGCTCATTTTATTTCTCATTAATGCACACTCAGCACCCCATCTTGACAGAAAAAAACAGAAATGTAGAAATTTTTGCAAATTTATTAAAAAAGAAAAACTGAAATATCACATGGTCATAAGTATTCAGACCCTGTGCTCAGTATTGAGTAGAAGCACCCTTTTGAGCTAGTACAGCCATGAGTCTTCTTGGGAATGATGCAACAAGTTTTTCACACCTGGATTTGGGGATAAATAATAATAATAATAATAATAATAATACATTTTATTTCATGGCGCCTTTCAAACTCTCAAGAACACCTTACAGAGAGAAAAAGGAAGCATACAGCATGAAATACATAGAGTGCATTAAAACAACAATAAAATCAGCAATGCATAAACAGAAGGCCAGAATGTAAAGGCAAAAGTGCGGAGCATCCAGGAAGTGGGCGATGTACAGCAAAAGCAAATTGAAACACAGAAACCCAGATGACAGAACAACAAATATGAAACAATATGAGACAATATGAAATAGGCGGAGGGTGGTAGAACATCATGGGCTGCTTTGAGAAGTTAAGAGAGTTAGGTGGAAAACGCTATACGGAACAGATACGTTTTGAGTGATGATTTAAAAGTTGATAAGTCCGGAGACGACCAGATGCGATGAGGGAGAATGTTCCAAAGGCGGGGCGCAGTGTGGCTGAAGGATCTAGCGCCCATGGTGGCCAGGCGCACTGTAGCGGTGCAGAGGAGAGTGGAACTGGAGGAACGGAGAGTACGAGGCGGAGAATAGATGTGAAGTAGATCAGTGATGTATGGTGGGGCAATAGAGTGGAGGGCTTTGTAGGTGAGAAGGAGGATTTTATAGTTTATATGGAAGGACACAGGGAGCCAGTGAAGTTGTTTAAGGACAGGGGTAATATGATGTGAGAATGGAGTTCTGGTGATGATTCGGGCAGCAGAGTTCTGGACAAGTTGAAGTTTATGAAGTGATTTGAGAGGTAGACCAGTGAGGAGTGAGTTACAGTAATCCAAACGAGAGGTGACAAAGGCATTAACGAGTATGGCCGTGCTATCGATGGTGAGTGAAGAACGGATGCGGTTTATGTTACGGAGATGGGAGTAGGCCGACCGGGTGGTGGTATTGATATGCTGAGTGAAGGAGAGAGTACCGTCTAGGATGACACCCAGGCTTTTAACTTGGGGGGAGGGGAGGACAGTATTGTTGTCAATTAAAATGGAGAAGGTGCTGGTTTTAGAAAGGGTGGATTTGGTGCCCACGAGGAGAATTTCAGTTTTGTCGGGGTTGAGTTTCAAAAAGTTATGGGTGAACCAGGATTTGATATTATGTAAGCAGGTAAGGAGGGAGGGAGGGGGGAGGGTAGAAGATGGAGCAGCAGAGAGGTAGAGCTGGGTGTTGTCTGCATAACAGTGGAAATTGATGTTATGTTGCCTAAAGATATGTCCGAGAGGAAGGAGATAAATAATGAAGAGGAGGGGCCCCAGGACAGAGCCCTGGGGCACGCCACAACTGACAGTAGAGGGCTGGGAGTGGAAGTTCTGGAGATGGACGGACTGGGTGCGGTCAGAGAGGTAGGAGGTGAACCATGAGAGGACCGAGCCGGCTATGCCGATGGAAGCAAGGCGATGGAGGAGAATATTGTGCGAGATGGTGTCAAAAGCTGCAGTTAGGTCAAGGAGGATGAGGATGGAGACAAGGCCAGAGTCTGCGGCTACTAGGAGGTCGTTGGTGATTTTGACCAGGGCAGTTTCAGTGCTGTGAAGATGGCGGAAACCAGATTGAAAGTGTTTGTATAGGCTATTGGCGGCAAGGTGGGTATGGACCTGGTGGTGGACAACTTTTTCAAGAATTTTAGAGAGGAACGGGAGATTGGAGATAGGGCGGAAGTTGTTAAGGTTCGCAGGATCGAGGCCAGGTTTTTTTAGGATTGGTGTGATGATGGCTGTCTTGAGTGATGGGGGTACGATACCAGAACTGAGGGAAGTGTGAATAATGTGGGTAAGATGAGGAAGGAGAGAAGGGAGACAGAGCTTGACGAGGTTGGTTGGTAGGGGGTCAAGTTTGCAGGTTGAGGGTTTGGATTTGAGGATCAGTGAAGAGATAACCGTGGTGGGTGGAATGATAAAACTCGAAAGCGGGGAGGATACTGATAGACAGGGTAGGGTACAGTGGAGGCAGTTCGCAGTGTCACAGATGGGGGGAAATTGCTGGTGTATATTTTCGATTTTTGATGAGAAGAAATCCAGGAAGTTATTGCACAAGGTGGTGGAGAGTGAGGGGAAGAGAGGAGTATCGGGAGGGCCCAATAAATTTTTGACATCCTTGGGATCCTCTGCCATTCTTCCTTGCAGATCCTCTCCAGTTCTGTCAGGTTGGATGGTGAACGTTGGTGGACAGCCATTTTCAGGTCTCTCCAGAGATGCTCAATTGGGTTTAGGTCAGGGCTCTGGCTGGGCCAGTCAAGAACGGTCACAGAGTTGTTCCGAAGCCACTCCTTTGTTATTTTAGCTGTGTGCTTAGGGTCATTGTCCTGTTCAAAGGTGAACCTTCGGCCCAGTCTGAAGTCCTGAGCACTCTGGAAGAGGTTTTCTTCCAGGATATCTCTGTACTTGGCTACATTCATCTTTCCTTCAATTGCAACCAGTCGTCCTGTCCCTGCAGCTGAAAAACACCCCCACAACATGATGCTCCCATCACCATGTTTCACTGTAGGGATTGTATTGGGCAGGTGATGAGCAGTGCCTGGTTTTCTCCACACATACTGCTTAGAATTAACGCCAAAAAGTTCATTCTTGGTCTCATCAGACCAGAGAATCTTATTTCTCATAGTCTGGGAGTCCTTCATGTGTTTTTTGGCAAACTCTATGCAGGCTTTCATGTGTCTTGCACTGAGGAGAGGCTTCCGTCGGGCCACTCTGCCATAAAGCCCTGACTGGTGGAGGGCTGCAGTGATAGTTGACTTTGTGGAACTTTCTCCCATCTCCCTACTGCATCTCTGGAGCTCAGCCACAGTGATCTTTGGGTTCTTCTTTACCTCTCTCACCAAGGCTCCTCTCCCACGATTGCTCAGTTTGGCTGGACGTCCAGGTCTAGGAAGAGTTCTGGTCGTCCCAAACTTTTTCCATTTGAGGATTATGGAGGCCACTGTGCTCTTAGGAACCTTGAGTGCTGCAGAAATGATTTTGTAACCTTGGCCAGATCTGTGCCTTGCCACAATTCTGTCTCTGAGCTCCTTGGGCAGTTCCTTCGACCTCATGATTCTCATTTGCTCTGACATGCACTGTGAGCTGTAAGGTCTTATATAGACAGGTGTGTGCCTTTCCTAATCAAGTCCAATCAGTTTAATTAAACACAGCTGGACTCCAATGAAGGAGCAGAACCATCTCAAGGAGGATCAGAAGAAATGGACAGCATGTGAGTTAAATATGAGTGTCACTGCAAAGGGACTGAATACTTATGACTATGTGATATTTCAGTTTTTCTTTTTTAATAAATTTGCAAAAATTTCTACATTTCTGTTTTTTTCTGTCAAGATGGGGTGCTGAGTGTACATTAATGAGAAATAACATGAACTTTTTTGATTTTGGCAAATTTCTGCAATGACACAAAGAGTGAAAAATTTAAAGGGGTCTGAATACTTTCCGCACCCACTGTATAAGGCTGACAAACTCGGTGTGTGGGTGGTGTGTGTGTGTGTGTGTGTGTGTATGATTTTTCCCAGAAACAAGTTGTTGAAGTGGTCTCTCAGTGAGAATATGTTGATGGCTTTATACAGTTTGTCTGTATGCTATGACGTCATTGGTATTTTGTACAAATACTGCAGGAGTTTTATGCCTTCTGTTCTTGATGTTGTGCATTAACCATTTTAATTTTACAGAATTCTTTTTACAAAAATTGTATGTTAGAGATACAATAAATGATTTTAAACACGCAAAATATGTTTCAATATATCTCGTCCTTCAGGTCCATGTTGATGACTGCATGCGATATCTCAGCTATCACCAAGCCCTGGCCTGTGCAGAAAAGGGTAAAATCTGTTAGGATGTCTGTCTAATCTATGTGTACTGTACTGCAACAGTTTGACATTCTCTCACATACAGTTTTCTTTCTTTCCTTCTGGTTTTTGTAGTTAGTTTCTCACAGCTTAACTCTCCTTCATTATAAACTGTACAAAGCTAGTCATCCTTTTACAGAATGAAACTTCTGCCGAATATAGTTAATCAGTGGTTGTTTTGTGACTGTACACTGTCTACTGTCACTTGGCACAGGAAGAAATGAAACAGCTGAAGATGTTGAGGTTCTCTCTGGGAGGGACGAGGATGGATAGGATCAGGAATGAGGACATCAGAGGGACAGCTCATGTTAGATGTTTTGGAGAAAAAGCCAGTGAAGCCAGATTGAGATGGTTTGGACATGTTCAGAGGAGGGACAGTGAATACATTGGTAAAAGGCTGCTGAGGATGCTGAGGCACACACACACACAGAAGTTTGTCAGCCTTATAATACTGTATATATATATAAGCTTCCTAGCTGTTTTGGCTAATCTAAGCTAACCACACCATGACAGCCTTTGTATATGTGCTGGTGATGAGTAAAGAGTACAGTGTATAGCTTTTTACAGCTTTTTCTTGCCTGTTGCTGTTGACAACAGGCTGAAGAGACTGTGAAGGAGGACATGAGGATAGTTGGTGTGAGTGAGGAGGATACAGAGGATAGGGTTAAGCAGCCGGGGAGCAGCTGAAAGGAAAAGAAGAAGACACTAAAAAGTTGAGAATTTAAAATGGCACATGCATACTGAAAACACTGTATCCCATCTGACTGAATGAATTCATGTTAAAGTTTCTGGTCACTTAGCAGAACAAGCTGAAAACACGTACTATCACCTTATTATGTTCTTGTTGACTACCATGTTAGCACCTGTTTACACATATACAGTTGTTACAGTTAAATCCCTATCTACTATCTGCTTCCAGCACAACTCACCAGATTAATGAATTACAGTGTTCCACTTTTCGCTCTGCTTTA
The DNA here is from genome assembly GCF_900324485.2 of Mastacembelus armatus. Classification (NCBI taxonomy): domain Eukaryota; kingdom Metazoa; phylum Chordata; class Actinopteri; order Synbranchiformes; family Mastacembelidae; genus Mastacembelus; species Mastacembelus armatus. The sequence continues at coordinate 2,721,656 of NC_046650.1, read as the reverse complement.
GTCTTCACCACTTCTACGCTGCTACATGCATTACTATGTTACCAGCTGACTTTGTATATGTGCTGTTTGGTGATGAGTAAAGAGTACAGTGTATAGCTTTTTACAGCTTTTTGTTGCCTGTTGCTGTTGACATCAGGCTGAAGACTAGGACCTGGTATAAAGTGCCAGAAGGTTTCTACCCAGAAAATGCACTGCAGCACTTCCTGCTGTGTCTCAATCTTGATTCTATCACTCTTGTGCTACTGTAACACTATTTTCTTTCTCACACACATTTGTTTCACAGTTTTCCTAACCCTTCAGAGAGCTGTGTGCCTTTTGTTTTATCTCCCCAGTGGCCTTCATTAATGTGTACCTCATTAGGAACCACTGGCACAGTAAGAAGTCCAAAGAGAAGAAGTCAGGCACTTTGAGTGTGTGTGTGTGTGTGTGTGTGCGTGTGTGTGCGTGCGTGCGTGCGTGTGTGTGTGTGTGTGTGTGTTTGTGTGTTGACAACTGCGTGCTCATTAATAAAAATAGCTGTGCCTTTGTCCTCAGATTACACTCCTAAAAACATTGCCTTCATAAGTCTTCTGCCATTTTAGTCCTTTTTTCCCTCTTTGAAAAGATGATTTTTCTTTTTTTATATCCAGTCTGATTTAGGCAGTTGTCTTGTACGATTTTCTGCCTCGACTCCTTATTGTATTTGTCTGCCTTTTCTTCTAAAAAAGTGCATGAAAATTGTGGAAATGTTAAATTGGGCTTTGATGTCACACCACAGCCATTATGGTCATAGTCAGAGTTGAAGGATAATTCCAGCTTTTTGCAGCTTGAATCTTGCTATCATAGTTGTAGCCTTCATTTCATTGAGTTATAATAATATTTTATTCACCAAAGTAATTGCTGAGATCTGGCAACAAAGCCACATCACGATAACAAAGTTAGGATAATTGAAAGATCTTCTGGAAAAATGACAATTGTTGTATAACCCACAATTATCCTCTAAGGTTCATGTTTCTCCCTGTCTTGACTTGCATTTTTTTGCTGACCTTAGATGGCCAGTGAGTCAAACAGCACTTGACCCCACTGATCATGAACATAAGGACAGTGTGGGAGTGTACAAGCAGCTGCCAAAATCAACAAGAATACTTTCAGAAATCCAGGAGTAGGTCAGTGTTACGGTTGTTGAAGTGGCTCCTGACCACTGACATTATTTTGACACGAAGCTCATTCGCTTTGCAGTGTGGACATAAATACTCTGATGTTTTTACTGATATAAAGGTAAATAAAGACTCAAGTTCCTTAGCATCATTGATTACCAGTTGCCTCATGCTTAGTGTTGGTTTTAGTCAGCTATAATAAGCTCTCTCTCTAGCTGAGTCTCCCTGTAGCTCCATAGTGCGGAGCCTTGATTACAGACTCAATCAAGAGCAACAGATGGCTTCTCTACATACATACACACAGAGTGACACTGATTGGAGCCCGAGGCAGCAGTCAGATCTCATTTAGCTCTCTGTAAACAGATGGAGACCATTAACTCAGTGTGACTACTAGTCTTTGGCAGACCTTTCCCTTCTTCTTACTTTGCTTTTTGTTTTGTTCTTAACTCTATACATACCAATGTATACATTCCCTCACTAATATTCCTTCTACTGCTTCCTTCCATGCTTTTGTTTTTGCAGCCGCTGCATGTGTTGTTTCTTGCCTTCTTTGTGTATATTCTTGCTCTTTTCCAGTCATTTCACAATATTCACATTTGACTCTGTGGATTCTGGCAGCAGCAAAAGTATTTTGTCATCACCAGGGTAGGATGTCCTAAGTTTATTCCTAAAATCATCCCCCTGGGAAGTTCATTAAAATGCCTGCATTGAAATTCAAACTACCACAAATAGACCAGATGGTTTCAGAGGTTTAGTACAACAACACACAGTATTGTGTTCTTTTTTTCACCAGCTTAAAGTTTATTGACCTCTTTTCTCTGATGCAGATTGCAGAGCTGGTAGCCACTGAGTTCTTTGAACAGGGGGATAAAGAGAGACAAGAGCTGAACATTGAGCCAATTGTGAGTACAGGGTATCACTCCAGGAATTACTTTGTGAAATGACTATTGTGATAAGTTGTTTGAGTCACTTTCCCCAGCATTTGCCAGTTCCAGCTTCAGAGTTGTGAAGATTTGCTATTTCTCTTTGTTGTAAATGAAAAATCTTTGGGTTTTGACCTATTGATCAGGCAAAACAAGCAATTTGGAGGCTACATCGAGTTATGGGAAATTGTGACGTGACATTTCCAGGACAAATAATTGTCAAAATGATTGATTAGGTGATGAATCTGAGGTCATATGGGAGTGTCCTAACTTTTTAGAGCCATGGAATGGCTTTAAACACCTATGACCCTTCTGCATGACACAACCTAAGAACAAAGGAAAATAATCAAATATTTGAAGCACTGAACAGTTCTGATTGTTTCTGAGGTACTTTAAATGTTGATGTTTCTCCTCTCAACTTAGGACCTTATGAATCGTGAGAAAAGAGATAAAATTCCCAGCATGCAGGTGTCCTTCATTGATGCCATCTGCATTCAGTTATACGAGGTAATTCAGCCAAATGAAACTCACAGTTACTACTGTTTCTGTCTCTGGAAACCACTAAACCAAACCTGCTGGAAAGATGTTGTCAGGCTGTCTCACATTGTGAAGAAACTTGTATTGTGAAACCAGATGTTAACTGAATGAACACTGGATGTTAAAGCAATGCTCATTTAATTCCTCTTGTTAGATAAAATGCTTTGTCTGTGTCGCAGACCTTGGCTGGCATGTCGGAGCATTGTTCCCCACTGTTGGAAGGATGTCAGAAAAACCGGCAACATTGGAAGCGTCTGGCTGAGGATTGTGAGAAGGGGCTCGTCAACGGCTTGGTGTGAATCCAAAGCCTGTTTGGCTTTTAATCAACACCAGTTCCCAAGGTTCCTTCTGTACAACTTGGTCTCACAAAGTTCCTTGAAAAGAGCATCATATAAAAGAACAACTTCAACGCCTCATGCAGCAGATTGTGGTAAAAAAGCCACTAGATGTGGTTGGACAGTGACGGGGCAGATACAGTTGTCTTCAACTTTAGCATTTTACTTTCTTTAAGTCTGGCTTTTAATTTAGCAGTTTCAGCCTACCTGTAATTTAATTGCCTAGACCAGGAAATAATGCTGATCTGGCTTTGAACTAGAAGCCAGGAATGTCAGTCCAAATCTCAGTACTTGCACAATTATTACAGTGCAAGAAGGTGGAGCAGTCAGATAACCTTTCGGCAGGTTAATAGACTTGCAACTGTAGTTGCTGCAATGGATAAACTCACTAAACTGCTTGTTTGCAACCTGTCTGCTCACCTGCTGGAATTTATTGAAGCAATTTTGCCATCTTCCCAGATCTCAGTAACTCATACCAGATCATCATACCAGATGGCTAAAACTATTAAAATGTAACCCCATTCCTTGTATCACTTAATATAAAACCTTATCAGATCATTGTAGCTGTTAGATAACTCCAATGGCAAGTAAAAATGTCACACTCATTTCAGCAAACTTTGTGAGACCTGTCTTCTTTTTGTCACCATTCTGTCATAGCTGTCACTCATCGCAGACAATAACAGTCAGCACTAAGCTATATTTATTACTATGGCTCTTTTTATTTTTGCACAGCGTGGCTTTCATCTTGAACTCTCACCCACACTATCTCTCATAGGTAGTGAATTTTAGGGGAACACTGAACAGTAAGACATGGATCCCTAGGGATCAGCACCATTACAGATACAGATATTGTATTTACAATATACATAGTCTCAATAATCTGAGTTTGTTAAAGATGTCTTCATTGATAGCACACATTCTTCAAGGGTTTAAATCTTTTGTAACATTTTTCCACATGTTCTTAACTATTGCATATTTATTTTAGTTTTATATATTTATTAGAGTTTGTATATTTTAAAGTTATCCTTTTGTCGAGCGCACCATTGCTTATACAAGAAATGTAGTTTCCATACTTAAAACCCATCTCTGCTTGTTTTGAAGGAACTCTTTCAGATGGCATTTGGAAATGTACTGTATTTAGTTGAGTTTTTCCAAAATGCAAAATAGCCAAAGACTAGACCTGCACTTTCAAAGGGCAATGGGTCTAGAATTTCCACTGCCTTGTGATAAAATAGGACAACCTCACAATTGAACGAATTTCTCATAATTTATACCTTTGCCCTGTGAGAGGGGGTTTTTACATCACCTTTTTAAAATTACGAGTAACGTTTGCATTGGGAGCAGCCTGACCAGAGTGTGTTGTGATTTATTACTTTATGTCACATGCATTGTTTCCAACAAAATAACATAACTGAACCTTCCAAAAACCAACCACCAAGATGGCAACAGGCGTGTCATCTCCGGTACAGTACATGCTGCCACACATAATTTCTATAAATTTGTAATCTGGCATATATACATCGTGATAAATTTATAGCAAGCTTTTATCAGTTCTTATAGTAGTCTAAAAGAGATTTGACAAAAATAAAAAACAGCCACATCCAGTCAGGTTTACAATCAAACTAAACATTTTTTGTAACTTTCTTTGAAGATGTATGATAAAGAAGCTGGATGTTTACTTGTATTCCCATATTCAATTGTCATCATTCACCTCACTTTGCAGTTATATAAACCTTTAGTACTCTACGCACAGTAACAGGTCCCACCTAGCATTTTATAAACAGCAACAAACAGGCTGAACGGCCTGATCCTAAAGCACTTTTGTAGATGCACATGCTCAAAAAGCTCATTTGTATCTGTGGTTGTATTTTGTACTTTGAATAAGTCTCCAATACATGTGTCTGTGACCTAAGAAAATATCTCTCTATTTCCTCACTGCTTCAGTCTCTGGGTTGTTTTTTGTGATGTTGCATGTACATGAGAGGGCATTACACCAGAGAGCTGCTTTTTATAGATAAGAAACCTATGGGTGTCCATTGCAGGTGAGACAAAGTAATATGCTAATATGGTACTGTTAAAAAGGAATGTTCCACATCTGCATCTGTTGACACCACTGACCACTGTGAGATAATGTATGTCCTATTAAAGAATAATGCTTATTTTGTCTGTGTATTGTTCTATATTTTGGGTTGGGGCTTTGGCTCAATATTGTGTGTATGTCATGCCGCACTGCCACCTTTTGGTCAAAACCAGTAGTACAACAAAAATAAATAAGGGTGATAGAGCCAAATTAGGTTTTTAATGACAGTTTATAAAGGTTAACATAAGCCATTAGCTTCTAAAACAAACAACTTGAAAGAAAGTGAAAACAGCATTGAGAAGAAGATTTTTCCTAATGAACAGGTCACTGTTTGAGAAATATTTACATCAGCGTAGACAAAACAGAGCTCCGCAGCCTGACATCAAAAACACACAAGGGAAAGTGAAGTTCATATAGAAAGTAACAGAACACTCAACGTACAGAATACTACAACGAGACACAGACAGTGAGGTAGGGCTATAAAATCTACTGTTTTCTACGCGGGGCGGTGGCTGGTATATATACAGCTCATGGGGCTGAGAGAACACTACGCTGAGTCTGTTCTCTTGTATGCCACCATGCTGTTCACCTTGTGGATGGACGTGGTAAAGGAGCGTAAGCGCACCTCCTCTGACTGGCTGATGATCTGAGGCCCAGACTCTTCCCACTTTTCTGGAACAACCAGGTCTTTGTCCGTGTAGACCAGGAGGTCAAATGCACCTGTGATGTAGGGTAAGGATCAGAGGTCAACTGTCAATTTTTTAAAATGTCTATAATCCAAGCCTGAAACAGAAATATAAGGTTGTTGGTTACTCACATGGTGTCTCAAGCAGAGGCAGGAAAGTAACTGTGGCTGTTATCTGTCTAATGACAGAGCGGATTTCATCCTGAATGGTCTTAAGAGATTTCTCTCTGGGGACACTGGGTAAAACACAAGGGCTAAGTTAATTATTATGGACATTATTTAATATGTACACACTGTACACAAGTGAGGTAGTGTCCAAACAAGAAATATCAGGTGACAAGGGTCATGAATCACCAGACGTATGATTGGGCAAGGCCATGCTCTATGTTCAGTGGATTCACAATACAAAGTACAAGCGTATTTGTTAGGATCAGCAGCCTGCAACAGTGAAGTTAGGTTTACTATTTCCAGATCACTGTGAAATAAACTTCTGCTTCAGACTGCTGAAGGACAGGTGGGCATAGAGAAGCTGACCTGCTCTCCTTGGCTGACTTGTCGCACTCGATGTCAAACTGCCATCTCTCCAGCACCTCGTTGGTTTCCAGACATGTGATCACCAGCACCAACTTCTGCACAGTGCACTCAAACAGCCACTCTGCAAAAAAAAACTGTTTCCTCACAATGCACAGACCAAATAGGAGCAAAACAGCTCTTCTTGAGTCTGCTCACCACAGACAGAAGTTTTAAAGGTTTTCAAGTAAATTCAGACTGACGCCAAACTGAGCACTTCATTTCACTTAGCCTTAGTTTAATTTCTTTGTTGCATGTGACGTTAAATGAAGCAATATTAGACCATGTAAAGAATGGCTTTTCCAAATTGTCTTTTCATCATCTACCCTGAAAAAGCTGCTAAAGCTCAAATATGAAGCACTGAGGCTACCTTTGAGCTGAGACACCACATTGGTCAGGTAGTTCTTCAGTTTGGGATCAGCAGTGACTTGAAGGTTCATGTCATAGTGGGTGACCCTGGCGAATGTCTCTGGAGGATAGATGCCTCGCTGGTAGAGGATGCTATTGATGCCAAACGCTGTGGAGGAAAATGCAGCATTAGAGTCCATTATACTGCCTTCACTTTTAAAACGTGGCATAGTTTAACTCTTATCTTCACCAGATGGCAGTGTTACAGCTGATGCATTCATGCTGTTCAATTTAGCATTGAAAACTCAGTAAGCTAGCAGAAACTTAGCGAGCCTCAACTACAAACAGGCTGTGTAGAGATGCTGTCAAGCTTAATAAGGAAAGATACGCGCTAAACGGTAAGAAAACAGGGATCCTGAAAGGTCAAAGTCTCGGGCTGAATTCGGCATACACAACACACCAAATCCCATGTAGCAAACTGTTCCAGCACTCAGCTAACTCCTCGTGTTGCGTTTAATTTAACTCCCAGTAAAGTCCGTGGTGGGCGGTGCAGCTCGTAGTGAACACGTTCTCGTCCAGACCTTAAAAATGCAATATAACAAATAGAGTTTGGTGGGCTGTGTGACAAGTCGTGTTATTGTCGGGTCTTCTACTGATGCTGAGCTGCACTACACAGGCCCAGAGCACATTATAACGCTGTTAAAACATACTGAACAAACACAGAAACAACAAACACTCACAGAAGAACTCGGCCACTAACTCCGCGCTTCCTTTGAGGGTAATGCCTTTCAAAGTGCTGGTCATTTTCTAACACTCCTGGTTAACCTTTTCTCTGGACCTAATAATTTTTTCTGCCTCAGCTTCGACTACCCGCCGTCCGGTTTGAAATTTATCAGCTCCTCCGCGCATGCGTGAAAGTCTGGCGCATAGTTGATGACGTATAAAACTGCGCTTGCAATTTCTGTACACTAGAAGGCGACGCATGCTCATTCTTCACTTCAGCCTGGCTGAACTCTGACCTCTGAGCCCCTGTTCTGTCACAGGTTAAAGTTATTCATATATCTGAGTGCATTAGTGCTCATAAGGGAATTGTTGGGTTTTTAGTTTTAGTTTTTGTAAAGTGCCTTGAGATGATTTGTATTGTGATTTGGCGCTATACAAATAAAATTGAATTGAATTGAATTGAATTAGTGAGGCATCTCTGCAGCACTCATATATTAAATATATTTTTTCTAGCCTTTTTAATTGCTAAGTGTTTCTTGCCTTCCTTCTTTTTAACCTCCTATCTTCATTAAAAAAGTTTAACTTTATTTAATTCTTGTACATAGACAGAGCTTAGTGAACCAGAGTCAAATTCCTTGTTTGTGTGCCATAAAGATGATTCTGAAACCATGTGCTGTTCATGACATTAGCAGTATGTGCACTGTAGCACTGGGTTCAGAGCTGCATCCTTCAAAGGCTGCATTTGAAGGCTGACTGCATCACAGTGTATCAACAAGGCTGTCCCATTTTAAAGGCTCCTTCAAATGCAGCCTTCTTTTCCCCAGGAAACAAAGGCTGATGTATCCTCCAACATATCCCAACATTCTTTATCAAAGCTGACAAAAAACAAACATGGCAGATACGAGTGGTGAGGTGGTCACAGGTGAAAATACAATTATCCAAATTAAAATGCTATTACTTTGGTAAACTAACATTAACTAAAGATACACTGGGCGTGTCCCAATCCAGGGGCCGCATCCTTCAAAGGATACAACAGATGCAGCCTAAGTTTTCTGGGGAAAGAAGGCCACATTTGAAGGAACCTTTAAAATGGGGCAGCCTTGTTGTGACACTATGACACATTTAGCCTTCAAATGCAGCCTTTGAAGCAGACAGCCACTGAATTGGGACACAGCTATTGTTGGCCAAAAGTAATGTTACACAATGAGATACATCGGTCACCAGCTCTGGTGGTGAAGCATCTCATTTTCTTCCAATATAATATAAATAAATAAGTTTTAAAAATCTGGCTCCATCATTTACTTCTTTACTTGTCCAGTGCAGTAGACTAGACCATCTCATTTTGGCTCAGCCCAGCGTTTGGCCTATGTGGTTTGTGTAGGCTATCAAGGCCTTTGTAGATTGCGTCCTTCAAAGGATGCAGACCTTGAATTGGGACAGAGCTTGTGTCTAACATCTGTTGCCATTTTGGTTTCCGTTTGGCAGTTATTTGGCATTGTGTTTGTTCACAGGTGGCTAATTCAATTCAATTCAATTCAATTTTCTTTGTATAGCACCAAATCACAGTACAATCATCTCAAGGCACTTTACAAAAAAAAAAAAACAAAACAAATCCCTTATTAAAAAACTCCCTTTAACGGAAGAAAAAACCTCCAGCAGAACCGGGCTCAGTTTGGGCGGCCATCTGCCTCGACCGGTTGGGGTGAGTGGATAGAGCAGAGAGAAAAGAACAGCAACAATAAACAACAAATAGACACTGCAGGTTGGTGGGACCAGTAACTGCACATCAGCGATAAACAGCTCCAGGACCAGGGACACCTGCAGAAGGTACAGAGAGAGAGAGAGAGAGAGGGAGAGAGAGAGCACAAACTAGGGGAGAGAGAGAGCACAAGGTTAGTGACATTCAGTGATGGAATATACATGTGAGGGGGGAGGAGAGGAAGAGAGGGGAGGGGAGGGGAAGGGAGGGTTAGGGTTAGGGTAGGGGAGCTCAGTGCACCGATGGTCCTCGGGCAGTCTAGGCCTATAGCAGCATAACTAAGGGATGGTTCAGGGTTGCCTGAAGCCAGCCCTAACTATATGCTTTGTCAAAGAGGAAGGTTTTAAGTCTAGCCTTAAAAGTACAGAGAGTGTCTGCCTCCTGAACCCAGGCTGGGAGCTGGTTCCATAGGAGAGGAGCTTGATAGCTAAGGGCCCTGCCTCCCAGTCTGCTTTTGAGAACTCTGGGAACCACAAGTAGGCCTGCACTCTGAGAGCGAAGTGGTCTATTGGGATAATATGGTACTATGAGGTCTTTAAGGTATGAAGGAGCTTGATTATGAAGGGATTTGTATGTGAGAAGAAGGATTTTAAATTCTATTCTGTATTTTACAGGGAGCCAATGAAGAGAAGCCAATATAGGAGAAATATGATCTCTCTTGCTAGTTCCTGTCAGGACTCTGGCTGCGGCATTCTGGATTAATTGGAGGCTTTTTATTAAGATATTAGGACATCCAGATAGTAATGAGTTACAGTAATCTAGCCTTGAGGAAACAAATGCATGGACTAGTTTTTCTGCATCATTTTGAGACAGGATGTTCCTAATTTTGGAAATGTTGCGCAGGTGAAAGAATGCAGTTCTAGAAATTTGTTTTATGTGTGAGTTAAAGGACATGTCCTGGTCAAAAATAAAGGTGTTAGCCTAGCAAAGAGTATGACCAGATAAGTCCCGGATAAAGATACAGCTCGAATGGCTCTTTGCCACCAGAGTAAAGTGTGGAAAAGATGGTGCTTCTCATTCAGACGTTTGCAGGGACAAAAAGTGTCATGTTGGACATAGTCCAGGCATCAGTGTTAGAAGTTGTAGTAGACATGCTAACTGAGGCTAGGACAGAAGCATGGCAGGTGGACAATAAACAGCCTGAAAGCTTTCCAAACAGCACACCAGACTGTAACAAGTGGCATGATAGCAAGGACTCGTCCAGGGATGCTGGGAGCATTTTCAGCGCTGACCAGGAATGCAGAGGTCCGTAACATCACTGCACAAACAGAAAGCTCCTTAGTCCGGTTGGCCTTTGGAGAGGGAAGTGACTCAAGTCCAGGGACGAATGGAAAGACGTTTCAATGATGAGATTCAGCTCCTACACATGTCTGGAGTTCAGCTTTACTGAGAGTAGGAATCGTTTTCATTTTGATTGTCAGCTGATCCAAACTTATACAAACATGAATATGCATGAATTCTGATGCTGCTCTTCTCTGCTGCTGATTTTTCCAAATGTTCATAAATAACTGCACTCAGGTCTGCAAATACTCAATGAGTTGCTCTATTTCCTGTGGTTACTTTAAATTTGGCTGAATTTTGGTTCTCTTGCCTTGAAGAGCTGAATGGCACTGTGCTCTGGTCAGTCACAGCTAATCAACATATCTGTCCTGCTGCATTCACATGGCTTCAGGACAGTGTTTAATTAAAACAGATTATTTACAGTATAAGCAACATGTCATTATTTCTGCTGGCAGAATTTAATTTGCTGTTGTTCAGAAAATCACCAACTTGCTATTTTAGTGACACTGGCAAATAAACAGACCTGACTCTGGGATGCCTGTTATTAGCGCTTGGCCCCAAAATACACAGGCAGCTTTTTCACAGGCTGAATTTTGTTACATGACCTTGTGGTGACCCTGACTTATCCTTATTCTACTATCCTGTTTATGTGCATGTGTTGTATTTCAAGTGTTATATAGGTGAAAATGTTATTTTTATGTATTTTCTGCACATAAGTTTCAACCACAGATATCTAAATAGTTCAGAGTTGTGTGAGCTTGTATGAAATGTTTGAACTCAGGTTAGAAAATGTTTAGTGATCTGTGTAGAACCAGTGGCCAACAAGGAGTGACAGCTGAAATGTTTGAAGCTTACTGAATAAAAATTGTCAGTGAATGTTGGACATATATTCGGCTCCTCTTTGAAAAATGTGGCCCCTGATTTAGAGGAATCGTAGATCTGCCCCTGCTTTCAATGTTACAGTTGTTCTGTTGACTGTAAAACTGAGTGCTGCACTCACTGGCCAATTTTACCAATGTACCAACGCTTCTGCTGTATGGGCCTATATGTATTTCTGTGTTGTGTGAGAATTGAACAGCAAAAGTTTTGATAATTTACTTTACCTCAGAAAAGTTACATTTATAAATTCAAATTATAATCCAAATTTCTCAGCCTACTTGTTAAATGAGTTCTACATTAATCATATTTAATGCATAGACCATATATTTAAATATAACTGGTATATTTATTGGAAATAAGCATACTATATCCTCATAGGTCTAAACAGCGTTAGCTGTTGTGCATACTGTTACCAGGGTGACAGAATTTGTTTCATAATTTTGAAAATGAATCAAACTTTTTTCCCATTAATGACAAGTTTAGTTCTATTTCACAGTGTTAAAAGGAAAAATCAAGTAACAGAACATGGCCCATTTTCAGTGTCCATTAGCTGTTCCACCTGCAGATACTCTGCTCTCAGTGGAAACCCCACTACTTCCCTGCCAGCTGAAGGAAGTGATGACTGTAAAAGCCCACAGCAGTGAAGTCATCATTCAGAACATATTTCACAGCCTGCTTCTTGCTCATTGACAAGTCTTTTTTTCCTGCTACCGGCATGCTGCCATTTCATCACTGAAGCCTGAGAAGGCACAGAACCAGTGTAGTTCAACAGAAGCTCTGCAGCACAGTCCGACAGCTTCCATGTCTGTTGCATCAGCAGAGGTTACCTGGCCAGTTTATGCTGTTTCAATGAATTAATTAAATTACGATGATGTGACACTGATGGAGTCAAAAACCTGTTTCTTTGTGGGTTCTGTTTTCTTAGTTTTGGCCTATACTTCTACAACATAATATTTTAATAAGAGACTTATAAATCTGCTGCAGTGGGTGGAGAGTTTTGTTTCTTAAAAGAGACAAAGGTTTGAATATGACAAGTAAATCTAAACGTCATTAGCTCATGTGTTTTGGGAATACTGGTTCACAGTTAATGATTTACATTATTGCATGTCTGTTCTGAATTATATGTGCTTAGACTGTAATCCTTAGCCTCTCAACCAGCTAATACATTTACAGATGTGCAAACAGTAATCGAATAAATTTATAGAAAGTCATGCAAGCCGTAATCCCTCGAGCACACTTGGTTGGTTTGTGGTCATTTTTAACTTCAGCGTGTAGAGCCAAGTGTTACAACACTGACTCCAGTCCCAGTGTGAAACCCAACTGCTATCACTTTAACAAGTCTCTGCTGGTCTAAGCTAACAGCCCTATGGTTTTATATCTAAAGAACTCAGCACCACAGCCATGTTTCATAATAGAGACTGTGGGTACTGGCACCCTGCCCTCTCAAAGAAAAGCCTCTCTATCTGTCTGGCATCGTGAAAATGATATATCCTTCTCTTGCATCTTCTCTCATAAAGATTCTGGTGAGTTTTCTTTCTTTAGGGGCAGATCTCGGGTGTAGCTATTCAGCTGCATTAGAGAAATGAGGACTTTAAGAGACAGATGAGCAGATAATGATTTGTTGATTTGCAGGGATGATTTGTTGAAGCCTGATCAGCCAGTCACTTATTCTGTCACACCTCTGGCACAATGGTGGCTGCTCCCTAAATTTATTAACCTGCAATAAAAGACTCCCTGTCTAAAGACATTTTATTCCATCTATTCATGAGAGTTGTAAAGCAAATCCCAGCTGACACTGGTTGAGAGGTGAGGTACCCTGGACAGATCACCAGTCTATTGCAGGGGTGACACAGAGACAGAAACACCTTTGAGCAATTTAGAGTCACCAATCAACCCAACCTGCATGTGTTTGGACTGTGGAAGGAAACCAGATTGTACAGAGAAAATCTACTCAGACTAGAGGGAGAATATGCATAACCACTGCTTATCACTTACCATTAGCCATAAAATACTGTGACAGTTTTTTTGTTGTGACTCTCCATGTTGCTTAGTAATGACCAATAAGTAGAGTTGGCAGCTGCTACTTGTAATACAGGATTATACCACTTTGATACATAAAATACTCTGCCCTGTATGAAATCAGAAAGTATTGTACTTTACAACATGTTACATTATATTTTGTGTGTACAGTCACTCTGTGCTGTGGTTTGTGCTGCTGACATAAACGGCTACAACGCATGTGTTTTTGTATTTTGATGGTGGTGGGCTACTCTGGTATTGTACTGTGCCCCTGTGTATAGTCCCATTACTCCGTTCCCATCCAAGACCCCCCCCCCAAAAAGCCACAGTGTAATTGAATCTTGGTTGTGCATCCAGCAGCACTAACTGTACAGGCAACAGGCAGCATTCAGGACCACAGCTCCCAATGAGTCCAGCGCAAACACCAGTCATGATAACCTTTAGGGAGAAGAGAACAGGAAACTATTTTTTTCAGGAATGTCATAATATGTATTAAATATGTACTAAATAGTCTTTTTTCCGATGAAAATGAGTCTCCAAAACACCTTGCTACTGAGAAGGTTGATACCAGTTTCATGGCAACCGTGTGACAACCATGGCCCTAAGGCCAGACAGCGATTAGCCTAGCTTAGCATAAAGACTGGAAGCAGAAGGACAGGTCCAACTCCATGTGTATATAAAACTCATGAATTACTAATTTCATTTTTCAGTGCAGTTAGTGACTTGATTTGATATTTTCATCCATGTTGCATATGCACACTTACATTTTACATACACAATCTGCATATTGACGATGCACAGTAAAAAATTCACATTGTTACCATGTAGTATAATGACTGCAGGGACAGGTTAAGAATGTCAATACTTCCCTGAATCTTCTACCTGCAGTAGTAATAATAAACTGTACTTGGATTTGCCTTTGTTAATATTCCAATATGCTAAATGTGTACAGACTTGTCAGCAGCTTCACAGACTGCTTTGCTTCATGTGCAGATTGGCTCAGCTCACACATGCAAAACTGGAAAACAGGAAGGCGTGTCCACTACATTGCTAATTACATATCGACAGCGCAGTGCCGTCTCTATACAATGTAATGAGGTGTTTGTCTGCACATTCCCATCCTGTAGGTGCTGTGTTTGTCCTACTTGGAGTTGACTGGCTGCAGCGGTGGGCGTGCAGTGCTCAGCTGGCTGGAGCTGTGCCTCGTGTTCCCTGGCGCACCATACTCAACAGCTGGAGCTTTGCAAATTACTTTTCATGTCTCATTCACACGCAAGCACTCACACATTCCTGCATTCCATTAGATGCACAAACCAAATGTGAATATATTGTACAGTATATACAGCCCAGCTGTATGGAAGATGTTATTTCTAGGACCATTTCTTTGTATATACTTGTTTCTGTCCATTGACCATGTGACACATGATTAGACCACTTTGTGGCAAAATCTTATCAGTCTTTCAATGAAAACCTTTCTGCCAAATCGGCCATGGCTTTCAGCATGCGCATTTATTGTAAACACCTCAAGTTCATCTTTCTGAAGCCATAAAACCCTTTCACTGGTGAGTTTATATGACCTAAGTTTATATGATCTAAACATGCAGGCCCCAACTATGGACAGATAGCCCTCCAGAGTAAACAGTCTAATTGATGGTGGGTGGAATGAGAGCCTATAAAGTTAATCAGTCATTGTCAAGCCACCTGCACATGCTCCACATGCTGTAACTCCCCCTGCACATATACAAATCTCTCCAAGAATTGTTACAGTCCAGAAATATCTGCAAGCTGTAACATTAACAAAGAGCACACTCACCAGATGGGAAGGGGGATGCCTTTATTGCTTTCTGCAAGGAAACTGCAAGGAAACAATATGCATTTTTAAATATACGCTGCCCCAAGTCCCAGTTGAAGGTAAATCAAGCATCAGAAAAAATGGATGGTAAGCATGTTGCCACATAACTGTCAATGTAAACACAGCTCTTATTCTATTTGTTCATTTAATATAAGTATGAAACCTGCTTTGTCCAACCTTTAGCACTTTCATACAGTCATGCATGCAACATGATCCCTCCCCACTGCAAGGCCGACTCATCCTCAGCCATTCTGTGCTTGACCTCGCCTTTTCTGTCCGCCTGTCCTGCTTTCCTTTGGCAGCAGAAAGCGGAGTCCACACACACTCATCACACAGCTGTGCTTCACTCCATATGTGTGTGTAGGTGAATGTGACTGTTGTTTGAAAGTCAAGATGACGGCAGATTTTCTGGTTTTTACTTTATCAAGAGATGGCTTTGGGACCCAAATTACCACTCATAGTTACAAATAGAGGATAAAAGTTTAACTTCCAGATGGCAGAAAATATTTAGTTCCTAGAATTATTATAAGAAACAATTGGATTTAACAAGGTTAAAAGCAAACGTTGGGTATTTAACAACAAGCGTTTGTAGGTGATTAACACAACCTAGTTCGTTAGACCTGTCATTCATCCACATCTGAAAATGGAAAGGAAAAGTATTTATAGCTGTTCCAATGGCACACTTAAAGACAGAATGAAAATCATAGAGTATTTTCCTTTGACCTTATTAAAATGGCTTAAAGGTTAAGGCATGGTGTCTTATAAGAACTGGAAATTTAGTGCCACTGGCTGTTTGTCTTAGTGTGCACAGCCCTTAATATTAGCATAACACACTTTAATTCACATTTCCTTTTGCTGGTGTTCTCTGTTAAATTTGATACAACCCTGATTATAGTGTCCTGCTGACTGCCTTAGCTGTCTTGACATGAATTGTATAAATCATGATAACCGTCCATGTCTTCGTGTTTTCAGGACAGTTGGAGGTGAAGTGATGATAGTAGCTGTGTGTACTTGCATCTTAGTTTTGGCAAGTTGAGAAAATGATCTGAGGGCCATAGATAATGCATGTGGCCAAAAAGGTTCCAAAGTATACCAGCATTGCTGCAGTGTTTATTCCTGTATTACCAGGCAGTGCAGTAGTCTCCAAGACTCACGCATTTTTATGAAAGCTGCTTTTTGTCTTTCAGCCAGCAGGATGAAATGTTATAAGAGTTATTAAGGTTTGTTTCCAGACTGCAGATTTACTTTCCTCTCTGATTTCCCATCGCATGATTATAGGTTTTTATCTGCAAGCTTCCTGATTTTAACATGCAGGAGACCCTGATAAATGTTTCATGACAAACACATCTGGTGAGCTCTGAGGGTATGGATGGACAGACAGGGGAAATGCACTGTACTGACATGAATGAGCACGAGAAGGGCAGATGGAGGAGGAGGAACTTATGGGCCATTTCCAGAGATCAGGATTGGAAAGCAGTTTCTCAGCTCTTCTGCCACATCTGTCCTTCTTCCGTCCATGCAGCACTAACTCAATCATGAGGGCACACAAACACAAGCTCAAACACATTCAGCTGGCTCTATTTAGCCATGCTGCCTGCATGTGGATTACTGGCTCTCCTATTGTGCTGCATTATTTAATAGCTTTGGTACCACATAGAGTGATCTTTATGTGGCTTAGCTTCAGACAGCCAAATGTGGCTCATAACACAACATAACCAATGAAATCGCACTTTGAAAAAAGAATAGCTTAACAGCATAATTAGACCTCCGAATTAATAACATGCAGATATGGGCTGGTAAAGGCCATGTGGTGGATGCTGTTATCCAAAAGCTAATAGCAGAAGAATTTATCCATAATCAGTAGACACAGCGTGACTCTTAAGCTAAGCAAAGTAAAATAATCTTGCTGTTCCACTAGTATCCTGCTTGTTATTTGAGGTTTTGACAGCGTGATGATGACTAAATGTGTTGCATTTACATCTGTCCTCGGTATGTACCACTACATCACTGGACATAAAGCGCAGCATCTGGTTCCACTCTACACACATTTATATCATTAACTGCCCAAAGAGGAACTGAACCACTAACTCTTGAAGGCCATTAAGGCCATCTGAGCTATGAGTCGCATTAAGTCATGTGTAGTATTTTATCATCAATGAACAACCACCTTCATTTGCCACCGTCACTGCTGCATGTATACTGTATGTCATTAACTCATAATGTTCTGCCTGTGTGGTATTTTACCACATATTTTCTGGCCCTGTACCACAGGTCCAGAGACCTGGTAAGTATGTTGTCTTGCATTAGCCCTAAGAATACATGTATAAATAGCTTTAAATAACACTAGAACAAAAGAGAGAACTTTAGTGACTAGCTGGTGAAGAACTTCAGCATTTTATATTCAGAAAACAAAAAAAAAGAAGAATGAATATACATTTGTCTATTGACCAGTTTGAACGTTTTTAGTTTTTCATTCTTTTGAACATGTTTCTTTCATTAGATAGTTTAGTTTCTTGCTGTCATTACGGCCCACAGCATAGAAAGATGATAAGGGTCTTCATTATTATTATTTCCTGCAGTCAAATGTGTTTTTGTGTGTATGTCACAAAATGCAACAATAATTATAGAAACTGGTCCAAAATAATAACATGAATAGCACAGGTGTTTATATTTACATTTGTTGGGCTGGTCAGTTCTAGACCAAATTGATGCTTAGCAACCTCAGTCGGTTATCTTAAGTTCTTTTTAAATTAGGCCTATGCATAGAGATTTATCATTTTCAGTTATTACAGTACTACAGTGCATTAATAGAAAAAATGACTTTGTATTTAGTCTCTCTCAAACATTTATTCTTGCAAATAAACCAATATATGTGTATGTATATGTTTGTTTACATGCATTGCTGTGTGATTTTAAGCAATGTGTCAGACTAATGTCTGACTAGCATCTCAACCACATATCCCTAGAGCAATCATAGTGTGAGGCGCACACACAGCACCGTGTTGTCATTGCGGTGTTGTGTATCCAATGAGAGAGTGCACAGCAGTGAAAAAGCTCTTTTCAACACAGTTCATGTATGGTGAAAGCAAGTCAGTGTGTCATGCTGAAACACTGCTCATTTATTTGTGTCAGAGCAGCCTGGCTAACACATACATTTATATACCCACACTGAGTGCAGCCCCAAACCCGCTTCACACACCTCCATCCTAGAGTAGCATGCTATAAATAGCTCAGTAGGTCCACTGTGGGCTTCCTTTGTGTTTGGTTGGTTGGGACGTTATTAAAAACAGGGAAGGTGTAATTACAACCTGGACCCTCAGCCCTAGACCATCAGTCAGCCATGCGACTACACTACCAGGGATTTACTGGGCTACTTACTTCAGTATTTTGCCCTGAAAAAGAGAGATATGATCTAAAAAGGGGAAAAATATACTCACATATCCAGATGAAAACATATTAAGTATGATGATTAGTACGATGACTGAGCAGAATAACATGATATACTGTAGCAGAGCCTTTATTCTGTTAGCTGACATTTCAGTGTAACAGGCCTTTGTTCAGCATTTATAAAAGTAACCAGATAACAACTTATTTTTAGTTTACTATAAGTCAGATAAGTACAATATGTAATATTATATATATAATAATATATATAATATATATATATATATATATATATATATATATACTTATAATCTTATAAATCAGATATACAAAATAATCTAAATATGATGGATATATTTAAATTCTTTATCCTTAATTTAGTAGGTAGTAGTAGGATAAACAAGGTTTATCCTGGCATTAACTTACCTACTAAGAAGCAGGCAGGGCCCTAGCCCCTGAAAAATTGGGATTATTTGGGAGCGTTTCTCACTAAGAATAAGTGCTTATGTTCTAAATAAACAACAATCAAAATCAAAGTTCAATAAAATATTAACTTTATTATTGTTTATTAAGGGCTTTAAACTCAGGATCTCTGAGTGGAGTAGTGCAGGACAAGACAATATGTGACATCATATTTTACCACAGTCAGAACAGCACCCACACCAGTAACTAATGTCAATTCACCAAACAGAAGAGTTGAGTTATGGCAAGAAGCTGATTGAGGAAGAAGATTTTTAAGACTCTGTGAGAGACACAAGATCAACATGATGTAATGTGAGATGAAGTCAGTTTGGATTTACAGGTTATTTTTGCTAATAACACAAATGTTGTCAGGAGTGATAATTGAGTGGATGATGTATTCCTGTGAACAAGACGATCCTAATGTAAATCTTCTTTTCCTTTCAGCTGCTCCCTTCAGGGGTCGCCACAGCGAATCATCTGCCTCCATTTAACCCTATCCTCTGTATCCTCTATATCCTCCTCACCCACACTAATTATCCTCATGTCCTGCTTCACTACATCCAAGAACCTCCTCTTTGGTCTTCCTCTAGGCCTCCTTCCTGGCAGCTCTAACCTCAGCATCCTTTTACCAATGTATTCACTGTCCCTCCTCTGAACATGTCCAAGCCATCTCAATCTGGCTTCACTGGCTTTTTCTCCAAAACATCTAACATGAGCTGTCCCTCTGATGTCCTCATTCCTGATCCTATCCATCCTCGTCCCTCCCAGAGAGAACCTCAACATCTTCAGCTCTGCTACCTCCAGCTCTGCCTCCTGTCTTTGTCTCAGTGCCACTGTCTCTAAACCAGACAACATTGCTGGTCTCAGCACTGTCTTGTCCACCTTTCCTTTCATTCTTGCTGACACTCTTTTGTCACACATCACACCTGACACTTTCCTCCACCCGTTCCAACCTGCTTGCACACGTCTCTTCACTTCTTTTCCACACTCTCCGTTGCTCTGGACTGTTGACCCTAGGTCTTTAAAATCCTCCACCTTCTTCACCTCTACTCCCTGTAACCTCACCGTTCGACTTGAGTCCCTCTCATTTACACACATGTACTCTGTTTTACTGTGGCTAAGCTTCATTCCTCTCCTTTCCAGAGCAAACCTCCACCTCTCTAGATTTTCCTCCACCTGCTCTCACTACAGATGACAATGTCATCTGCAAACATCATGGTCCACAGAGATTCCTGTCTAACCTCATCTGTCACCCTGTCCATCATCACAGCAAACAAGAAGGGCCTCAAAGCCAATCCTTGGTGCGGTCCCACCTACACCTTGAACTCCTCTGTCACCCCTACAGCACACCTCACCACTGTCTTACAGCTCTCATACATGTCCTGCACCACTCCAACATACTTCTCTGCCACTCCAGACTTCCTCATACAAAACCACAGCTCCTCTCTCGGCACCCTGACATACGCTTTTTCCAAATCTACAAAGACACAATGCAGCTCCTTCTGGCCTTCTCTGTACTTCTCCATCAGCATTCTCAAAGCAAATATTGCATCTGTGGTTCTCTTTCTTGGCATGAAACCATACTGCTGCTCACAAATGCTCACTTCTGATCTCAGCCTAGCCTCCACTACTCTTTCCCATAACTTCATTGTGTGACTCATCAGCTTTATTCCTCTGTAGTTTCCACAACTCTGCACGTCTCCCTTGTTCTTAAAAATGGGCACCAGTACACTTCTCCTCCATTCCTCAGGCATCCTCTCACTGTCCAAGATCTTCTTAAGTAGCCCAGTCAAAAACTCTACTGCCACCTCTCCTAAACACTTCCATACCTCCACAGGTATGTCGTCAGGATCAACTGCCTTTCCACTCTTCATCCTCTTCAACGCCTTCCTCACTTCATCCTTACTGATCTTTGCTACTTCCTGCTCCACAACAGTCACCTCTTCTACTCTGTTCTTTTCTCTCTGCTCTATCCACTCACCCCAACCGGTCGAGGCAGATGGCCGCCCAAACTGAGCCCGGTTCTGCTGGAGGTTTTTTTCTTCCGTTAAAGGGAGTTTTTTCCTCTCCACTGTCGCCAAGTGCTTGCTCATAAGGGAATTGTTGGGTTTTTAGTTTTAGTTTTTGTAAAGTGCCTTGAGATGATTTGTATTGTGATTTGGCGCTATACAAATAAAATTGAATTGAATTGAATTGCTCTCTAACATTTTCCTCATTCATCAGCTCTTCAAAGTATTCCTTCCATCTTTCCATCACACTTGGCACCTGTCAACACATTTCCATCCCTGTCCTTAATCACCCTTAGCTGCTGCACATCCTTCCCATCTCTCTGCCTCTCCAACCTGTACAAATCCACCTCTCCCTCCTTAGTGTCCAACCTATCATATAAATCCCCATATGCTCTTTGTTTGGCCTTTGCCACCTCTACCTTCACCTTACGCTGCATCTCCCTGTACTCCTGTCTGTTCTCTTCTGTCCTCTCAGTGTCCCACTCTTCTTAGCTAACCTTTTCCTCTTAACACACTCCTGAACTTCCTCATTCCACCACCAAGTCTCCTTGTCTGATTTCCTCTTTCCAGATGACACACCAAGTACCCTCCTACCTGTCTCCCTGATCACTTTAGCTGTAGCTGTCCAGTCATCTGGAAGAGCCTCATGACCTCCCAGACTGTTTCAGCTCCTCCCTGAAAGTCACACAACACTCTTCCTTTTTCAACTTCCACCACTTGGTCCTCTGCTCTGCCCTTTTCCTCTTCATTTTCCTCAACACCAGAGTCATCCTACACACCACCATCCTATGCCTATGTCTGGCTACACTCTCCCCGGCCACTACTTTGCAATCACTGATCTCTTTCAGGTTGAAACATCTGCACAAGACGTAATCAACTTGTGTGCTCCTGCCTCCACTCTTATATGTCACCCTATGCTCCTCCTTTTTCTGGAAAAATGTGTTCACTACAGTCATTTCCCAATTTCCACTGGCACCCTGTAAGTCAACAGCACCAGTGGCGTTCGTTGTTAACCAAGGCCGCGACCGTTCCGGTATGGAAGTCATATTTGTGATTCGCATGTTTACTAAATACTGAGGATAAATACTAAAGCTGTTGCTTTCAACATTCGCTACCTGAGGGTGTGACCAGTTTGTCTGGAGGTTTCTGATTTTCTTAACTCTTCCCTAAAACTCTTCCTTTATTTTTATTTTTATTTATTTAGTAAGATAGTCTGACTTTATAGTACATTAACAGCAGCCTGATAGCTACTGTTTACCTAAAATCAGCTCTCTTAGTAACTTCTATTCCCTTACCTCTCTCCACCGTTGGAACTAGAGCTGCAGGCCTTGATTTGGTATAATACAACAGAGTCTCTGTGCAGCTGTGGCAGGAGTGGAGGAGGTGGGAGGAGATAGAAATGGATGCTTCCCAAGGGGATAAAGCACTGCTGTGGACACTATAATCTCTAATGTTCAGGGGTGAGATTCACCAGGATGATCCAGCACTGAGGCGCTGACAAGTTCTGACAGCTGTTGTGAAGTATGCGTTGTCAAAGCCTGTGCAATGTGATATTATTGCTGAAAATGCTGATTTGCATGGTTGAAAAAGTTCAACAGTGACACAATAGTTTGGGTATTTAAGGTATTTTAGGTATTGTAAATGACGGTAACAGGCCTTGCAAAGAAATAACTGCCAAAAAAATCTTGTCTTTGAGGAAAATAATCTTTTTTGTCATGGAGGGAACACTCAGCCTTGAAGTCATAGACAAAATCACAGACAAATTTGCTTACAAGCATCCAATTGGATTAAAAAAAACTTTGGCAAGAAATTCTGTGGTGTGAGCCATGATTTGCAGTTATTCTAAGTCTTTGCATGTGAAAAATGAGTAAAACAACTGAAAATCAGTTGTCTTTTGCACACACAGGCAAACTCCACAGAGACATGTAAACATCTGCAGTGTCTGTCGGGGAACTTGTTCATTAACTGGGGCTAATTAGCTCAGTCTGCAGAAACTCTGGTTTTGGAGAATAGAGTCAGTTTCGACTGCACTGAGTCTGTAATGTACTGAAACTGATGGGAAGCTGATCATATGTCCACTGTGTTTATTGCTGTTGTCTTTTATGTAATTGTCTATTTTTTACAACTTAAAAATAGCTGGAACAGTTGACTGTAGCTGCTCACAGACTAAACACATATCTGGGAGGAGGACCCACACGCAGATACAGGAATAAGAAATGTTTATTAGCAGGGTTACGGTTGGATGAGACGAGTGGCATCCAAATCCGGAGACGAGAGGTGCTCTTGAGCAGTGGAGGAGAGGATGGCGACCTGCAGAGAAAAATCCTCGAGTAAAAAAAACAAAACAAGTAATCACTCTGATAAGTTTATCCAAGGTGAGTTACTACCGTGTTGGTAGACTGACAAACTGGCGATGTGACTGAGGAAGACTGGTGTTTTTATTGGCAGGTAAGTGGTTACTGGAGGGCGTGTCATCACGACAAGACACGGAAGGAGAAAGGGAAAGGAGACACGATAGGGAAAGGGAAATGAGGCGCCCAGTCACCTCATGACACTGATGCTGTTGAACAAACACAAAACACAGCATCTTGCATAATACAACCTTGTGAAAGTGTGGTTAAGATTTTACACTTTGTTTTTACACATTCTGCAGACATTCAATAGTTTTGGCTTGAAGTCCAATGTTCACTCGCCTTTTAGTGTTGTTTTGTTCTCCAACTTCTAGCTCTTTAGCTGCTAAAATGCCGCACCATGTTCAGCAGCCAGTCTCCAGATTTGTCTGTGTTTATCAGAGTTTTGGATGATAGTTCTCTGTTGGCTTTCCACTGCTAATGGCCCCTTTTCACATTGCTCTCATTTTAAACTCTCTGCAATTTAAAAATGAGATTATTGCAACTTTAACCCTACAGAATAGGGAGCAAGCCTTGTTTTTTGTTTAAGCCTTTTCTCACAACTATTACATATGTCTAAGTGTTTTGACTATTTGTCTTTGCAAAATAGATTTACTCCGTAATTGTATTCTCATTACTTTGCATTACAATGATTTACAGATTAAGTTCTGTTTACTCTGCTACCAGATAAGTGTATATATTGAATTTAAGAATAAATGATGAAATGTTCATGTTGTGAAAATTGCAGCTATATTTGGTCTAACTTTTAAGAACATTAATTCAATTCAATTCAATTCAATTCAATTTTATTTGTATAGCGCCAAATCACAATACAAATCATCTCAAGGCACTTTACAAAAACTAAAACTAAAAACCCAACAATTCCCTTATGAGCAAGCACTTGGCGACAGTGGAGAGGAAAAAACTCCCTTTAACGGAAGAAAAAAACCTCCAGCAGAACCGGGCTCAGTTTGGGCGGCCATCTGCCTCGACCGGTTGGGGTGAGTGGATAGAGCAGAGAGAAAAGAACAGCAACAATAAACAACAAATAGACACTGCAGGTTGGTGGGACCAGTAACTGCACATCAGCTATAAACAGCTCCAGGACCAGGGACACCTGCAGAAGGTACAGAGAGAACAGAGAGAGAGGGAGAGAGCACAAACTAGGGGAGAGAGAGAGCACAAGGTTAGTGACATTCAATGGTGGAATATACATGAGGTGGGAGGAGAGAAGAGAGAGGAGGGGAAGGGAAGGGGGGGGGTTAGGGTAGGGGAGCTCAGTGCACCAATGGTCCTCGGGCAGTCTAGGCCTATAGCAGCATAACTAACTAAGGGATGGTTCAGGGTTGCCTGAAGCCAGCCCTAACTATATGCTTTGTCAAAGAGGAAGGTTTTAAGTCTAGCCTTAAAAGTACAGAGAGTGTCTGCCTCCTGAACCCAGGCTGAGAGCTGGTTCCACAGGAGAGGAGCTTGATAGCTAAAGGCTCTGCCTCCCATTCTGCTTTTGAGAACTCTGGGAACCACAAGTAGGCCTGCACTCTGAGAGCGAAGTGGTCTATTGGGATAATATGGTACTATGAGGTCTTTAAGGTATGAAGGAGCTTGATTATGAAGGGATTTGTATGTGAGAAGAAGGATTTTAAATTCTATTCTATATTTTACAGGGAGCCAATGAAGAGAAGCCAATATAGGAGAAATATGATCTCTCTTGCTAGTTCCTGTCAGGACTCTGGCTGCGGCATTCTGGATTAATTGGAGGCTTTTTATTAAGATATTAGGACATCCAGATAGTAATGAGTTACAGTAATCTAGCCTTGAGGAAACAAACGCATGGACTAGTTTTTCTGCATCATTTTGAGACAGGATGTTCCTAATTTTGGAAATGTTGCGCAGGTGAAAGAATGCAGTTCTAGAAATTTGTTTTATGTGTGAGTTAAAGGACATGTCCTGGTCAAAAATAACTCCAAGGTTTTTTACAGTAGTGCTGGAGGCCAGGGCTATGCCATCTAGAGTAGCTATAATTTTAGAAAAGTTATTTCTGAGATTTTTAGGCCCAAATATAATTACTTCTGTTTTCTCCGAGTTTAAAAGTAAAAAGTTACTGGTCATCCAGGCCTTTATGTCAGTTAGACAGGCTTGAAGTCTGGTTAACTGGTTTGTGTTAACAGGTTTAATAGATAGATATAACTGAGTGTCATCCGCATAGCAGTGGTAATTAATAGAGTGCTTCCTAATGATATATCCTAAAGGAAGCATGTACAGGGTGAACAGAATCGGTCCTAGCACAGAACCTTGTGGAACTCCATAACTAACTTTTGTTCGTGTGGAAGGTTCATCATGGACATGAACAAACTGGAATCTGTCCGATAAATAGGACTGGAACCACTTTAACGCTGTTCCTCTGATACCAATCACATGCTCCAGTCTCTGTAATAAGATGTTGTGGTCAATGGTGTCGAATGCTGCACTAAGGTCTAGGAGGACAAGTATCGAAACAAGTCCATTATCTGAGGCTAAGAGAAGATCGTTGGTAACTTTCAACAGTGCTGTTTCTGTACTATGATGTGCTCTAAATCCTGATTGAAAATCTTCAAATAGTTCATTCCTGTGTAAGTGGTCTGATAGCTGCTTAGCAACAGCTTTTTCTAGGATTTTAGAAATAAATGGCAGGTTGGATATTGGTCTATAATTAGCCAAGACTCCTGGATCAAGACTAGGCTTTTTGAGTAAAGGTTTGATTACTGCAGTCTTAAAGGCCTGTGGTACGTAGCCTGATACTAGAGATAAATTTACCAAGTCCAATAAAGATGAGTTCATTAATAGCAGGGTGCCTTTAAGCAGTCTAGTCGGGATCGGGTCCAAGAGACACGTTGATGATTTCGATGAAGCAACTACTGATGTAAATTCAGAGAGATCTATAGGAGAGAAGCAGTCTAAACATAACTGAGGTCCTACAGATGATTCAAGAGCTACTGTAGTAAAAGATTCATTTATTGCAGGTATAGGAAGCATCTGCTGAATTTTATCTCTAATAGTTGTGATTTTATTTGTAAAGAAACTCATAAATTCATCACTGCTGAGAGCTAAGGGAACACTGGGCTCAACGGAGCTGTGACTTTTTGTCAGCCTGGCTACAGTGCTGAAAAGAAACCTGGGATTGTTCTTATTTTCCTCTATTAGTGATGAATAGTATGCAGTTCTGGCTTTACGGAGAGCTTTTTTATATGTTAATAGACTGTTTTTCCAGGCTAGAAAAATTTCCTCTAAGTTTGTGGAACGCCACTTCCTTTCCAGCCTTCGTGATGCCTGCTTTAAGGTACGAACATGTAAATTATACCATGGGGCTAGTCTTCTCTGAATCACTAACTTCTTTTTCAGAGGGGCTACAGAATCAAGCGTTTCACGCAGTGAGGTTACAGCGCTGTCAACAACATGATCAATTTGGTAGGGAGTAGGATTAAGGCAGCTGCCCTCCACTATGTTTATACTTGGCATAGATGCAAATAAAGATGGAATCATTTTCTTAAATTTATTAACAGTGTTGTCGGATAAACATCTGCTGTAGTGGAATTTTCTTCCAGACGCTGCATGATCCATCATTTTAAATTCAAAAGTTATTAAAGAATGATCTGACAAAACAGGATTTGGGGGAAAAATTATTAGATGTTCAATTTCGATGCCATAGGTCAGAACAAGATCAAGGGTGTGATTAAAACAGTGGGTGGGTTTATTAACATTTTGAATGAAACCAATTGAATCTAATATAGAATTAAATGCAATGCTGAGGCTGTTATTTTCAATATCTACATGAATGTTAAAATCTCCCACTATAATGACTTTATCTGATCTAAGCACTAAATCAGACAGGAAGTCAGGGAATTCAGTTAAAAACTCTGAGTAAGGGACAGGTGGACGGTACACAGTGACAAGTAGAACTGGTTTTTGTGTTTTCCAGTTTGTATGTGAGAGACTAAGAGTGAGGCTCTCAAATGAGTTATAACTGTTCTGAGGATGAAAGTTTAATAATAAGTTTGAGTGGAAGATTGCAGCTACTCCTCCACCTCGACCTGTGCTTCGAGGAACATGATAATTTTTATGACTGAGGGGGGTTGATTCATTCAGACTGACATATTCATCCTGCTGTAACCAGGTTTCAGTAAGATAAAGTAGGTCAATTTGGTGATCAGTTATCAAATCATTTACTAACAGAGATTTAGAAGAAAGGGACCTAATATTTAATAATCCACATTTGACAGTTCTGTTTTTCTGTTCAATAAGAGGAGTGGTCTTCATTTTTATTAAGTTTTTATGAATAACTCCTCTTCTGTTAACTTCTGATTTATTTGATTTATATGTTCGAGGGGCAGACACAGTCTCTATGTGGTTTGAGGGGGGCGGCGGCTCTAAGGAAACTGCAGAGAGGCGTTTTAGACTGAGTCTCTGCATCCCGGTCCCCACCCTGGATTGTCAGGCTTTAGGTCGGCTAAGAAACTCGGCCAAATTCCTAGAGATGAGAGCTGCACCATTCAAAGTGGGATGGATGCCGTCTCTCGCTATCAGACCGGGTTTTCCCCAGAAAGTGGCCCAATTGTCTATGAAGCCCACATCGTTTGCTGGACACCACCTAGACAGCCAGCGACGGAACGACGACATGCGGCTAAACATGTCATCGCTGTGTAATTCTGTATGTGGCTGCTGTGTAATGCCTACACAAGCACAAAATGGTTCACCAACTTGGCCATATCTTTAAGGCAGTCTTTCTGGACTCTATGCTTGTCTTAAACTCTTCTAGTAAACATCAGCTTTGTTTTCTTTCCTACAGATTCATTTTCAAGACTTAGCTCTCTGACAGCTAGGGAACCTTGATGTTCCCTACCCTAGAAAGAATGTGTGTGTATGTTCAACAGGCTGACTGATCAAAGTCTGCCCAGGGGTGTGACCTCTGATCTACAGAAGGCACTGTGGGTCACTGACAGGAAATGAATAGAGGTCAACAGTGTGCAGTGAATGGTGGAAACTACCTACCTGTGCTAGTGGTCCTAGAAAAACAGAGAAATCTGCAATCCACCACTATTCAAGCTCAAATGTTGATGTAAAATTCTGAAAGTACAAAAAGACAGACAGATTAGAAATTATAAGTGACTGATATATCAATGTAAGCCTTGAGGAGAGGGGAGAAAGGAGGTGCTGTGAAAAAGACTAAAAAGTAAGGCTGATCACACAAGCCCAACACCAAAAGACTGTCAACAAGACTGACATCTGACGACAGACTTAATGAGCTGTTTGAGGCCATGCACCACAGTGGAGCAGCAGAGCTTAACAACTTCACACTGTGCCACAGGAATGATCACAATTTACAATGTGGTGCATCACTTAGACAAACCAACACCAAAGAACCTCTTTTTGCCAGGTGGGGGATGAGGGTCTCCCTGGAAGATCACATATGTAATTATACAAATGCTTCTCTGAGGCAGAAATAATCTCACCGGTTGACTAAAACCTCAATGGGCAAAACTAGAGGACTCTGAAGTTTCTTCCTCTCCTTCAAAAGAGACCAATATAAACTTGGTTTGTACTATAATAAGAATTACTGACATGAATATTAATGTACTTCAAAATTCTATATTTGAAAAGTTACCTGTAAAAACAGAAATAAATGCAACTTTGGAGTGACTAAAGGTCTTAGTGTTTTACTTCATATAATGCTCCGACAGTCTTTTATCAAAAGCATGGTGTTCTACTTGGTAGTACATGTAAAAGTGGCAGAAGTAGTAGTGTGAAGAAAAAAGAGATGATCTTAAGAGATGAGTTCAACCCAGTATTGTTAGGTTAAAGAAAACACAGATGTCCATAAATGCTTGTTTTTTTCAGTGCTCTGATTACTGATTAATCAGATGATCAGAAAATAATTTTTAAAAAGTGAGAGAACAAATTGACAAACAGTTTCTTACTGGTTTGTCTCTCATTTTACTGTGATGGTTCTTTGTCATAAAAGGTCATAAATTCTATAAATGCAACCGTACAATGCCTCAGATCAATTTTAGGGCCACTGCTTTTTAATATCCCTTGATGGTCTTTTTCCATAGCTATGCTGATGACACACTGCTTTATGTAGCCATGTCTCCTGGTGACACAAGGGTATATATAACTAACTCTTTAAAGCCAAGCCAACAGGTCTGACATTCTTACAATCTGTGAACTAGTCATCTCAGATACAAGGGCCTG
This sequence comes from Mastacembelus armatus, assembly GCF_900324485.2. Taxonomy (NCBI): domain Eukaryota; kingdom Metazoa; phylum Chordata; class Actinopteri; order Synbranchiformes; family Mastacembelidae; genus Mastacembelus; species Mastacembelus armatus. The sequence continues at coordinate 2,692,059 of NC_046650.1, read as the reverse complement.
AGGTGCCAGGTAATTAAGCTAAATAAGAACCCACAGTCAGTATTTGCGGAAATCATTTAGTTTTGCTAGTCTGCTTACCCTATAAGGTAATGACTACTTTGTGTATGCAACCAGATCACTATCATTTCTTATTTGCACACAGACCACAGTTCCTCCTTTGATCTTTGATGAAATTGAACTCCCAACTAAATGCTTGCAGATCCTCTCTACCATTTGCTATCTATTTATGTTAGCTTACACTGTGATCAAAGACAGCACCATAGTACACCTACAGAGCTGTAACTCACATAGTTCAGATGTGGAGTAATGGGTTTGTAGGCTGGTAGGAAGCGCCAAGCTCTCTCTGTGCTGGCTTTGGATCACCAGCTTGGAAATAAGAGAAGCCCCCTCACACACACACACACACACACACACACACACACACACATACACACACACACATACACAAACCCCTGACTGCTGTTACACCCAGCAAATAAGATCAATATGTCAGTGAAGATGTGTGTGCAACAAAAACAGTAAATGCATTATTATTCAGTGGGGAAAGTTAAAATGTGACGAGAGTAAATTATCATCATCACCATTGCATCATTCTTCCTGTTGGTCACCATTTTTCCTTCCCACCTTACAACTGTGTGTATGTCTAGTTTCTGTCACTTCTTAAAACCTCTCTACCTTTCCAAACCTCATTCCATTAAGCTTGTGTTAGTTCTTTCTTCAGTTTCATCAGCTCTTCCTAAAAAATGTTCCATCTCTCTGCACTGTCTGTTGTCTATTACATGATAGTTCACTCAGTATTCTGAATATGCAGTGTAAAGTTAGTGTGTGCAGGTAAACTTTTACTTTTCTCTGAATTCTTATTGCAAATAAATAATTACATGTCAGAATGTTCAGAATTTATATGACTCCTATGTGTCCTCCCTGCAGGTATTACAGTACAGTGGGCTCCCCAGTCCCATCTGGAGCAGCAGCAGGCATCCCCACAATGAACACTGCATCCAGTTTCTGTTTTGTCCTTCAGCAATAGCATTGTCTGTTGTTTCTTTGTTCTTTAATGTATGTCAGTAAGGAGATCAGGATAAAAAGAAAGACATAGGTCTTGGGAAGGCTGCCAGAATCAGTCTTTAATAAAAAAAAAAAAAAAAAAAAAAAACACTGACCTGATGTCAGAATCTTTGGTCAAGCCTCAAAGGTGAACATTTCACCTGCCATGTTATGCTTTTATCCTGCTGGTGGATGATAAAATTTTATAATGCCGGGTGGACATCGGCTATGCACTGAGGTACACTTTAGCTTCTGACAGGGACTCTCTCAGATGGCTTTACTATGTGCTGGAGGGGCCTGTTTTGGTGGAAGGGGTCCTGCTAACTTAAAGTACACCAAGCAAAAACAGGTCTTGTTGATACAGTCATCTGAGCCAACTGGCTAACCCATTAAGCCGCAGCTACACTAGCTGGGGCTGCACTGGGGACCAGCTGTGCACGTGGCCAACAGAAATCACAGTGGAATAACAACAGCAGCTAACACTAATAGATATTACACTGACCTGGTGGAAGTGATTTACCTGACCGAGCCACTAACTTATTTATTATCCAGTCATCCTAGTTTAAAATTAGCTTCTCTGCGAGGCTGGTGGTCAGGCTGGTGCTGAGTTATTTGGTTATGACATAATAGAGCCGTGAAAAGGTGTTTTGGATGAATGTTAGCTCACCTGTGTTTTTCTTTAACACAAGAACACTATTCTGCGTGGATGTCTGGCCAGACATATTGAGGTCAAAGGTTAGAATTAGGCTGGTTCCTGAAACATGGAAAAACATACATTTTTCTTAAAGTATACTCTTCTTTAAAGGATGGTTAATCAGTTGGCCAATTAATCATCAATTGTCACCCAAGTTGTTCCTAATACTTTGAAACCGTGATGTTATTTATAGTGAGCCTTCAATCAGCTGTAGTTTATATCTAGGTAAGGGGACCAAAACTCGGTAAAGGAAAACTCAGCAAAAGAAACTGGACCCCAACCCATCCCCCACCCCTGAATTCTAAAGATCAACATCATCATTGGCCATAGAGAAACCTGAATCAGTCGACCTGCAGCTGGAAAGATACCACAATGACTTGCACAGAGATTTATTGGCTTTTGGATGACGCTGCTGTAGAATAAAATAAAACTTAGCTTGCAAGTCAAGATAATTGTGTTTCTTATCTCTGGAGTCACCTCCACAATATGACAGGTTTATATTTTCACATGTAGCAAAAGATCTCTCATCCTTGGGATCTCATAACAGCACATGTTTGGATGAATCTCAGCTATGCGTTTTTAAAATGCTCCATCTACCCTGCTATCTGTTTTGTCTGCCTTGCCTTTGGCCCCAGTTGCCTGTGTTTCTGGTTCTCTCACCCCAGATGTGTAGTGTACTGGAAAGTTAAGGATGAAACAAGGGTGCCCACTTAACACACATGACTTTGCTTTCAACACTCGATACCTGAGGGTGTGACCAGTTTGTCTGGAGGTTTCTGATTTTCTCAACTCGTCCTAATCTTTTCCTCATCTGAACTCAAGCAGGGTGTCAAACTCCATCACGTCCATCTCTGTGGCTGCTTTAGAGACTTGATAATTTCTCTTTCATTATAGGGTTTCCAAGGACAAAAAAGTCAAGGTAGTCAAGACTACAGATCTTTAGTCTGGTTAGAAACTTAAACGACACCACTGCTCTCTTAAAGTAAAAAGAACAGAATAATCTACCCCTCCCTCCCACTAATAATTCTCATAGTCTCTTGTTCATCCTGTTTGCCTTGTGAAAGGCTTGCAACTGAATCTAAACATATCAAAGTTGTCCAAACCCCTTTGTTAAGCATCACACAGTACGTGGTGACAGGTGAGAATGCTTGTTCTTGTTCACCTCAGCTACACAATCAAAGCCAAACACACTGTGATTCTATCTGGAGAGAATAGCATGCTTGAACTCAGCCGAGCAGGAACAAACAGGGTCTATTCTCTCTGCCCGCTGAGGTTTCTGTGCTCAGACCTGTCTGACATGGAGACAAAGCAGCCAACAGCTGGTCAGGGTTGCGGACCAGCAATGGAGACAATAAAACTGATAACATTTTAAGATCGCTTTACAATCATCCACATCAAGCATCAGCCTCTGACACTGCACAAGTTATTAAAACATTATCAAAGACATGCTAAAGTAGGTGATCCTCTCAACATTGCTGTCCTTTGTCTCAAAGTGTGCAAGTCATTGTTCACCCAAGATGACTGGTTGATATGAAATGTTAGCGAAACAGCTTGTTTCTGCCCAGTCAGTCCTATAAAATGTTGGAGCTGGAGCTGCCTGCTAATTTGATGTGAAACACACTGCTGTTGTTTTTCCTAATTACTTTTCATTGGGGATGCCTGTTTCTTATTATACATTTTGATACCCACCAGAGATTTTACTTGATGTGGATCTACCAAAAAGTCAAAATATCACATAGCCTACAGTTGGGGAGATCAGCTGACTCACTAGATTGGTATAAGGGAGGGGTAAGTTGTTTCCAGATGGCCCACTTGAGTGGATGTTTTCTCGGTTAATGGTGTTACCAAGTAAACCTAGATTAAACAGTGAGAGAAGCAAATCCATCTTGAATCCATATTCACTCAATTTTGGCCATAGAATTCTGGTTTCAGGTATAGCAGGTTTTCTCCACCCATCAAAAGCATATCGCTGATGTGCAGTTACTGGTCCCACCAACCTGCAGTGTCTATTTGTTGTTTATTGTTGCTGTTCTTTTCTCTCTCCTCTATCCAGTCACTCCAACCGGTCGAGGCAGATGGCCGCCCAAACTGAGCCCGGTTCTGCTGGAGGTTTTTTCTGTTAAAACTTTTTCCTCTCCACTGTCACCAAGTGCTGCTTATATGGGATTTGCTGGGTTTCTATGTAAAGTGCCTTGAAATGATTGTGAACTGAATTGAATTGAATTGATCTCTAAATACCAATGACAGAATAGGCTCCCTAGCATCACGTTACGTAATCCTTCTGCGAGATAGTGCTACAGTTTTTTGTGATTATATGAAAGGCTACATCAGGAACACTAAGTTCTCTGCTTTTTGGGCACATCTAAACGGGTGGAACTCTACATCAAACGTAGTAATTATGACAGAAGTGGGGGGGGGGTTTGGTTTGATGGTTCAGAAAACACTGTCCTTTCACTTAGGAGACCAGTGATCAATTCCAGTGGACATGCATTTTTTATTCATGACCATTCCAAAACCTTAACATGTGTTTATTATTGGAACCGCAATGCATTTCTAAATCAAACCAAGATGTTTTTGTACCTAAACATGATGAAGCTGTGATAGTTTCCCACCATGTGTTTATGATGACAATGATCTGGACGTATGGAGAGTATGATTGTTACCTTGACAGCAAAGATGTTGCTGCTGGAAGAGTCGCTACCAGCAGGACTAATGCAGCTCATCAATCAGATTGCAGCATAACTAGCATTCTCTTTCTATCTGCTGATCAGAGGTTGTCCACACTGAGAGACTCTGTACTGTAGGCTCCACCTGCCCCACCATCAGCTCACTCTGGAATGTCTGACACAATACCAAGGCCTTGGAGAGTGCCGCAGATGATGTGGCTAATCCATAATCTGCATGTCAACACTTCAGCACAGACTCTTCTTGTGCTCTGGGTCTGGTCCATTGTGTTGCTTTAAACTTAAGGACTACATGGAAATGTTGACTTACTCATCCTAAAGCAGCCAAATGGGTAACAGCTTTTACACTGGCAGGAAGTTTTTGTATAAGTGGAAATGTTGCAGCACTTCATACTTGGCACAAAGAGTTGTAGCTCCCAAATTGAAGGAAGCCTGCAACTTTTGATGAAACACAGATAACATTATATTCCCTTTTTGGTGTGTGTCTGTGTGTTTTTTGTGACGAAAGAGATACTTTAATGATTCTGCTTAGTTTCTATATATTTTTCCATGTTGAGTGGAGGTTTAAACAGTGTTGGACCTACAGCAACAGCAGTTGAAAAATGTTTAGTCTCTTCTACTATGAAGTTCAATGACTTTTTCTCAACACCTTTAGATCTCTTTCCAAATGCACTTCAGGACATACAGCTGTAAAGGCACTGACTGACTGAATTCAGTATATTCAGTCTGATGCAGTGCCAAGCTTAGCGTTCAACAAGCTGTAGCTTTTGTAGTCAACATCAGTCCTCCCAGTGAACTGAACTGTGCTGCCTAAAGAGGCAACTCTTTTAATGATTTGGGCCATGTTCAACAACGTTTCTTGGTCTCACATGTGATGATGATGCCTGTGATTTGACAGAAGTCAGAAGTTTTCATACACTGTCTATACCACTACAGGAACATGACACGGTTTTACGTAGCATAAAAAATCTCTCTCTAAACAGTTATGTCTGGAATTTAATTAGGCCGCCTCTAAGCAATATGAGTAGCACCAACCACCTACCTAAACAAAGCATTTACAGTAGAGGACAGCGCTCAGGTATGCACAGAGAGTATTACTTCTAAGCAGAGTCTTGCCAGTTTTCATGTGTATAGAGTGTGGGTAGGAGGGTAGGGTGGAGGTTTGGCAGCAGTCTATGTGGGCAGTTTCCCACTGTTTTATGCAACCGTCCAAAAAACAAAGTAATTCTTGGAAACAGGGGCCTGGCATTCAGAGGTACTCTACACTCTAAATCTTGGGCCAGCTCTTCATACTCTGTGCCATGGTATCAGGCTGTGGCTAGGAGTAGTGACTTAAGATGCAGCTGCTTTAGGATGTCAGAGCTTGAGGTCATGTCTTGGAGTGTTTCTGAGTGATATCCATCCCTGTGTGATAGCATGGTGAAGGAATTTTATCTCTCCGACAATGCTGAGGTCTCATTTTGTGAATTAGCTGTGACTGAATTACTGTCCCAGAAAAGGAGGGGTAGTAGTACAGTAATGGGATTTATTCCAACAGCAGTGTAATGATTCATACATTTATGTGTGTTCTGCAGAGGCAGATCTACAGGAGGGAAAGGTGGTGCAGCTACGCCCACAACTCTTATCATCCCCCAGACTGGTTTTCTTCCTTTTGTCTAAGATTAAGAAGGTCTGGAAAGTACTTTTGTCTTTTGTTCCATGAAAGTATTATAAAGTTGTATTTTTAACTCTGTATAAGGACTTAAGGACTGTATTTTTATGCAAACCTACCAAAACCTTTTGTCCTCCCATACAAAAATTTCTAGATCCACCACTGGTGTTCTGGTAACATGCGCAGACATGCTGGAAACACTCTGGTGCTCGCTATTTGCTCTGGACGCTCCAATCTGTCAACTTTGTTTTTCATCCAAAAAATGTATTCATGTCTCAATAGTTGTTGGGTCTGTTTGTGCATGTGTTGTGTGTGCATGCATTTCCAGGACCTTGAGAGTTATTGCATGTGAGGGCCCTCAGTCACAGGCAGACTGCACACGGCCCTCAGGGACCTCCTGTCCAAAGACTGGTCAGTACCTTAAGCCTTTCTGAACTTGTATTCTGAGAGCAATGTTGAATGTTGGATTTAATTCTCATACATTTGGATCACATGACCAATGCAGCAAAATAAAGCCCTTTAAATACGGTAACCACACTGTTTAGCCAGCATAAACATGCTTGCTAATGATTGAAGGTAAAAACAGAAAATTATCATGACATGTTCACTGTGTTAACTGTATATAACCCTGAACTGACTGAGTGTATAAGAGAAGTGAATGTCTCTTGACCAAAGTGTGTGAAGTTACTGTTGTGTGCATTACCCTGACTGACTGCTGTGTGAGTGTTAGCAGTTACAGTAACAGTGAGAGTTACAATAGTTCACAAACTAGTTGTGAGTGTTTGGCAAAGGGGCTGTTAGACAACTCAAGTCTTCCACACCCAGATCTTTTTGGCTCTTTTGTCAAAACTGTAAAAAATTAGATATTTGACATGGACATGAAGAAAAATCAGTGAAAAGGGAAAATCGCACTTGACCTTAAAATCTTTCTTAAAGCTTAGGTGTATTCTGTTTCCAAGCTGATTTCTATCTATCAAACATTGGAAATAGCCTTTATTAGTGCAATAGATGTCCTCATGCATCACTAATCTCCCATGTACTTAAATTTCAACAAGGAGGACGTGAACTATGTCTGCCCAGCTCTGTTTTTGTAATCCATGTGCCTTTTCACCAGGGCCACCACATAAATCAAATGCCCAGCTTCAGGAGTGTAAATCCAGGGAATCAAAACAAATTAAGACCACACCAAGGAACCACAATGAAAACAGATCAATTCTGCAGCAAGACAGCAGTCATGAGGTTCAGTCTAATCAGTGCTGACACATACTGGCAGGGTGGATGACCACTGATGCAAACATTTAGCAAGTTAATGATCTGGTCCTGCATACCTGATGTGTTGCTACCTTCAAGTGGTGTTGGAAAAATGGCCTTTACATGTTTTTGTACGTTAGCAACATCAGAAAAAGGACATGGTTTATACAGGGATTTTGTCTGACAGGCAGCAGCTCTGGTCACAGTAGCAGCTGTAAGTAGCATCAGCAACACACAACTTGTAGTTTGGCCTACGACAGACATGAAATACAACTTCTGCCCTATTTATGTTAAGTTCTATCCACAGTGCGTGGTCACTACATTCAAATAGATTAGCTTTGATCAAAACCTGTAGACATTTAATGATTACTATTTCTAATAAGATTTTGATTGTCTGTTTGCGTACAGGGATTGCAATCCGACTAAATAATGGCCCAGCATCCATAGTGCTGTGGTTACAACTGGGGCCCCTGAGTGACAAAATAAAGCAAATGTCATTATGATGTTTAGGTTTTTATTGTATAATAGCTGCATTTATAATCAACTGACTTGTAAATGGAAAAAGACACAAAAACTAGTGATCAGCAGCAACAATGACCAAATGACAGCTGTGTGCATTCCCTCCCACTTAAGCTTCCAAGACAAAGTTTTCCAGCTGCTCGTGAACGCATCGTGGAATCATGTAGTGTTGGGAAGTGCCGCGAGCAGAGGACGTTCACATGGACCTGCCTCCTCAAGAAGACATCCAGGGTTACCTTCAGTGCTCAGTGTGCGCTCAGCCTGTGCTGGCCGACGGGATGGAGGACATATACTGGAGACAGACTGCACCAGCTGCTGCACTGTGCGCCGGTGCTCCGCACCTTCTGCGGCTCTTTTGACAAAAACCTCACGGTTGGATCGGGATGAGAGACTGTAGGCAGTGACCAGCCTCCGTAGGGTTGTATGGACTTAAGAGTTTATAAGACGTAAGGTGTCAGCCTGCAGAGTGTTGTAATATGGTCTCCACGTGGATGCACCGACACCGCTGAAGCCTCTGATTTTTCTTCTGCACACCGTGAAGCTGTCATTGACTGTGCGGTGGGAGAGAAAAGGGCTGAATACGATGCGGACCTGATTTCCAAGTGTTGCTGTTCCCCCTGAACATGTGCAACACACCACCCCCCGCACACACCGTGCGACCGACCATCAGCAAGCGCTCCTGTGGGTCTAACTGCGGCTGAAACATGTTTGTCTTGTGGGTCCCGGTGAGTTTATTCCTCGGCTTTATTATTTCTCAGACGTGGAGCGTTCAGATGTCGTGGGAAAACTGGAACGCCCAGCTGCGCAACAGGGGAAATGAATTCGATAAGCCGATTTCTCAGCCTCACATCATTTTTATCCTGGTGGATGACCAGGGTTTTCGGGATGTTGGGTACCACGGCTCCGAGATCAAAACCCCGACGCTGGACCGGCTGGCAGCGCAGGGAGTCAAGCTGGAGAACTACTATGTGCAGCCGCTCTGCAGCCCGTCCAGAAGCCAGCTGATGACCGGCAGGTATAGGGCACTATTCAGGGGCCCATGTTATAGAGGTTTGGGTTGAAGTATTTTAGAAAGGGGTTCTGTCAGGATTGAAAGATACAGGTTATCCATCTGGCTGTGCACTACAGTACCATCTAGTCTCATGTAGTAACTATGAATAACGCCCAAGCATGTTATTTCCTTTTTCATGAGAAATCCGTTGCATCATCGTATTTCTTCACTCCAATAGTGGAGTGCATTCAAGTGAAAGCGAATTGCATGAATGGGTGACATAGTGATAACATTTGGTTTTCACCTTCTGGAGCCACTCAAAGTGTTCAGGTGCATTCAGCCTAAATTAATAAACACCACTGATAGATTAGGACATGTCTCCTTATGAACCCAGGCAGGGCTCCAGCCCCCTGCAGAGGATGAGCAGGTACAGTGTAGATAATTGATGGATGGGTGGAGGAGAGTTGCAGTAGTCCCATTTCATCCAGTTATTTCCAGTCTTTTTTTTACAGCAAAGGATATAAGTCATCCTGTCTATATTCAGTTTTATAGACAGTTAAGGAAACATATCAGTTTTACTGGTATATGATAACATTGGCAGGGTTTCCTCATGAAACTGTGTGGTGGTGGTGTCTTTACTCTTTCCAGCTTGTTAAACTCAGAAGGTTTTTTTCTTTACTAGCAGTGTCATGTGCTGCTCTGTATAACTGGTAAAAAAGCAAATGTAGAGTGTGAGCAGTGAGAAATCTGCTGAGCTGAAGTGATATCCTGACACATTTCATCCTGTTACCAGTGGAGTTAGATGACGACTCCAGCTGGAATTATGCTTCTCTGCTGTGAACCTGAGTAGAGTATGTGAAGGTGACTGTCACTCTGAGAGAAGCAAAGACTCCCAACTACCAACTCTCAATGACACGTTGTGCATTTCAAACAACTTGTATTGTTGGTTGCTCACAGCCACGATGAGCTTCAGGAGGTTAAAGTTTAAGGTCAGAGTTTAGTCACTACCATGGAAACAGCAGCTAAGAAACAATCTCAGCACAAGGTCCTGATGGTAACTATTACTATTACATGCTTTTCATCCAAAAAATAGATTTTTTCATATGTTCCAGACAGAAGAGAAAAGTATTCCAAAGTTATGGCCATTCGCTCTTGAAGAGCTCCTTCAACCAACCTTGTGGAGAGGCTGTTTTGTCAGGACCCCGAATGAAACATAACAGCAGCACATCCAGTATTCACGACACCTACCATCCTGTCCTATATGGACACTTGACATTTTCTTAAACTGCTTCAAATGTAAAAGTTTATTCTTGACTTTATCTGGGTGTTGAATGTCTGTAATGAAAAGTACTGCGCTAGGCTCCAGAACAGAAGTGCTTGCAAAACAATGGGAATTATTTTATTGGTGTTTGGCTGCTGAGTTCACTCGACCAGCACAATTAGCAGCTCCAGCAACAGTATCAGACTCCACACAAATATTGTTTGTGAAATAAATTTTGAAGTGTTTCCACATTAGTGAGCAGCAATGTTGCCTGAGCAACCACTTACTGTTGGTGGGCAGAAAGAGGCTGGTTAGTGTGTACAGTATCCAGGGGGTCAGTTGTGCTCTGGCTTTGTAGTTTGCTTATAGTATGTTTCATCTCAGCAGTTTCCCTCTTTGTGCAGTACATGCAGCTCTGCAGGGCTTCTCCACCATCTGTTCTCCTCCTTAGCAATAAAAGAGGAGGCTTGCTGGGCACCAGTGTTTTTGGCAGGCGTCCGAGAAGATAATGAGAAAAGTGCTGGCACCTTCTCATTTCATCTGCCATCTGAGAGCTGTTCTGATCTCTGACTGAAATGTGGAAATGTAGGTGTAGATTCAATTACGTTTCCAGGCTTGTGTTTCCTGAATGGATAGCTGCAGAGGAGTGTGTGCGTGTGTGTGTGGTTAGGTTTGAGTGAAAGAATATTTAAAAATCAGCTGTTTGCCTCAGATGGACACTCACTGAAGATCTGAGAACAAAGTCTGGTCAGGTCTTTTTTGGCACACTCTTCCAGACATGTCAGGGCAAATGTCAAACTCAATAAAAAATTCAGTCCAAACATAAGCACTCCATAAGGCCTGGATTAAATTTTAGGAGGTTTAGACTGGTTACCATGGCAACCACCTACATCTGAAGCCAGCTGCATGCTCAGTGCATGTAATTAGATTTTTATTGACTTTTTTTTGCTATGTTTGCTAGAGAGCTTTCCTCTGGTGCACTCACGCTGTGTTTTTCCCATACGTCATGCAGATAGACAGGTTGTCCTGCCTGATGAATTACTAAATATAACCAAAGGACCGTATCCTCAGACCAAAGGACCACCCACACACATCACCAGTCTATTAGTCTAGTATAGCTGAGTAGTACTACATAGAATTTCATTGTACAGTGTACAATGACAATTAAGTGTCTCACTGACTGCGAGTGTGACTCCCAACTCAGGTGAACTAACAAAACACGAGAGGTGGGTCCGAAGTGTATCACAGAAGAAGTAATTATTTGCCAGTCAGACTGTTTCTAGGTTTGAAACAGGCTAAATTTAGTGGGAGCAGGATTTTTTAGATGCCCTAACCTTTGTGGCTTTTGACACTTTAAAGCAACCATTGACCTTTTGGCCTTGACTCAGAGTGCGTATAAGTTACAGCAGTTCAGCTAGAGTGCTATTCTTGTCTCCTCAGGAGTTCATAGCAAAGACACAAAAATGAGAATACTGCCTTATTTCCCACATTGTTAATTATCCCAGGACGCTCTCAGATTTATCCTGCAACCCCTTTTGAGAGTCTTGACACCCAGTTTGGGAACCACTGGTCTAAGACACATGTAGCTATTTATTGACAAAACAAAAAAATCTTGCAACAAAAAAGGCCTGGCAGATTAATAGAAGCAGTCGTGTACAGTCTGAATCTAAACTTTCCAGTCACAGGAACTTGAGGAAAGATTTCCACACAAAACGACCCTGGGAATTTCAACCTGTCTGGTTTTCTTTAAGCTCCACTGATGAGATTAGAGTTTTAAGTACCTTGTCACTGATCTTTCCTGATCAAGAGAGGTGGACTGCCAACTTCAGGGGCAGAGGTTGCTCCTCAGGCAGCCCCTAAAATTGAAAAAATGTTAAATATGTTTGAGGAATGAATGCACACCATTACAAATAATATTTCTGAAACCTTTCCAGTTGTTTAGGATCTTTTAGAATTAAGTAAGTGTAGTTCTTCAGTGTCAAACATTCGGAGCCATGTCAGCATATTTGTCCAGACAAATCCTACATGTGGACTTTCTGGCATGTTCCATACATCATAAACACACATTTCAGTTCTTGTATCAGTAGTTTACTCTTCATTTTTTAACTCATGGCCAGTTTCACACCTGCAGGTAAGTCTGTTATGAATACCAGCAAATTCTAACTGGCTTATAGTTTCCATTGATGTCTCAGACAAGGGTTAATGTGACAGACCTTAATCTTTCCTTCACAACCACCCCTGACTACCACTTCCACCAGCCACAGGTGTTGAAGCTGCAGTCACGCTTGTTAAAAGAGAAATGTGATTTAAATCTAAATTGAATTTCATTATCAGGCTCCTACATTGCTGAGGCAGATATCATCCATCAACAAACAAAAAATGAAGAATGCGCCCTGGCTTCCCAGGGCAATGAAGAGCAGACCTCTAGTAAGGATAGCGATTTGATTTCAAGAAGCTATTATGTCATCCTTCAACACTACGCTTTCACATTTAGACCTCTGGATTTGAATCTCAAATCAAGTAGATTGGGTTCTTTTATTTGCTTAGAGTAGTTCTTTTCCACTGCTAACTCACTCCTTCTCCTTCTCCTGCTTATTTGCACACCCCCATCTCTCCACACTTATCTCTAACTCATCTTAGCTTCTCACTCAACCTTTTCTTGTTGCTTCAGTGGTCTGTCACTCTTTCATGCCACTTCTTAAGCCCACACCACTATGGTTGAGTTGCACAATGAAGAACAGAACAAGTAGATGTTTGAGGAGACAACTGAGCAAGTTTTCTGGAGAAGCTGAGGCTCTGGTTTGTAGAAGCCAAAGTCTTAACAGGAGAGAGCATGTTCATTACCCCCTTAGACCCTGTAAAAAGACAACATAAGAGGAGAAAATGCAAAAAAGGAACAAAACCTAAGGAAGATTTGGTGTTTATAATAGTAAAGAAGGTAAATGAAGAATCTCCAGAAAGTAAGAGTTAAGTAAGACAAACTACTCCAGGGCTGCCTTTCATTAAATGCAGAGCGCCGGGCTGATTATTTGAACCATATGTGAGCAAGATGTGGAGCAGGGTTACAAGAGAAGGCCCCAGCCTGGGCAGCAGGTCTTCTCAGGAACCTCCGCAACCTCAGTGGCTGGAGCAGTGGCCAATGTACTTGTCTTGTGGGACTTGGCCCATGGTGATTTGAATTTAATGGTGTGTGTGATTTGTTGGCCTTGTGGCTCAGTGGTTGTGTAAATAAACCAGAGAGATAGCCTGATTACAGTAGTGTTAAGACCGTAACACTGCTTATTACTTGAGGAATGCAACAGCTCTCTTTGGCGTGATAAGATATGGAACTGAGCCACTGTCTGCTAGTATTTTTCTGTCTGTGCATGGCTTCAAATCATGCTGGACAAATAATGCAGATATACATGATCCCAGACCTTTGGCCTCTGTGATGTGGCTGCCCATTCATGCCCTGCTTGGTTTAAAAAGAACCTATTAATCTACAACATTCAACAGGTGGAGGGACTGTAGGGAAGGAGGGAAGATCTCCAGAGGGCAGTAGTTCCTGCAGTTATTATTTTAATGCCTCATAAATACCAAACATCTAGAACTATCCTTTAGGTACCCCTGAACCTGTAAGTGGAGACATACTTCCTCTTGAGCCCCCTTATATGTCAGAGAATTCACTTGGAGATGCTGTGACAGTCATCGTGATCCACTGTGTACCAGTCTCTGTCAAGAGCTCATGCTGGTTTGACTGATTTGTGGAGGGATCATTGGCTGCACTTAGCATGACATTTTGATTACATGGCTCTAACTTTTTGGTATGTGAACACCACCAAACCTTCAGGTGCTGTGAGGCCAGGGACTAGGGTTCCTAAGGGGCTGAAGCTCAAACACACACATCTTAATACATTTGCAAATGTATGTGGTTTTTGTTTTGTTCTTTTTCATTTTCTGGGTCATATCCATTATTTTCACTTTCTACAGAGCCTGTTTCACTGTCAATTGGCATCGATGCAAAAGTGCTCGATAACTAAAAAGAATTAAATGAAGGGCTGAAGTGGAAAATGATCCTTGTATAAAGGGAATGAATAAGTACTGAAGATAATGGAGCATATTACATCCACAAGTCATTTTATAGACGTTTATGGGCCAGTAACAAGGCTAAATTCACCATGTACTTTGGCTGTGGAAATTCTGGAGAGATTACGAGGAACAAGGTTTTACAAGTACTTGGTCTTTGTTGAGTTCATTATGTATTATGTGGATTTTCTTCAGTTGGTGGAGTAAACAAATCTCTTTATGTTGTTTTTTTTTTCTAAGGACATTCCCGTGGCAGAGTTGGGCGACTTTGCATAGTTAATGTTGTCCTACCCACAAACACATGTTGCCTTTACTTCATGCCTTCTCATTCAATCCCATCCCTGTATTGTTGTATTCAAATCTTGTCGCCTAATGACAGACCAACAATACCTCCTCTATCCAGTTCTAGGAATGCATGTTTCTAGTTGGGTTTCAGGGCTTCCCCTGCCTCGACCACCAAGTGACAAGAAAATCTTAATGCCATATGAAACCAAGACTCCTACTTGGCTCCCATCAGGGACAGTGTGATCTCACTTTGAATTTTGAACTGACTTGCAATAACTAGAGGTATCAAATGCAGAATTGTTCTTTGTTATTATTTTGACGAGATAAACATTTTAAATGTCCTGAGAACCAGTTTTAAGTCCAAGGGAATAAGTTTTGCCAAGAAGTAAACAGTTTTCTAATTTGATTTCCAAAAGATTTGGAGGCATCAAATCCAGATGGCATTTTGCTTCAGAACAGTGGCAAGCTAATTCTCTCCAGAGAGCAAACTTTTCTGCTCCGGGGTTCATCCAGGATGTCTTTAACTGCAGCTGGCATTAAAACACACTGGTGATGAGGTGGGTCAGTCATCAGGATTTCCCTAGGAAATTAGTTAGTAGAGGTGGTAAGGGCCAAGCAGTCATACACAGACAGACTCCACACTCAGGGGTGCATTAATATCTGAAGTATCTGATTGTATTTGTGGTTTTATGGGGCCATCTTGTTGTATTGTTTTTGTTGAGTGTAAGATTTGAGTTCTAAGTCATTGGTTCCCCTCCAACTGAATCCTCCTCTCTGGACACCTAAATCAAGACACTTATTTCCATGCCTTTTCCCTGGTGACAGCTTGAATGTGAACCACTAACCTCAGGAAAGTGTAAGCCTTTCTTTCAGACAGGAATTAAGTTAGAGCTTTTTGTTAAACTTCCAAATTCCCAGCTGAGCTGCTTCACCCTGGGCACACAGTCAGTCACAGTCTGAACAATGATAATGTTGGCTTGGCTGCTTTACAGTCAAACCACTGATCCCACAGCTCCTAGTTTTAATTGATTGCAGGACACCCAAACCTGTTCCAAATAGCCTGGAGTATAATTAGACTCAAACCAAAATGTGGTACACTCAAATAGAACAAGAGCACTGGCATTGGGTGCAGTATGATGGACCACCAGTTACTGAGCATCTGTATTTGAAAACAGTAGCAACAGTAATGCAACTGTCAGTGACTGTCCTTCACTTATAATGCTGTTAGCTTGCTGCCAAAAAGGTACACAGTATCATTAGCTCCAGGTCACAACTCTATTTCCTGTCTGGCCTTGAGGTCTTCTGTGTTCTGTTTTTGCTCTGGGCTTCCTCTTCCTCCACCTTCTATTACCCATCCACCTCCTTTCACTGCACTGTAAGATGTCGGCTACATTAGCCTGTGCTTGGCTCACCAGCCTTTAAGTAGTCTTCTGTCAGCATAAATGTTTGCTTTGGACTGAATCGACTGTTATTAGAATTACACTAAATAAGAATAATAATAATAACATAATAATGGTAAGATATCTGTTTTTGTTTTGTAGGTATCAGATCCACACAGGCCTTCAGCACTCCATCATTCGAGCTACACAGCCCAACTGCCTGCCCCTGGAAAATGTCACCCTGCCCCAAAAGCTGAAGCAAGCAGGCTACTCCACCCACATGGTGGGCAAGTGGCACTTGGGTTTCTACAAGCGTGGCTGCCTGCCCACCCAGCGTGGCTTCGACACTTTCTTTGGCTCCCTGCTAGGAAGTGGGGACTACTACAGTCACTATAAATGTGAAGGTCCTGGCATGTGTGGCTATGATTTGTATGAAGGAGAAGAGGCAGCATGGGAACAGGACCGCGGCTTGTACTCTACTGTGATGTTTACTCGAAAGGCTATAAGTATCTTAGCCAAACATAATCCTCACAGACAGCCCTTGTTTCTCTATTTAGCCTATCAAGCAGTTCATTCCCCACTGCAGGTTCCCACTCGCTACCTTGAACGCTACAAGGGCATTCCAAACCTGCATCGACGTAAATATGCCGCCATGGTGTCCTGCCTGGACGACGCCATCCACAACCTCACATTGGCGCTAAAGCGCTATGGTTATTATGACAACACTGTAATAGTGTATTCCTCAGATAACGGTGGACAGCCATTAGCAGGTGGAAGCAATTGGCCCTTGAGAGGGAGTAAGGCCACTTATTGGGAAGGGGGGATTAAGGCAGTGGGATTTGTTCATAGTCCTCTTTTGGAGAACAAAGGCACAAAATGTCGTTCTTTGATTCATATCACTGACTGGTTCCCTACACTGGTGACCCTGGGTGAAGGGACTTTAGATGAAGATCTAAATCTGGATGGGTACGATGTCTGGGAGGCTATCAGTGAGGGCCGCCCGTCACCTCGACACGACATTCTTCACAACATCGACCCAATCTACATCAAAGCCAAGAACGGTTCATGGAAGGCCGGATATGGGTTATGGAACACAGCCATCCAGGCTGCAATCCGGGTGGGTCACTGGAAGCTCCTAACAGGTGTGCCCGGATACAGTGACTGGGTGCCCCCGCAGACATTCTCCAACCAGAGGCTGACAAACCGCTGGCATAACGAACGTGTCCGTTGGGACCGGGGTAAGTCCATATGGCTGTTTAACATCACAGCTGACCCTTACGAAAGAGTGGACTTGTCTCAGCGCCACCCGCACATAGTGAAAAAGATGCTAATGCGGCTAGCACAGTACAACAAAACTGCAGTGCCGGTACGATACCCAGCTAAAGACCTCCGCTCTAACCCTCAGTATAATGGGGGAGTATGGGGTCCCTGGTACAAAGATGAGAGAGAGGAACAAGAGGAGGATGAGAGATACAATAACTTGTTTAATGACCATCTTGGTAAAAGAAGGTGGAAAAAGAAATCAAACAGGAAGTTGAAAAGGAAGGTAGAAAAGTAACCTGTCCAATTTGTGAAAGACTTCAGTTGCTTTTTCTCAGGGATTGACACTTGTTTGTTCAGGATTGGTCTCTTTAGTTATTCTGACTCCAGTTAACAGTTTTAACTGTTTACAGTTTATACTGTATGAAAAACAATGTGGATGGACCTTTGAATTGCCTCAAGACAACAGGGAAAAGATCCACTCGTTCAAACGCTACTGTCATGCCCAGACACAACGAAGACCTCATGTTAATGTCAGGGCGTTTAAAGATTGTTTATTTTTCTAGATTCTGTTGCATGTTTGAAAAGTTGCTACCTTTGATTTGGTCTAGACATTCAGTTTTCACTTAGAGTAGAAATCAAATCTTCCCAGACAGTTGCCATAAAAGTTGGTGACAGCGAAATAAAGTAAGACATAGTTCTATTATGTTGTTGCAGTGATACAGTATAGCAGAAACAGATGTAGGATATATATATATATATATATATATATATACAGTATATGATGTGTGAGTTGATGTATGTTGGTTTTATAAGCACAGTGTGCCTAAACTTTGTTGCTCCCTCTTTTAGATGATGTCTGGTCCGGCACCAGGCCAGCCTGAATGTAAAACAAACTAACAAAATAAAAGCCCTAGACACAAATTCCTTTGTCTCCTGCAATATTTCAAGTCCTGTCTGCTTTGCATTTTACTACAGCCTGATTTCCTTTATTCTGATTACATTAAGTACTATTGTAACTGGATAACTTTAAATACCTCTTTCTAATAGGTAGCCACTAAGTATGTTCATTATTAGACAATGCAGCACAGTGGAGATGATAAAGATCTAATTGCTTTCTTGCTGTCCTTGAAAAATGCTTGCCTCATCAGTTATGGTGTACTGCACAAGTTGTTGTGATCAAGAATCATTACACTTTTTTCAAGTGTGTCTGTTGCTTGGCACCCATGTAAACAGTCCCCAAACTCCCAAGCCTTAAATATTGATGACTGGCTTAAGTAGTTCATGAGTTTTGTATGGTTTGCGGTACTTTATAGGTCAATTAGATATTTTAATGACGCTAAATGACTTCTAAATATACTGTGCCATAAACGATTTATAGTTTCCCAAAAATAGAGCATGTTCTTTTTGTGTTTTTACTTGTTTGTTATTTGTCTTGCTAACTAACTAAGCAAGCCATTTTAGGCACCTATTGGGCTTCACAACCTGGAGGGGCCCAAAATAGTGTGTTTTTTTTTTTTGTTCTGTTTTGTTTAACAAGCTGTGATATATGCATGGCGCGCATTGCATACAATTTGTCTAAACAAATCTCTTGACACACACGTCACAGTTGTGGCACTGATGGACAGCAAGACATGGAGTGAGCAGAATCAGATATTTAAATAAAGTCAGAGGAAACATCAAACAACTGCAGTATGAAGAGGGCAAAGCTCTCTGGGACACAGTACAGAAGACAGAGGTCTGTATACACGTTCATGATGTAACGTTGATGTAAGTTTATTGAGCAACATTATGTACCTCCACAAGTTAATTTATCATCATCATCACAGTGACACAGGTTTAAGTTGGCTAACCATCTGAGCTGACACGACCATAAGCCAAATAAACACGTTAACACTAATTTACTACAACAAACCCATTTGCTGTATACAGAAGGTTACAAAGCTTAATTTAATGGATCACAACATGAAATAGAAAATATCTAGGCCTGCTTGGTTAATGTAGCAGTCCATTTAGGATTTGTGCTTAATGTATAAACTTCAAAGATGCACATAAGAAATTTTGAATAATAAAGAAGTGCTGTCTGTCAAAATCAGAGTAGGAACATGGAAATTTCACTAAATCTCTGTGCTGTAATTGTGTTTGGTGTAACAGTTATGTTTCCAGAACATTATCAGTGTGCTCTTATATAAGCTGTATTACCTTTAAAATAAACATGTGGACTGAGGCAAGCTTTAATAATTATAATAACATTATAAGACATTAAAATGAATGAAAATGGCAGAAATAGGTATAATTGCAAAGCCTTTTGTGTGAGAGATTATTTGAATTTATTTGTGCATTTTTTCAGAATTTATTCTCATATCTTATGCTGAAATACAAATACACATTATTGCATTGTACCTTATTGCAGTATTAGAGTTTTGTCATTTTTTTTGCATTTGTGGATTATGTTTGTGTGTGTACATTTTTGGTGGCAGGTTGGAGTGTGTTTGGGGATGGGGTGGAGTGGAGGGGGCTACACTTATTTTGCTTAGAGCACCAATAATTCCAGAAACGGCCCTGTGAACACATGAAACAACAGGAGCTCCAGAGAGAGGGGCTTTCCCTGTGAAAAAGAGCCAGGCAGCACTTCATATCACTCCCATCCACACTAACTTGGATCCTTCTGCCTCTATGCTCTACTTAGTGCCAAGTTATGACTTCAGATCAGGCACTGACTCAATGTTCACAGCAGCATTTGTGTTAACAGCTTATGCTTACATGGAGATGCTTCTTTCAGTCCTTACCATCAATCTAAAGCAGGTGAAGTCTGCTTGGGCTAATCGTACTGCTTCTTCTCAGCTTCCTTGTACTGATTTGTGTCTACAGGCCAGAGTGTACCCATGGGAAACAGAAGTTACCTGAGTAAGCCCAACTCCACTTGACCGTAAAACACAATGGATGCCTTCTGTATGTTATGAGTTACATCTGAGAGTTATATAAGCTGAAATTCTTATTTTGTTGTGTCATATTGAATTTCTTATTCCATGGACCATAGGAACAGTTAAACCCTGGATTCTCTGGGAATTCACATTTGTTTTCAGTTATGGGCATTAGCATCCCTCGTATGGGAAAAAACCAAAGGCATTTTTTTCCTGTAACTGAGGTTTAATGCAATACATCAAGCACCCTCATCCTGCCACTTCACATTAAGAATGCCCATTAGTGCTCAACTGGAATGATATGAGAAAATAAACCTGATAGATGGCAGAGTAAGAACGCTTTGAACAAAGTGAAGTGTGGAAATATGATTTTGCCAAATGGTGTTGGTTTTTTTTTTCAAGCTGTGACACCATGTGAAATGTATAGCTTGGGTTCCCGCATGATCAAGGTGCAAATTAGCCGAATTATGTGTAGCCAACTGGAAAGAGTTGACCACCTCATTGCCAAGATCTACATTTGAAACAGCATGACTCAACTAGCCCTTGGGCTCTAAAGAATCTCTCCCAAAGTCAAATGATGAAAAGCAAGACAAATAACAAGCAGCTGTTATCCAAGAGAATCAGAATTAATACAGAATCCATGAAATATCTTGTAAACACCACCCAGAATGCTAAAACATGTTTAATGCTTGCAATGTATTTACTCACAGTATTACACTCTGCAGGGCTGTGTGCTCTAGCAACTTGGCAAATATGTGACATTCCATTTGGTAGAGGTAGTTGAGATTTTTTTTAACTGCTTGTACAAGCGTAAGGAAAGGCTGTCATGTGTTAGTGACGTCATAGGAAATCCTGCCTAGAATGTCCTAGAAATTCAGAAGAAATGTGCCACAATGATAAAGATGATACATCTTCTTTCCTGTAGGGAGATCAGGAATTCACAAGTACATAGTAAGCAAGCAGTACCTGTTGGAAAACACGTGTACTATCTTAATTACAGATGCACCTACATGAGTTAGACCAGTTTTGACATTTATTGAAACCCAGGAGACAATTTTAAGTGTCTGAGAAAAGACAGAACAGTGAATTAGCTTGATGGACAGCCTCACTTGGCTGGTCTCTCTCCAGACATGGGGATTTCCTGTAATGAGCAATTTCACCCATGCACAACTAGAATTTCTCTTGGCCTTCAGCAGAGGTCCAGCAGTCCCACTTTCACCAGTTTATGACATATGGCCTCATTTTGCTCTTCCCTGGGACTACACCCTTAATATCTTAATTCTTCTTTGTTTCATCTTGTTTGGTATTAATCTTCTCTTTTCATTTCCCTTCTCAGTCATTCAGAAAGTTTCCTTTCCTTTCATCCTTGCCATTATTCTTGTAATGCTTTATTCATGGTCCTGTGTTTCTCTTCCCTCTCTCCCTGCTTGGCTCAGCAGAGGTCCTTCCAAGGTTTTGCTCAAGTCCAGACCTGTGGGGTTTGGTTGTTGCACCAGATGTGTTGCAAGGAAGGCCTGAATCTTAAAAACACAGTGTTGTCCATCTCTCAGCGCCAGTTAGCCCCCAGGCCTGCTGTCCACTTACCACCACCCTTTGACACCTCTTCTGTTTTCTGTCACTCTTCCTTCTGATTTCTCCTGCTTGTCAGGACACCTTTTCTCCCACTCTCACTCAGAATCCATCTACCACAGATAATTGGTGCTGTAGCTGTATGTGCTACTTGTCAGCACATCTAATGGAGTATAATTTTCCTCTGTTTCATACTTTTAAAGTGTTGCATGTAATAGATTGTCATTATGACACTGTCAAAGTACATTTCAGTGTAATTCTAATTACAAACAAAAAATAGCCAGATACACCTGTCATAATGTTTTTGGTTTGTTTTTTCTCAAAATAAAGAATGTTAACTATACAACATGTTGCTTTTATTTAACATATGTAATATATTAAAAGCCACCCAATCTGTGCTCTACTATGAAAAGCAGGCTATATCAATGATCTACATAAATCCAGCATATATTCACTTAAACCTGGCCTGGTTGGAATATGGGATAACTACAAACCAGATGCTAACCAGATGCTCATTGTCAGTCCTGTTGATTCAGGTTTGCTTCCTCCAATAGTAAACCTAGTGCTAAATAGTAATTATATTATTTCTGTATTCCTGTTATTTACAAGTAAGTGAAAATTCATTTTCAATGCTGTTGTAAAATCTTGCCCAAAGAAAGGGGTGACATTAACATTGCTCTTAGACATTTGATCCAGTAGTATTATATATAGAAACAGTGATTAATCCAGCTTTAAGTGACATGTCGCAGTTGTCCACAGTTTCATCATTCAGCAGTTAGTACATCCCTGCATTATACTACCACTTCTATGGTAATGAAGCAGCAGTAGGATCTCAGGGATATGAGTTTCCTATATGCAGTAAGAGAGAACATTGTTTTCTTCCTCAAAGAGCATTAGTGATGTAATGTTCAGCTCATCTCTTCCTCATCATTCACATACACATAATCACATTCATGTCTGATTAATGTTTATAGCATAAGCATGAGGGTGGAAACATGAGGTCATTCACCACCTGCTCAGTGGATGGTGTTGTACTGAATATCCAAACTTGCTTTTTTGCTCATTTACTTTGATTAAATTAATTAATTGTGCTTTAAACAAGGTGATGAAAACTATTGGCATTGACAAGTTGATGTCATTAACTGTGTGAAATGACTTGATGAATAATGGACTTGCTTGTGTCAGCTCTAGAAGTTTCTGAATATGCTATCATTGTATTTACATTTATTCCTTTTGAAAGTTGTCATGTCTTCATCCTTGGCTATTTCTGGATGCATTAACAAACTATGATTTTTAGACAACAGCTAAATAAATAAACCTGATTATAATTGCTATTAAAATTCATGCCTGAGTGCACTGCATACTGTTTTATTCCAGCATGTCTGCCCTAAGCTCTGTGTTTCATTAACTGTATTGTGTGCACTGACAAAATGCTACAGTTTCTGCATTGACCCATTGCACTCTGGTGACTTGACCCGTGTATTACATCATGGTCAAGAGGAGGTGAAAGTCCAGCTGTCGTACATCATTTCCAAGTGGATGTGACACACATTCCCACTGACTAAGAGTAGCCATTAACAGTGCAGGTTGTGTTGGTTAGTCATCTGCCACTGGCTAGGGTGTTTTAGAGCCTGTGTCACGACGGGGTGTCATGTAATAAGGTTGCTTGTACCCAGACAGAGATATTATTAACACAGGTGGGTTAAATCCAGAACAAAGTGACCCAGGAAACAGGTAAGTACAAACCAGGGAAGCTGGAGTCTGGGAACACAGAACACGGGAAATGGAGAGAGACCACGGAGACTCAAGGGAGTGCACTCTCTCACACCGGGAAACATCAGGAAACACCAGACTCACAGACATAGCTGAGGAGACACAGCAAGCACCGAGGACTGAAGCCACAGGTAAGCACTCACAGAGAACAAGAGGCAGGGAGAGGCAGGGAGAGGCAGGGAGAGACAGGGAGAGACAGGGAGAGGCAGGGAGAGGCAGGGAGAGGCAGGGAGAGGCAGGGAGAGGCAGGGAGAGGCAGGGAGAGGCAGGGAGAGGTAGGGAGAGGCAGGGAGAGGCAGGTCAGTACACAGTCAACGGAACATCGCACACAGGAAACAAGGCACAGGATAATCCAGCAGCTAGGTGAGGCAGTGAGCAGGTCTATATACCCTTGCTCTGATGATTAATCAGGACCAGTCACTTAGTTGCTGAGGGAAGCCACACACACAAAGGGGGAGAGGGACATGAGGGCAGAGAACACAGGGAAAGCAGGCACAGGTGAAAACAATCAACACTAAAAACCATAAAGCTACCTGGGGTAAACCCCAGGAGACACAGGAAATGTAAACACAATAAAAGTCCCAACACAAGAAAGTCCAAAACCAGGGACCATGACGGCCTGTTGGTAGTGGGGATGTATCCTGTATCATTCAGTCCTGCAGCACAGTGAGTGCAGCTGCTTCTCTGGTCCATCAGGATGTTGTGAAGGGGATGGTCAGTGTATTCCAGGATGGCCTCTACCTTTTTCTGTGTGCATCTCTCCACCACAGCCTCCACTTCAATGTCCTCATCACAGATGGGGCTTAAACCTTCAAAACTCCACTATGATATCTGTGGTTTTAGAGGTGTTCAGTGGGAGGCAGTTCAGAATTGTATGTGAAGTCTGTTGTGTACAGTGTGTGCAGGAATAGAGCCAAAACAGTTCCTTGTGCTTCTTAAAACTCTACCAGAAATGCAGTTCCCTAGAGTGATGAACTGTGGCCTTTCTGTCAGGTATCTGTCATCCAGGAAACAAAGGGCAGGTCCACCCCATCCCTTTGAGCTTGTCTCTGAGGACGATTTGGATGGTATTGGATGCACTTGAAAAAGCAAAGAAAATAATCCTCATATAACTTTCAGGTTCTTCTAGATGAGCTAAAACATGGTGCAGCATCATCCACACCAATGCATTCTCTGTAAACAGCAAACTGCAGGGGCTCTATTGTGTATTTGACCTCGAATCTTAGTAGGTGGAGAATCATCCTGTCCGGGACCATCATGAAATTGCAGGAAATTGGTGAGAGCCATCGGCCTGTAGTCATTTAGTTCAGCTTGACACTTTATTTTAGGTACAGAAACAATAGGTTGATGTGCTAATCAGTTAATCGAGCTTTAAGTTTGAAATGCAAAAAATACATGTTATGAGACACCATTCTATTTAAGGCAGAAATGATAGAAATGTCCCTCCAGGAAGCCCTGTTGTAAGTGGAGAGAGGCCAGGAAGGATAAAGGAAAAGGAACTGCTTCCTTTCCTCTCATGTGATGTCATGCTGGACCAGTGTTCACTCCTCAGTAGGCCTTCTTCTTCTTCTTCTCTCTGCTTATAATGGAGAATGACAGTATATGGTTCAGCTGAAAGACTCTAAAACTCTCCACCTGTCACATGCCTCAGGGAATGTGAGGGAGTGTGAGGGAAATGAGAGGCAGTAGAAGGTTGGATGCACTGGACTGCAGTTTCATGATGTCAGCTCTTCAGCCTCAGGATCGCCTTTCCATTTATTACCTCTAGAAGGAATGTGGAAGGTGTGTCAGTGTGTACTGAAATGAGAAAGCGCATGCAGTCAGGATTTGGTCTGACAATGTTGTTTTATTAAAAAAGCAAATAATGGCTGGTGATAGGTTGATCAATACCATCAGATTCCACATAAACATCAACAAATACCTGAATGTGAAGGGATTGTACGTTATTCCACTACACATCTATCTAAAGCATGAAAGCTTACTCCATGGTTTGGTAACATGGTTTGGTTAATTTGAAAGATAATCTGGCTCATCCGTGGGCTGTTTTGATGTGTAATAAAAACTAATCCTCAACTTCTGATGTGACTAAATATCATAAGCAGTCAGGTATTAACAACTTTGGAGTCCAGTCGATGAAATGAGAATAAGCTGAGCATAAGCTGATGTGAGCCGTGCCTTGCAAACACAAAAATCTCAGAAAACCTATGGTCAAGAGCTGATTTGCATATAGGTGAAAAGTCAGCTCAAGGACCAGTTATTCATTGAACTACAGTTGGACATTTTGTGTCTAAATGGAGACAATTTGGTTCTGTGGCTATTCTCCATAGAAGTGGGCACCCAGCCAGGATCCCTCCAAAGGCACAATGTGGAATACTCAATGAACAGGCATGGTCTCCATTTAAGGACACAAGAGAGGATGCCACTGCTCTCCCAGAAAACATTGTTTGGTGAAAAAAAAGGACTGCGTACCAATATGAAAACATCATCCTAGCAGTGAAGTATGCTGGAAGGAGCATCATGATTTGGGTCTGCTTTGCTGCCTCTGGACCTGGACCACTTGCCATTGTGGAGGGGGTGATGAATTCTCAAGTTTATCAGGAGATCTTGCAGGATAGTATCAGGTTGACTGTCCACAAGCTGAAGCTCAGAAGAAGTTGGATGATGAAGCAGGACAATGACCCTCATCAGAGTAAAGCCACTATGGAATGGATCAGAGACACAAATCTCATGTGAATGACCTCAAGAGAGCTGTTTACACAAGACCGCCTAAGAATATGACTGAGCTGAAGCAGTTCTATAAGGAAGAATGGCCCAAAATTCTAGTTCCCGTTATTTTTCCCACCATCATTTTGTATGTTTAGTGGGTGCGTTGAATAAACACATGAAAGAACATGCCTGTTTGTGTTTTTCTCTGCTTAGAATTGTATTGTGTTTGTTGATATTTGTGGCTTTGGTGAAGATCAGATCACATTTCATGACTCATGCAGAAAACCAGGAAATTGTAAACAGCACTATTATTTTTTCTTGCACGTGTAGTGCAAGTTCATCATGTTGATTGAAAAATATGAGCGGACAATTAGCTATGAAGTGCATTTTAAGTATTAATGATTAGAGGTTTTATTCCAAATTGATCTTTCAAAAGTAGTTAGTCCTGAATGTACAAGCCAAACTATGATGTTTTAATTGAAGTCTTATTGTCCCAGAGAAATTTCACATTCTGCACATCATGTCTAAAAATGTAGTCAGACACCATAGGTCTGGATTATACTGTAGTCGTGTATACATTCATTTTGCTGTGGAACAAAACCATACCATTTCTCTTGGCCTTCAAAAACCCATGTGTAAAATGTAGCTGTGCGTTATATAACTACAGTGTGTGAGAGAGTTTTACCATTGCAGTAAAAGCTCCTGAGTCTTCACAGTGACCTCCTCACCAAGCCTCTCCCACCACCAGATGGGAACACTGGATCTTCTCTTTGTAACTACTCCACATGCTGGCTATGTCTCACACCACGACTAAGTGACCAAAAATCTATTCCTCTGTATTACAGTAGAAATCCCTGTATTCAAACATGTGATTCCACTGTGGATTTACAGGCAATAAGAAATATGAGACCACCTGCGATCTGGAGGGAAGGGTAGTGGGGGATTTTAGGAGGAACGTTTATGTTGCCAAAGTGTCACTCCCCCAACGCTGTGCACTGTGGTTCTTTTGTGCTGGATGGATATCATGCAGTAAATATGGATAATAGTTATGTCATTTTTAAAAAATACACAAGGGAAAGATTTTCTGAAACAATATAAACCATGATGTTAGTATTATAGTTATGTATGACATGCAGTGTTTAATACAGTATACACAGACTGTTCAAATTTAATGGCAATTATAGTTCTTAATGTGACTGCCAAAAATAGCAGCATTAACAAGTTTTGTTTTCAAAATCTTGTTTTCAATAACAAAAAGTGAAAAGGTCCACCAGTGCAATAATAATATATCTTTAGAATAGGAATGTGCTTTTTCAAAACTTTTGGTGAATGGGCTACACTCACTGCACTATTTCTTACTCTTCTACCTTTGGCTCCCTGTTAAACTGCTGTCTGTGCATATACCTTGTCACCTCTTAGTTTCCTGTAAGTCCAGGTTTTAGCCCAGCACACACTATTGATAGCATGTTTAATGATAATATTTTTAACATAAGACATGGCAGTCAACAAATAATCCTGATATAGATTTCTGTTCTTAAGAACAGAGACCCGTGACCGGTTGTGCGGTATGGTGCTATGGTGCCCTCTGATGGACAAAATTACCTCCAGACTAGTTTGGCATTTCCTGCTTGACTTAGTCAAGTTTTGCTTAAGTCTCTTCTCCAATGCTGCTATGATAAATATATTGCACCAGTGTGTGATCATTTATTAAGAATGTGAGTGCCATATAAGACACTGTCACATATTGTGACAGTTTGCAAAGTTGTTAATGTGTGTCTTCATCCAAAATGCTGCAGGAACTAGCAAGAGAGATCATATTTCTCCTATATTAGCTTCTCTTCATTGGCTCCCTGTAAAATACAGAATAGAATTTAAAATCCTTCTCCTCACATACAAATCCCTTCATGATCAAGCTCCTTCATACCTTAAAGACCTCATAGTACCATATTATCCCAATAGACCACTTCGCTCTCAGAGTGCAGGTCTACTTGTGGTTCCCAGAGTTTCCAAAAGCATCATGGAGGCAGAGCCTTTAGCTATATCAAGCTCCTTATATTGGAAAAGACCCTACATGTTTGTTCAGGTGTCCTCTATCTTCAGGCCTCTACCAGCACTAAACAAATTGTTGGCAGTTATTTACAGGCCTCTAAAACCCTAAAACACTACACCAATAAAACACTCAACCTCATACCATGCATGTTTTAGCTCAATATTTAAGTGACCCTTTGTGACCACCTGTTGCATGGTGTATAAATCGCCCACACTGTTCTTTTCTCTCTCCTCTATCCACTCATCCCAACTGGTCGAGGCCGATGGCCACCCAAACTGAGCCCGGTTCTGCTGGAGCTTTCTTTTGTTAAAGGGAGTCTTTCCTCTCCAATGTCACCAAGTGCTTGATCATAAGTGATTTGTTGGGTTTTTTTGTTTTTTGTAAAGTGCCTTGAGATGATTGAATTGTGATTTGGCTACATGCAAATAAAACTGAATTGAATTGAACTGAAAACACAAAATTCAATTCAGACTTCGTAGCTCACTCAAGATTTAATTCCGTTGCAATTATATGGATATGATGATATGATATAGATATAAATACAACAAATAAAAATAGGGTTCCTGGTTGCTGGTTTTCAGTAGCAGATGTAGTTTACATGGTTGTCGGGAAACAGTTTAAACTTTCCATTATTATGAATACTTCTAGTACTTCTACCTCAAACATTACAGTTTATTCCTGACTTACCAGATCAAGACACAACGTGTGAACAAGGTCAAAACCTCAGAAACACGTGAATTATTTGGCCTTACCTGGAGATTGTTTTGTCACCCTGTAGTCATTTTAGAAAGCACAAGTGACTTATGTATTACAATTAACCAGATCTCCTTCCTTATACAGCAAGCAACCAACACAGAACTGAAAGGGAAAAGAAAAAGATAAGGGAATGGAAAAGGGGAAAGGGAAAAGGCACAATAATCACCTGACAGTATTGAAAAAACCAGTGGCAGCTGGGACAAAAGACTTTTTAGACCCTTTCGTCCTGCATCCTGGCTGACTGTATCCACAACCAGATGGTAGAAACCTAAACTCTACAAACAAAGAATGACTAGGATCCTGACTTTATGAAGATTTGAACTGTTATCCAACACTGCATCAACAGTCTTACTGATGACACCCTGCTGCCGATTTCTGTTTATAAGAGTGAGCTGCCCAAACCAGCACATAAGGGAAAGGTTCAAACTGATTCAATAAAACAATAATAAAACTTCTTCATAAAAACACTGTCCACCTTAAAACAATTTAACTTACCAAGATTGTGCATGCACTGATTTTTTTTATACAAACAATATCCACATAGAGCTCAAAGGATAGTTTATTGTCAACAAGAGTACCCAAATACTTGTAACTGCTATACCACCTCTACAGCTTGACCTTCAATTCCCATAGGGAATATGGTTGACTGGTTCTTCCTGAAATCAATCGCCATCTCTTTAGTCTTAGGCACACTGATATTCAGAAAGAACGACCCACACCAATCTTTGAATTCTGTCACTACTGGACCACGATCTTGGTTGTCAATACTGTGAATTCAATAATATGACACCTCTTACACTGACTCTGGTACATATTAGTGTACAGGGCAAAGAGGAGAGGCAAAAAATGCATCTCTGTGGTGAAAAGTGGAAGACACAAGAACGTCTGATAAAATGCCATTGACCGGGTTGTCACCTTATTAATCAATACGCCAATAAATCAGGCCAATGTCAATATTATGGCCACTTTTCAGTCTCTGCTAAACATGAGGCTGAATAAAGCTGAAGTAGATCAATATAAAGGTGTTTGTACTTTCCAGATGAGTCAGGATCAAAATCATCAAAATGCCAATCACCATGTTGCTGCCAATCACCATGGGGCTGATTCAGATAGACAGGGATAACATCCAGAGCTGTGTTGAATGAGAAGTGATAATCACACTGCTTCAGTGGTATTGAACACTGCTTTATTTCTGGTGATAATGATAAACATGTCCAGACCACTGCACACAATAACCACAGGAAACAACCAATGGTTTCTTTATAGCAAGCCTTCCTCACTGGTGGCTTAGATCAGATAATAGGCTAAATGGGGATTAATGGAGAGCCAGTTAACAGCAGGTGTACATGGTGAGCCTGATCAGGCTCTTATGTTGTTTTCAAACTGGTGCTTCCTACAAGTATATTACAGAACACGTCTCCAAAACCAGTCACACCATTGTCTAAGAAGAGGTCAAAGGTCACTGACCCAAAGTCAGAAGACGACTAGTGAAACAGCACATTTGACACCAGGGACCATCTTTGAACAGAGAGCCAGAGAAATCCTGCCATGCATCAGCTCTAATAATCTATATCACATAACCATTCTTTAAACCACCTGAGATGCAGGAAGATTGAAATATGTAATTTTTTACATAAAGATCACAAAAAAAAAAAAAAGATGTGTACCAGAACTTTTTTCTTCTTTTCCTCTCCCATTCAATATATCATGACCTTCCAGCCTCACCTGGCTTCTACAGTAGGCTGCAAACTGCCAAACTAAACTAATTACAAACAGTTAAACTAACAAACTAATAATGTAATACATGCTAATTTTTAAGGGGCCAAATACTTGTGATTTTGATTATTTAAAGATTATATGTATGATTCTTATAACTATTAGCAGAAATTGAATATAGCATTCATAAATATGTTAGTGGGTAATCACTGGAAAATATCAACCAGCATTTTCTTTATCATAGTTTCTACAGTAGCCCAGAGAAGCTCAGAAGGTTACACGCTGCAATCTCACCACTAGATGCCACTAAAGCTTTTACATTTTACACACTGCACCTTTGAGTGCATCCCTAATGGAAGCTTTCTTTTGGTAGTAAAACTTGACTAAGATCAGAGACGATCCTACATTTGTCTAAAGGTGATATTTAATTAAATTTTGCTGTGACTGTAAGTAATAAATCTGATGTCTTTACTGCCACTGCTTTAGAAAACAATGCAAAATAAAAGAATCACACAGCTGCTGTAGCTGCTGCATAAAGAAGATCAGCTAGTACTGAATATTCCCTTTGTATTTGCTGCTACACAGTGATGAAGATTAGAGCTTATTTTATAACTTTACTCTGACTTTAAAAGCAAACAGCAGACGTCTTGTTCTCGGAGACATGACTGAGTGGGCTTTTGACAATCAGTTCCTGCTTCCACAGCAGAGCAGAGGAGTGGTAGCAGGACAGCCTGCTGCCTCTAGATGGAGCCCGTGTGCAGCATCTCCAACAAGGAAGCTGTCAGGCGAGCTACAGCTGCGTCAAGCCAGACACTGCGTACCGAGGAAAAACAACATGTGTTTCAAAATAAGATACAGGTCAGACACTTTTTTGCCTGGTCAAAAAAGTGTTGGATACAACATTGAACAGCACAATGTAAAAGTTTAATTTAAAAATGAATTAAATCAAATTAAATACTTAACTGTACACAGTGTCGCTGGTAATGATGATTATTAACTTTTGATTGAATTTAGCGGAAAAAAATAAACAGTATCTACTAAACTAAACTAAAATAAATTAGTTTTTACAGTCATCGACAGAAGGGACATGTGACAGGTTTTCCCTTGCAATGCATCTGAAATAAAACTTCAAAAGAGCGAGATCGTTTAAAGGCGTGAACTGGGGCTTTATTTTGGCGTTTCATTCAGCGGATGTGTGGTGTTGTGAATTGAGTGTGTTTGATTGCGGGAAACTAATCCGAGTGTCAGTGCGGGGACAAACACAACAGCAGGTCGCGACGTCTCTGTCAGGTCCTGGAGCAAAGCGGGGTCTGCGAACAGGAGCCGTGAGGAGCGACGAGGAGCTCGTACTGCGTCCGGCAGTCATTTCTGAATCATTCCCCAGTCAGCTTTTATCTTCTTCTCTGAAAAGCGAGTAGTGACAGTTTGGGACACACCGGAGACAAGATTTTGTGGAGAGCACTGAAGCTGCTGAGACGTTCAGGTTCCAAAGTCGGTGTTCTCCGCTCACCTTAACATGGCTTCAACGACCTGCACCAGGTTCACCGATGAGTACCAGCTGTACGAGGAGCTGGGGAAGTAAGTTCACCTCTTTATACAATCAGTTTTGTTCGACATTTGTAGTTCAAGAGAAGCTGAAATTGTTCAGTGAGTGTTGTACCGTTTAGCTTTGCTCCTGGAGAAACTCCCGCCTTACGTTACCTGTACCTGCCCTGATAGGTGTTTAGGATCCTCCCAGTCAATGATCTCTGGGTTTATGTGGGTATCAGCTAAGAGCACTCATGTGCTTTGAGTCGATGTCTTATGTTTAATACTTCCTCTGTTCTCAGGTTTATATTTACTTTGTGAATCTGTTCTCCCTGCTCGTCACCGTTAGCCTGGGTTTTGGAGGGGGCATGCTAATAATTGGCGAAAAAAGAAAAGGAAAAAGCAGGTTATGTGCCTCGGATTATAAGCCGAATATAAAGGGGGGACATTAAAGTTTTAAGTTGTCTTTTTACTGACATATACGTATGGCAACATGCCAGGCAAGTTAGAACAATCAGAAAATTGTATCGAGTTTGGTGTGTGAGAAGCGCAGGTCAGGCAGCGCATAACCCGGGTCGCTCTCAGACAGTCGTAGGCTGACGAAGCGCAGCTAAAATGTATATAGACCTCATGTATATAAGAAACTCAGCTGACACGGAAACTGTTTGCGGACGTATATGCAATACGTGAAGGGTTAATTGATATTGGTCAGCGCAGTTCGCACACACACACACACACAGCGCGTTTTACGGCAACTCACTTTCAGGGACTGTGCTTTTGGTTTTTTTCATACAACTCAAATGTGCACTTCCACACGTTTCGTTTGGCCTGACGTTCAATCATGTAGTTTGTTCTTATGATGAAGAGAAAAGATCAGCCACGACCTTATAAAATAGCCAACAAAAAGTAAACCACAGGGGAATATTCTGAGTTCATTCACTGGTGTTTTAACCTCAATGATTTATCAGAATGGCAAATTACCAGCTATTGTATCCACAATTGCTCCACTGTCCCTTCAGCACTGTGGTATTTATGTAGGTGTGGAAGTTTTGATTACTCATAACAGGCCTAAAGACATCTGGGCTTACTGAATGTGTGCATTGAAGGAAAACTCCGGTAATGAGACTGTCATAGTAATTTACATTCTTGGTGTTGCTACTGCATATTTTCAGAATGAGCACTGATTTGGAGTCTTTGGGAAGGTAAACAATGACATCGCTTGTAGAAGATGTGGCACCTTTAAAGAACAGAGTTGGGCAGTGTTGGTTTTGATGAAACCATTTAAAGAGCTCACACAGATTTGAAAATCAGAGATGCACAGTCGTTGTCTACCTGCACAGGTGTACGCCACTTTACACTTTTTATCAGGAATCTGTAGGTGTGTACAAACTGTGCTTGACTGACAGCTCTATTATATTGGATAGCAATAGAATTATTAGTAAGTAATTTAATGTCAAGAGAGCAGAAAAATAGAGCTTATTCACCAAGAAAATGAACCCAGGATTTTACCTGTCCCCTTTAGGTATAATTATTTTGGCTGTTTTTGATTGCATATCTTCTAGCAGTTGTGCACTAAATATTGTATAAAAACTTCTCCAGCAGTAGTTTATCCCAGTCCAGTAAGCACTGGATTGATAATATGAACAGCCTAGTGAATGTGTAATGGCTGACACATTTCTGTGGTCTCCTGGTATATAATGTTGTACCTTCCAGCTCTAAGGCTGTAACCAATGAGACTGACTCTGCTTAGTGCAAGTAAGGGTGCGTGGAAGGAATAGTGCTTTACATGACCATAACAACAGTTTCATATACACAGCATTAACATTGAGTTTCTCAGAACAGTACAAGTCAAAAGAGTCTTTACAGGAGATTTAGCTAATTCTGAATTAAAAAAATCCCAATCTAAGGCTCCCTTGTGTATTCTGGAAAATTTAGCCATGACTGATCTCTAACTCTTTGTGTTTTGTAGGGGTGCTTTTTCTGTGGTGAGGAGGTGCATGAAGATTTCCACAGGGCAGGAGTACGCTGCCAAAATAATCAATACAAAGAAGCTGTCTGCCAGGGGTGAGTACTTGTCCTGAAATGTGGCTTTGAGCTCCTGAAAGCTGGTGGTTGTTGTTGCCACTGTAGGACTATTGGTTTTCAAATTGAGGTTGTGGCAGTAGGTCACACTGGGACCATATCTCGTGGTTAAATTGTTACTTTTTATAACCATGTAACCTTGTAAACTGACTTCCTCTTTTTTTTTTTTTTTTTTTTTAATGACTTACTGTTTTCTCAACATTTCGACGTTTCTACAAGTCATGTCTGTATTAGCTGGTAGTGGTCAAGTTTCATTCTAACCACATCTTACTATTCCAGTTTAAAATTTACTTTGGCTTTCACACTTTCCACTGCTTTCCATTTTTATAACGCTCCTTAAAGTGGCACTAACATGACGGAGGCCAACATCTCCTTTTGTGACTCATTCCGTGATATCAACCACAGCCTCTGATTTGTAATGAGCAGCACATGACTCATAGAGCCAGTGTTCACATGAAAAACACTAGCCAGTGAAGGGAGTGTGGTGGCAGAATTAAGAAAATACTCTGTCCTTTCTCTTCTCCATTATTATGTGTACAGTGTGGGCTGAGGCTCCTGCTGTCTAGATGTTGTGCCGCTGACTGATTCTTGCAGAAATCCATAATAGGCTGATGGAAAAGCATGCAAATACACAAATAAACGGAGATAAGCTTGAAAAGGCAGAGAGTGGTGATGAGTGACTGCACGGTGGCAGCAGATGGGAGAGTATCATGAGGGAAGCAGGGGGTTTCCTCACAGCTGTATGAAGAAATGCAGAACAGTGGAGTATATGTGGTTCTAAATAAGAGACAACACTAACAATGAAACAAAAACTAAGAACACCATATCCAGTTTACTACTCTTGGTGGCTCAGTGTTCTATTCATTCAGTCTGTCCTCACATATAATGGGGAAAAAATGGAAGCCTAAATGAGAAAGTTGGTGGTTCTCAGGTCTATCGGTGCTGCAGCTCCAGAGAGAATAATGTGAGCGATGAAAGGGAGGAGAGCAGAGGGCAGGTGTTTATAGAAGGGAGTCCATGATTGATTCCATACCCAGATTGCTTTGGCTGAATGCCTTCACTGAGCGTACCTCACCTGAAGGAGAAAATAAGAGTGAAATGGAAAGTCAGGAAGAAGAGAGAGAGCGAGAGAGAGTGTGTGTGTGTACGTGCGCGTGTGTGCGCCTGGACATGAAAGTATTTGTTGGTGTTCGAAGTGAAAGTCAACTCTTCAAGAAGTAAGAAAAAAAAATCTAATTAGCACTGCTATTTTTGAGCTTACTCAGTGAAACTCTAAACTTCACAGTTCACAGAAGTACATTCATATTAATTCTGGATTCCCACAGATTGGGTATTGTTTTGACTTCAATTCTCATTGGTAAAATTAACATTTTGCTTTCCAACTTTAATATTAACAGATGGGATACAGTCCAATGAGACTAAAAAAAACCCATCTTAACCCAGGTATTTGTGAAAGGAAGTTTAACTGTTATTGTTATTCACGCTGTCTGTGTGTAAAATCAGTTCACGGACTGCCTGCTTCACTCTGATAACATGTTGGTTAACTTTAAAGGTGTTCTGCTGGCAGGTTTTATTAGCTATGGGCTGAGCTTGCGCTTGTAAATGACAGTAAAGAACAGTGTGTGTAGTGCTAAAGGAATGAAAGAAATAATAGAAAAAATGTTGCAACTTGTGAGAAAGATCAGCTCAAGCATTGTAGCTTTGTGGTGATTTTAGTGATTTTTTTATGACAGTAGTGGCATTCAAAAGAGACAGAGGAAAGACAGCACCAAAGGCACATTCTGCCTTCAGGCAAACAGACAATATAGTGCACTGTTGGACTGGCTGATGGAGATTCAAGTGGGCAGGCTTGACTGAAGGTCAGGTTCAATGAGGGGAAACCCCAGAGTTGCTGCCAGCTCTGTCGCTGCTGCTGCTGTGTAGAGAAAAAAAAATCCTAAACAGGAAGCTCAATTTCATTGGAGACGCTTTATGTGGCTGCAAAAGGCAGTGATTTCTGACACAGTGCACTTCCAAGGAATGTTGATGTGACTGTGAAATACAGCTGAACCTGACAGTACAATGTCAGTAAGACCTTGTGGCAGAATTGATCTTTGATGTTTTATCATCAGTTACCTGTTTGCCGGCATCTCTCACAGTGAGAATGCATTTTTTTATATATCGTAATGTTTTCAAATGTATCTGTATTTTGAATATTTATATGTAACCTTTGTCTTTACATTAAATTATACATTTCCTGAGAATGTATTTTTGCCCTTACTTGAAGTTTCCTGAATATATTACAACAGAGGCACTGTGCAAGGTCACACCTCCACCCAAGGGAATCAGGAAGTGGGCCGTTCCTATGTAGATAAGGACACAGCTGCAATTGAGGGCAGTGTCTGTGCAGCCTCTCACAGACGTGGGCAGGTGATAGAATTTATGTCACTTCAGCCCTTGCACATGCCTTTGCCACAGCCTCCACTCCAAGTGAAAACCAGGGTGTAGTACATGTCAGAACATGGCTGCAGTTCTCTAAGCAGTCAGAAACAGTCCAGTGTTTATGGACATCATTGTAGGTCAATATACTAGTGCATTATTTACACATGCATCATGCACAAGAGTTGGCTTCCCTTGGTCAGATTCTTACTCTTAGTTTGAGTTCTACACTCCCAGCAAACATTGGATTGAGTTTGGGTTGTATTTGTAAAAGATAACAAAGTGTAGCCAGCCACATTAGGTTACATATCACTTTATTGATCCCTAGAGTACCCAGAGAAAACTCACACAAATATGGGAAGAACATGCGAACTCCACACAGAAAGGCGCCAGGTTTGAACAGGATTACAACCCAGAACCTAGGGTTGCATCTATCGATCATTTTTGGATTTGAGTATTCTACCGAATATTTCAGTGATTATTCAAGTAATCGGATAAAATTGACTTTCGCATTTTGAAACAATAATACTATTGTGTAATGCATGACAGAAACGGCAGGTTACCTTGAAATGGTGTTACCTTGAGTCGCCTCTGCTGGATGACCCGGTCTGGTTCACAACTGGATGCTTTTTTTTCAAATGTTGAAGCATTGACGAAGTGTTGTAGTTCGCCAGTTCTACTTTACAATGCACACATTGCACTGTGTTGTCATCTTTTTTTAAGTTTGAAATGATCCCAAACTTTGGACATTTTCTGCCTTTTGTGAACAGTTTCGCTCTCTGCCATAGCACCAACTTTGAAATGCATTGTGCGACAGTGATTACAGTCCGTGTGGAAGAATGATCCCTAGAGGGAGCAGGTCCGATAACGCAAGTGATGGTAATTAAACTAATCTTAGCCACTTGAGGCAAAGAATTTGTCTCGATGATTTTTTGTTATCGAATTCACCGATTACCTTGAGTATTCGTTGCAGCCCTAGTGCTAACCATCTTCATCCAGTCAACATCTGTGGTGTCGACACTGATGTGATCTCAACATACACATATCTAGACGTACACCTGGACAATAAGTTGAACTGGTCACTGAACACAAACGTTCTATATAAAAAGGGGCAGAGATGCCTTTTCCTTCTTCCTCTGGCTTAGGTCCTTTGACACTGCAGGAAGATGCTGCATATGTTTTAAAGAACTATGGCAGCAAGTGTGCTGTTTTATGCTGCAGTCTGCTGGCGGGGCAGCTAAAGCAGAAAGTAAATGTCACTTCAGGAAACTAAAAACTAAGAGTCAAAATGATTCAAAGTTTATGTCGTGTCGGTCTCAGTCTGGACATTGAAACCACGTCTCCTCCTGTGTGTTAAACAAGACAAGACCTTTTTGTTAGACATAGCTTAATTAATCCTAAAACTATCACCACTGCCATCAGGAGCCTGTTCGACCTCAACCAGCAGCTCCGAGGACATTGTCACTTTTTTTTCCGGATGGGTGGTTGGGTTTTGGGATGGGGTGGTGGCAGCGTGGCGGAGCAGGACGAGGCAATAAGGGCAATGTGGCTCAGGCCCACTTTCAGGCAGTGACCTTTGGAGGTGACCGGCACCTCAGAGGAGAGGGCTTGATGCCACGACAAACCTGGAGCAAAAAGCTGGTTCAATGACTGGAATGACGCTGGAGTCACTGGAGGCTGTGGTGGAGATATGCACACAGAAAAAGGTAGAGACCATCCTGCAATTTACTGACCATCCCCTTCACAACATCCTGATGCAGCAGAGAAGCAGCTGCACTGGATGACTCACCTCACTGAGCTGCAGAACTGAATATTACAGGAGATCCTTAATCCCCTCTGCCATCAGGCTCTAGAACACCTTAGCCAATGGCAGATGACAACTGACTAGTGACTACTCTCACTACTGACTTACTGAACTACAAGACTACCTGAATTACCCTTCGGGGATGAATAAAGTTTATCTTATTTTATCCTATATAGTTAATTATACACCAAGGTATATTTAACTTTAATTACCTTATATTTATCTAAATTTACTGCACATGTTTACTACCTGAACATTTACAGGTTTTGTTTGGGCATGTTTAATCCTGTGAAAATATCTGACCAACTCTTTTTATTCTTAGTAAGCTGGAGGGCATTCCAGGCTATGATCCACCTCTGTTCACTGCATTGGGTCTTTCAGCACTGATGACTGTATAGCATTAATTGCAGTAGAGATGTCAAAGACCACAGTCATCACAGCGATTCCTTGCATTCTTGATGTATAAGAGGGATCTTTGGAGGAGATAGATGACAGTGTCACCACCCTGATGTGTGGCTGGGAGACAAACTGCAGTACATCCATGTAGGCTACAGATAAAAAAAGTGGTGACATATGACATTTTTTATTTTGGTGCAATCCAACGGCCAAAAGCACCTAGCAGCAGCTCAAAATGAAATATAAGAACATAATATAAACAGGTAAGGCATAGAAATGCTGTATAGGATATACTCTGTCGTATCTTGAGGCCTGACAGGAGGTGATCTGATTAACAAAATGACAGTTCTAATAGGCCTACCCACAGATTACTAGTGTAATAAAGGACTGTGCAGCCTTTTATCTACAATTGAGGATAAATACATGATGCTGTCATAAAAACAGTCACATTATTAACATAAATTATCACCTACTGTCTAACAGGGATTTTTATCTGGTTCTCTTGACACAAACTTCTTAAAATGAATATAGAAATCCCATCAGTGAGCAGGTTAGTTTCATAGAGTAAGTTAGTACGGTAACCAACTCCAAGTTTAGATTATCTTCAATTCTGGAACAGAAAACTCTAGGTTTCCCTAAACCCAGGGTTAAACAACCCTCGAGTTCTCACTAAATCCACTTTTTGGAGTACCCCTCTGGTGGTAACATCATTCTCAACTCAAGAAATTGATGTTATCTGTAATGTAGGATGTGATGCCATCAATGTCCTCTCCATGTGATTCATAGACCACCTTACAGTCTGGTGTTTTAAACAGTCTCTCAGTGCTTCTACACACTCAGATCATTTACTGTCTTTATAGTCACTGGTTGTTTCTGTATGACAGGCGTGTAAATATTCAAGAGGTCGACTAAGTTTTGGTTTGATTTTCCAAGTGTAGGCAGAGGTAAGGCGTTATATGCATTATTAACATTTGCATAACAGAAGTCGAAGATAGTCTTGTATTGCGTTTGACTTACTAATTGAAAGTTGGCCATGTGGAATTCAGGGATGTATAGTTTAAGTGTGCAGAGATGAGGATTAGAGCCTGGGGGTTGCAGGGTGCATGGTTTGTAGCTTGGCTGTGACAGTGTGAATGATGTCACAAATGGAGTGTGTATCAGCAGAGGGGTGAGCATATAATGTTATTACTATACCATGTGAAAAGGTAATAGGGTCTTATGCTCATGGCTAACAGTTGTAACAGTCTTTTGTGTGGAGTTGTCCTTTAACTGTGATGTGCCCTGGGTTAAACCACAGAGCATTCACAAACACAAGACCCCTCCTTCCTTCTTTATACACTGCTTATCTTGTCTGTCCGCCCTCACCAGCTGGAAACCATCCAAAGTTACACGAGAGTCAGGGGTGAGTTCATTCATCCATAGTTCCATGAAGCACAGTAGGCCATTCTCCTGGTAAACTCTCTGGTCTTTCATCAGTGCCCTTAGCTCGTCCATTTTATTGGGGAGATATCTGACATTTTCCATAATGATTGAGGGGAGACAAGGTTTATAATGTCTCCATTTTTCATGACACTCCCGCTCTGCACCCTCTTCTTTTTCTCCTCAGCTCCCAGGAGATTTCAGGTCTCTTGCCAGGTACCAGGCCTGTGCTTTGTGGAGCTAACAGTTGCTCCTGTCAGTTAGTAATGCTGTATCTATGGTAACGTATCTCTCCCAACTCAGTTTTCTCACTGAAATATAAAAATTAGTACATGATAATAATTCCTTATTTGTTGCCGTTGTTATGCTGTGAATACCCTTCAGTTTTCTTTTTCGCTATAACGAGTATAAACATTTTGGCAGTTATTTGCTTTTAGCCTTTTGTTTCTTCCACCACTGGTCACTGACAAATGACAATGACTGTTTCCTTTGTTCTGTAAAGCAGTTCATCAGGTTTTCTTCCTTTTCCAAATCTGCTTAGACAGAGTCCTATCTACCTATTTTTCTTAATTGTCAGCATTTATTTATTCAATAATTTGGGTGTATCAATCCTGAACCCCTCTTTTTAAAAATAAGTCCTTATAGTATGACAAGGCCAGAACATGTAACTACAACATTATCCAGATGTACTGAAGTAAAATCCTGTCTTCACTGACAGAGCAGGCCTATATGGAGGAAAAACTAGGGCAGTGGTTAAACACAGACCTAGTGATGCTTGGGTTCAACAGAGTGGAAATGATCACTTGACAAACCCACCAGGCTGTGGAAAAGCTTGCTCTGCTTGAGGAGCCAGCTATTCTGTCATTTTTGCTTCTGGAAAATACCCCAGGCTCTTACGGTGAACTCTTCATTCCCATGGAAACAGAGATGGAGTGCTAAATATAGTCTATGGGGTAATACAGGCGTATATTACAGTCTTTGTGCAGTTAATTGTGCATGATGCTGTGTTCTATGAATCATTTGGCTCAGACACATTTAGCTAAACAATGAAGAATAATGTGATTTACTGAATTTTAAATAGGCCGTGCAGTGAGCCCTGCAAGTTCTTCGTCGTATTTGTACCCACGCACGCACGCACACACACACAGACACTGGAGCTTAACAGGCCAGTGCCAACTGCTTTTTATGTCAGCTGTAAGCCCAGCAACATGGGTGATGACCCGACCTCTTGACCCTGGGGTTTATATCAAGATTAGGTCAGCAGTACCTAAATCCCTGTTGCCACAATCTCTCCATGCACACACACACACAAGATAAAGTGCTCCATCAGAGGTGTGTGTGGGGCCAGTGTTGGCTTAGCAGTTAATGTCATGTGCTCAACATGCCATTTACACAGTACCCTGCTAAGTGTGTGTGGGTGTGTATATATAAAACGAAAAAGAGACATTAACACAGAGCAGCCATGTGGACAGCCTACATGGTATTTGGTATGTCTCGTCATTGTATCCACAGCACAACCCTCAGGTCCTGGCTGACCCACATGGTCTATGACTTTGAGGACCAGTGAGCTGTTGACACAAGCTTAAGTGATGACTCGGTAACTCTTGAGAGAATGTCCTTGTGTATCCCTCACCACTTAAACAGTCTGTCTCTTATGCTGAAAGTGTGTCCACTGACCCTAATTGCTTTTGTCAGAAACCCTAAGCTAATAACATTTTAGGTTTTATACCATTTGAGCATCATTCATTTATTTAGAAATCCCTCCAGTTTTCTGCAGAGACTTCAGGTCACTCAGAAAACATACACCAAGTTTTAGGATGTTTGTTAGTTTAACCATTTCTTGATCTGAAGCTGTGTAAGTAATGGAAACCCGTTAATGAAGATCTCTTGCAGAGTTAGAAGGATAACAAATAGTACAAATAATAATAAATTTTTATCTTGCACTTACTCTTACTGTATGTAAAGTTTATGTTGTGAGCACCAGGGTACTGCTAAAGCAACAGTTCCACATTTTGGAATATTCACTTGCTAGTCTTATCTCATATTGGAGAAGGGATTTTACTAGATTTTGCTGTTCAAATTGAACAAATTCCTTTAGGCTGCATTAAAAAAAGTTAGGCCGAGCTATTCTTTCAGTAAAGTAAAGTTTGGATCTTGTCTGCAAAGCAAAGTGATACCCATGTTACTTGTGGGCCACTGTCCTGCTTATTTTCCAACTATCCCTGCCTTACCCATTGCTGAATACCTGGATCAGGTGTGTTCAGCCAAACAGAAGTTGAAAGATACCAATTCAATTTGTCTTCCCCAACTCCAGCGTCATCTGAGATGGAATCTTTCATCTTTCAATTGACTGCACACGCTTGATCGAGGTAAACAGCAGTGGGTAGGGCAGGGAGAGTTGGAAAACAAGCAGGACAGTGGCCCTTGAGGACCAGAATTTGGCACCCCTGCTATTGTTTCCCCTGCTGCTACAAATCATATCTGTGCTAGAATGAAAAAAAACAAAACAATTATTACTCAAGTTATTTCTGCTATTGACAACATGACTCTACCTGTAGCTAAGTAGCTGTGAGCATTCATGTTATTCTACCCATGCTGAATAATTTCCTTTTATATCTGCTCTAACAGTGTTCCATTTAAATCAGGACTGAAAACACTGTTGTTTACTGCTGCCTTCAAATAATTGTTCATCCTTGTTTTCTTAATGTGCTTTTCCATCTTATTTTAATTTACTTTATTTTATTTAAGTTTATTTTATTTTAAATGTCGTTATTTTTAAATGCTCTTTTCCATGCTTTTAATGTAATTATATGCCTTGTAAAGCACTTTGAATTACATATGAATGGTGTATGAATGGTGCTATACAAATGAATTTGCCTTTGCCTTCCATAGGGGAACACAAATGGACTTGTTTTATCTTCTTGTGTTTCCCTTTTCCCTCCTCACCAAGGCGCTCTGCAAGTCTGAATTGATTTTTACATCAGCATAAAATCTCAGCAGATTTAAAACGGGGGATTAAATAAACTGAGACAAAAGGCTTTGGAGCTTTCCAACTGTCTATTTTGAACTACATCAGATTTTGCAGCCATGCTCAGTCCATTTAAAGAGGGAAATTTACTGAACTATATCTGGGGTTTGAAATGTAACACCGAAGATTAGTAGTAACTTAATGACATAAATGTGTGTATATGTTTATATATTTGCAGTCATCCACCCTAGACTCACTCTTCTTGAAACTAACGCACAGCTGTTAGTGGCAGACTAAAAATATCTTAGAATGACGTGAGAGAGCATGAAAAACAGAAATCAGGCTGCCATGTAATAGGGCAACTGTCAGCTGGAGTGGAGGACTCCCCAGGCTTTGGCAAAAGGTACCCATGTCTCTGCCCACCTAATTTTCCCATCAATCAGCTGGCAAGAGAAACCTTATCATTCCAGGCTTTCTTTTTTTAAATAGTAATTAATGCTGTTTCCACTTGAGTTCTAGCTAAATGTGTTCAGGCTGAAGAGGAGATGAATGAGTGAAAGAATGCTGTTGAATGTGGTTAAAAGACAGACCCACATTCTTTCAGTGGTGGAATAACTTAATCAAATAGTTACCTAATCTTCAGTTGAACTAGTATATTTTTTATTGCTTAGTTGGCAGTCAACTAGTATTGACTGTTAGGTGATGGATTATACTGGCATATTGCTAAGCTAATTTGTCTGCTGTTACTCTCAAAATCACATAAGAGGCACCTTATCAATACTGATAAGCTGTGTTATCTATTCTCCTGTGGAAAAATAACACTGGATGGATTTCTGTGGATTAATGGCTTTGTATCTCTGAAGTCAAGTCTTTGTTTGATGAATCATCCAGGAGAAGAAAAAGAAAAGAGGCTGCTTACAGCTAAAATCGGCTTGAGAGCAGTGGGCTGATAACAATATTTAAAAATGAAAAATGGCATGCACACGTTAAGTGTACCATTAATGCTATAACATGCTAAAATGAAATGCATTTGATGCTCTGTTGCTTAGGCTTTTCACCACAGCCCCAACAGGTAACCCAGAGGGCCCTTGCAACTTGTCTGTTATGAGTGTCATCCACTCAGGTGGCGTCTCTCCCCATTTCTTTGAAACATAGGGATAAACTGGAGTATTCCCTCTGGGCTTTATTCTAAATCCTAATTTAGCCAAATAGGCCAGCTACTTGAGGGACAGGCTGCCTGTTTTAATTAGGGCCTGGTTGTCTGTCACAGTCTCGGTGGCCCATTCTAGACACAGCATCTTCTAGTGGAGCTCTCCTAAGCCTTAATAGACCACTCTCCTACATCTCTTAGAGCACAAGTTCAGTCCCTTCCTGTTCCTTAGAAGCTTTGTGGCTCTTGGCATAATACGATAATTTCATTCTTTGTTTCTTCCTTATCTCTGTCCTCTTTTCACTTCCTGTAAATGGGAATAGGGATGTCATTTTTCACAACACTGACTTCTGACCATTGAATCTTTCTACTCATTACTTGTTCTCTGTGGAGTTAAAGGTGGAGTGTGAATGTGTCTGACCTGTGGAAGATGCAACCCCAGAACTCTTAACATACACCTTCAAAACCCTTCTTGATTTGTATAATGTATTCATGCTGCTCTCCAGTACACAAATGTGTAAACGATGGGAGGTTCCTCCTGCTGCAGGATTTGCCCTTCATATAAAAATAACAGGTAGTTGTTTGCAATATGTCAGAGGTGAAAAGAAA
This sequence comes from Mastacembelus armatus, assembly GCF_900324485.2. Lineage (NCBI taxonomy): Eukaryota > Metazoa > Chordata > Actinopteri > Synbranchiformes > Mastacembelidae > Mastacembelus > Mastacembelus armatus. Next base: position 2,647,108 of record NC_046650.1, on the reverse strand, counting down.
GAAAACAGAAAACATCAATATGTGAACTGAATTCAAGCAGATTTAAGTAGACTGGAGCTGTGCCATAAAAAGATTTTAGCAGCACAAGTCTATGTTCAAATTGGCATTAACTATGGATGGAAAAAAACAGCCTCTTCCTTTATTGCAATTGCTAACACTCAGTCTGTGCAACAGAGGTGTTAATGTAGGGTTTTCAGCAAACCTTGAACGTGAACTGAAAACAGTGCAGTCATTCAGCAACATCCTGTGTTGTGAGCTTAACTGACTTAACTAGCAGTGGCATTTTTGCAATGATAAAAGAGAAATGCTCTGTCATGTTGAAGTTTGACTTTGGTCAGCAGTGGACCTCGGTGGAGTCCCACATTAGCCAAAAGATAATTAAAAGATTAGGTCCTGGATCGGGGAGCTTTGTTGCAAGTCAAGGAGCTCTGTTGCACAAATGAAGTGTTTATAATGCATAATTGTTTTAAATGCTTGCTTAGCATTCTGCCAACATAATGTTAAAACACAATGAAAGCCACTCATTAAGTGTGTGAAATGCACTGAGCCTCACTATAAAAACAATTTATTTAGAGAATTACATCTCATTGTGTTAACAACATTACCCATTTTGAGAAAACAATAATTTCCACAGAGCTGTTTCCTAATGACGATCCTATGTTGTTAAAAGGTGCTCTGGGCTTTCTCTTGAAGTAATTAACTACATCACTAATGGAGTTTGCTCCAGTCTCAGAGGGACACATTTCTGGACAGTGTAAGTAATACGGCTTCCCTAATGCTTGGACAACCCACACATTTTGTGCACCAACAGCAGAGGTGAAAAGCTGCCAGAACATGTGAAAGGCGTTGATCCCTCCAGGGACACTCTTGGCAAGAATCTTGTTTTGTCTCTCTCCTTCCTCGCCTTCCCTCCCTTCCATATGTTGTCTCTCCATTTTATGCTTGGTGAATTAAATTACTCATTGGAGCTGATTTAAATCATGTTTTTAAAGGTAGCTTTTTTTTTTCCTGGCTCAGGAACAGGCTTGAGGTGGTGCAAACAGAGTGGAATTGTCATCCTGGGTTAGATAAGCAGTTTAAATATGTTAATCTAGGGTTTGCGACACATGGTTTTCAATATTTGCTGACATATTCTTGATCAAATGACAAATCAGTAAATTCAGAAAAAACATTCATTGATAGTAACTATAGTATTCTTCTACAAGGTTTAGGAACTTTAAGGTGAGATAGGTTACGGAATGAAACCTCAAAGTCTCTACTATAGGTCAACATACACAAACACTGCATCCTACACTTTCTATAAAGTAGTAAATAATTGTCTGAGTTCCAGAGTTCCAAACTACAGGTATATTTCTAAATAAAAGACATCAAATCTTTGTTTCCAGTCTCTGTTGGCAGCTAAACCAACAGCATGACTCTTTGCATGATGCTTTCCCCCAAGCAAAATGCACCCATGTGTTGCCTGCTCCTGAAGTATGTGATGTTGCCATGACAGTGTTAAACACAGGTCTGGGTCTTCATCAAAACGTTGAATAGAACCATAGCCTGAATCTAATCAAGTGCTGCCTCCTTTTTTCATGTCCCCAAATTTTTAGGGATATGATTCAGTTTGAAAACTGGTCTTTTAAAATTTTGCTTTGAACAGGATTCAAACCTGTGTGGAGGTTGCATGTTCTCCCCAAGTCTGCTTGGGTTTGCTCTGGGTACTCTGGCTTCCTCCCACAGTCCAAAGACATGAATACAGGGTGAGGTTAATTGATGACTCCAAATTTCACCTAAGTGAAATGCTGGAATGCTGCCGTGTCAGCTGGGATTGGCTCAAACACACCCAAGAAGGGATAGATGGAAAATGTATTTCTCATCTTGTAATCAGTAACGCTTTTAAGGTAGAGCATGTGTTATGTAGATCAAGTTGACATCAAGGTTGATGAATGCTAAATGATTGGGATAAACAATCAAAAAATGCAAATGTAATGCAAATCTATTGCTATTGGTTTTCTGTAGGACAAAGATGTTTTGAGCGCTCCAACATTACACTTTGATCAGAACAAAACCTCCTTTGAAATGAGTGAATATAAACTAGAGATACAAGAACAATGATGGTGTGTAAAGGGGAAGAAGTGAAAAGAATTGTTATGGACACAGGTTAATGATGTTTTCCTTGAATGTGCAATGTAGCGAAAGGGCAACAAATTAAAAAGACACAAGGAGGATGAGGAAATATGGAGTGGGTGAAATGGGTCACCCATTAACTTAGTCTATGTACACTTCCATAGAAATACCTGCCCAATAGGGGTGCATATTTGACATATTTGTAATGTGCGCTAATACTGATACTAATAGTACATATGGTACTGTGGAAATGGCAACACTCTAAACTAGGGGTGGGAAAAAAATTTTTTTTGATACATTGTTTTTCACTTTAAACCAATTCTGAATCTGGCAAAACAGACAAAAACCATACGAGTGGCGCCTGCTTCATTTTGCATTTTACAGACTACAGTCCAATTCAGTTTTATTTGAATAGCACCAAATCACAATACAATCATCTCAAGGCAGTTTGCAAAAAACAAAACTAGCTAAGCAACTTGGCTTGGTGCATTATCTGTTATTTGTTCTTTCTTGTTTTATTTTTACACAAAAATGTTTTTGTGCTACTAAATTATATGTAGTTGTTTTGCTGTTTTGTTTTGCCAGCAAGTTTTCTGTCATTTTCTGTCAGTTGTCTCAGGCTTTTTTGCCCATAAAAGTTTTTATTTATAGAAAGGTCATTATTTATTTATTTAGTTATTTTATGAATAAGAGCAGCTGTTACTGATGCAAAGAAAGTCATGTCAAAGTTTGACAAGTTAGATACATGGATGCTGTTACTTGCACTTTTCAAAAGCGGATTGCCACTTAAAGTAATAGAAAAAAATATTTAATTGATTCTCATCACCTCTGTTTTCAAGCCTCATTTCTCTTTTCCCTACTGGCTTTTGTGATTAGCTTCTGGTTTTTATTGAGTTATTGTAGCTGGACTGTGCTTGGAAACAAGTGGATACCATCCTAATCAGATTGTCATTTGTTCAGTAGTGCTTTTTATGCAGTAGTTCTTTTGAAATTCAGGATTTCTGTGGTAGGAAATAAAAACACATAACACAAATTTAAATACATGTATATCTGTGTGTCCCCTATATGTATCACTGAAGTTGTATGCCTCAGATCTTTTATCTATTATTCAGTTTAGAGAAAAATATATGTTTAATGCAGAAATGGGGACTTGGACTGGGAAATTGGACTAATATTGCACACACAGTGACTTGAGACCTGACTTAATACTTGTCCTCAGAGGACTTGAGTTTTGACTTGGACTCCAGATTTGGGACTTGTGAACACTCTTTGTTTTCTTTAAGCACATCAATATGAATGAAATGTCTGATGAGCTTAATGTCATTCCCAACTGTGACTCGACTGTGAAAATTACATCACAGAACACATAGTCATCAAGCATATACATGTATTCTACAAAGTGGGCATACATTCAAAATGGCATTCAGATGGCAGGTGAACAAAATATAACAGATATGGAAGAAAATCAGGTAAATAGTTTAAGTACTTACATTATTTACCTGATTTTGTAGCTGGGGAATGTATTTTTTCCATATTGCTTGGTAATAGCCAATTTAAAGCAATCTTCTAAAAAAAAAAAGCAAATCAGTGCTGATGTTGTATCCTAATACAAGGCTAGATTAACTTTCTTACATGGTAGCACTGGTGCTCCAAACTTTGAAAAATTACAATAACTATAATATACAGTACTGTGCAGAGGTTTTAGGCACTTTAGTGTTTTAGATTCTTATCACACAACACCATCAGGTGTCAGATTGATCCCAGGTTCATTGTGCAGCCCACTTTGTAGGACAACAAGCCCATAAAACACCCACTAGAGTTCATGAAGAAATATTTTCTGAGGTAAGAAGAACCAGGACTCCTAGTCTGACCCCCAAAGAGCCCAGATCTGGGCAGTGTGCAGCCAGTCTGGGATCATATGAAGAGACAGAAACACTAGGACAGTCTGAACCTACAGAGGCTTCTCCAAGGTGCAAAGTCCCAGGAGAAACTGTGTGCACGTTAAACTGGAGAGAACTGCTGCTGGTTTAAGCTCTAAACTCTTAACACTTAGTGTAACACAAGTGAAAATGCCACTCAAACGAAAGAGCTATACTGTAGACTTCAAAGTGCAGTAATGAAGTATGCAGCTGAAACAAAGTTTGGAGTGAGTGTCGACACATGTAGGCAACCCAAGACATGAGGTGGACACGCTGCTTCATGTCCTCCCACCCTGATGTTGGCACAGTTGTTTAATGTTACTTGACAGGGATGAATGAATATCGTATTGCACTTCTGCTTATTGCTATTGTTACGACTCAACAACCTAGGGAGAACGCAAGAACAGCTGAGATGTGGATCAAAACAAAACGGGTTTATTCTGACTTAGCCACAAAACGAGAAACACCAGTGAGTGAAGTAGGAGACCATGTGGGTGGTGCCAAATAAATGAAAGTAACAAAACAAAACACAGGATCCTAAAACAAAACACTGACCACCTTGTCTACCAAAATGGCGGTGTATACAAAACACAGAGAAGGCTCACCCTCTACCCTAGTGTGTCTAACAAACAACTTCCTACTCCCATGCAAAGTAGCAAAGTAAAGGGTACTCTGTCTTACCTTGGTCTCCACTTCATAACACCGTGAGAGCAGGACTGGGCTGGAAATTCATTCCTAACTACATCAGCTTCGACATCCACAACATCGCTATCCAGCACAACTGCTGAAGTTCTCTCAGTATTATTTGGCAGACGGCAAAATGCACACAGTGATGCCGGTGAAAGCAATAACGCAACCTTTCTTTCCTTAGAGCCACACAGAAGAGCTTGCCAGCCAAAGAAATTGGTCACATAATGACAGTTATTTGCACTCACACTTGTGCTACCAAATATATTTTGAGGTTGCACAGGCTTAATTTGGTCGCAGTTTCGGGCCCTGTGTGATGATAGTGCAGTACATCAAATTCCTTAGCTCTATCAGTGCAGTTTTCTAAGCAGTCCTAATGGCATGTAGCAGATGAGCCCATATCAGAGCTTTATTTAACTGCTGTGGCCGCAGCTCAGAGCTTGTGTTTGTGTAAGAATCCCCTAAACCATGCTTAACTATCTTTAATTTTTTTTGCCCAAAGCTGCACCTATGTCATGTTACTCTGCTGCTAAATCAAAGGTAGTAGCTTATTCTTTGAAATATACAATGCCTGTGCTACACTAAAACACAGCAAGATCTCGTCTTTCTATTCGATGTGAGAGTGGGAATGATTACAGCGGCTGCAGTAGAAGATAATTGAGGTTGTGTCACACCGCTGTCGAGATTAAACGCCTCCACTTGAGGGTGACTCAGTTCTATAAATTGACTCAACGAGCTACATGAGCAGAAAAAATATTTGTGTCCATGTTTTCTTGTATGTTTGTATGATTTTAACAGGTTTGTTTTAGTCTTTATTGTCTAATTTTTCTAATTTAGAGTTGCATTTGCTATTTATTAAATGCAAATTGGTGGCACGGGTGACATCCTGTTAAACAGATTAGACAAAAGAAGAGCTACTTTACTAAAGAGGCATTTGCAGGGAGTCCATTAAAAGCCCATCAAAAATGTTTGAGTGTGTGAATAGTTGTTTTGGAAAAAAATAACCTAAACCATTTGAAAAGCTATAGCTTGTTTATTTAGAGAATTAGCTTGCCCTTTTAGTAGCACAAAATTAGAGCACAAAGCTTCATTACCTCTGTACTAGTCAAACATATTCCTTGCCAGATATGTGCGATGTACGTTACCAATGTTGCTCCAATTCACTGGTTTGCTTTTATCACATTAGCTAATGATAGTAATAGTCTGCCACCTAATTCATCCCACACTAGACAAAATTACTTCAGGCAGTACAGGCCCTGATAATGTTTCACACTTCTTCTTTTCTAATTATGTAATATGTGTTTGTTTGAGAGTGTTAGGGAGTTTCATACACACTGGGTTTTATTTTTAATTTTAGTAGTTTTGACCAGGCTTCCTATTAAAGGCTGCTTGAAAAAAAATCATAAGCATTATTGTTTTGATCAGTATTGAAATTACTATTAATATGATTACTAATTTTGATTAGTATTGAAATTACTATTAATATGATTACTAATTTTGATTTTGGGAACATGTTGCATTGAGTGTCATTTAAAAAACAACTAACTTGGTAGTTTCTTAGTCTCATGCTTCTCTCTGTAAGCTACAAGCAGCTTTCATGGTAAAAAAGAGGCAAGTGTGCAACTTCCCGACCACCTACAGCTGGTAAACAAATCAGATGCACAAAGTGAAATATGGCATTACCTAACCATGCTACTTTTACCATACATGATAGTTTACAGACCAACATCCTGGTTCAACTTTGACCCCCTGAATTTGCTGTAGTTGTATGCAGTGCAATAAGCCTTTTGGTTTAAACTGTGGTAGTGTTGTTAGTAGTGTCCCAAGTCTGAGCAGTTAGTTATACTACAGTATAATATATTGTGTTGAAATCTACAGATGTAATAGCAGTTTTATCTACTAAAACTGTGATCGTTTGTCAGAGGGCACTCAGCCTTTTATTAGCACCCTGGCTGTCACCATATCATACATGCCATGTACTCAAATATTGATGTTTTGTGATATGTTTTATCTCAGACAGAAAGTGTAAAGACAGGTTAACTGGCCCTAGGCCAAATCTGATGGATTGTGGATTTGTGTCCTTGCGTGTGCAATCAAGGGTTTATAATCTGAGTTTGTCACTGTCGTCACTGCATTGCAGCCACAGACTTGCACACCTATTATGTCCTATCCTTCGTTTTCTCACAGTGATACATAATCCTGTAGGCCAAGAATGGTTTTGAACAAATGACAGCTGTGAGTTAGGAAAATGAAGTGGTAGTCTTTGTGTTGTGATCATATTATAAAATCTTTGCTATCACTAGTGTTCCTTACAGCACTGCAGATTTTTCCATCCTTCTGTAGAGGACAAGATGGATCTTCATTAGTTGGACCAAGGCCCAGCTATATTTCAACAATTTGGGACAGAATTTCTGCTCAGTACTAATGCAGGAATAAATACAGATCATTTCAATGATTCCACTTCACCTAACATGCCCCCACTGATGAGTTCTTGAGTAATCATTCATTCAGAAAATTATAGAAATTTCTTTTATTTTCTTCTCCACATACATCTGCAACACACATGCACACTTTTACTCAACCTCATAGTGTGATCACATTCTTGTTTAATCCTATACACTGAATCAGTTTAGGGTGCTGCCCTGATGTAAGCTTGGCATCACACCACAGTTCCTGCTCTGTGCGAGCTCTGCAGCTTGTCAAATGTGAACACACACTTTGAGGACAGTGCCATAAATTATTCTTTCTGATTCTACATAGACATCTCTTTGAAAGCTTAATTTCAGAAAAAATGCAAACTTTGGATCTTGTAAGAAAATTAAATAATACGTGGTGCTTGTGTCTTTAAATACTTGTAAGCCTTTGACAATTAGGGCAGGTTAGACAGGGTTTAAACTTAACTTTGTAACAGGATCCCAATTCTCTGCTGAAGAGAGATCAAGCCCACGAGTTGACTCATTAAACAAACAACTTTCTCAGCTGTATGCTGACTCATACCTGAGGCACCTCCTGAGAGGAGAGATGGTTTGAAAATGCAGCATGTAGTACTCAGTTGAGGACACTTTTTTTTTCTTTCTTTCTTTTCCAGAATGTGTAACTTTAAAAGACCTAAAAGTCTGACTGTGACTTTCTCCCAATGCCTAAACCAGTATTGAAGGCAATCAAGCTTAATGTCCCCTTTCCCCTTTTATCATTCTGTAGTAATGTTTTTTGGCTTTTTCCAAACTGTGGCCAACATGCCCATGATTATTTATAAGATTAGATCCTTTTTCAGCTTGTGGTGAATGTAGACACTGCAGCAGCAAAAGCTTAACTTGGAGAAATTGCCTTTTTTTTTTTTTTTTTTTTTTTTTTTTGTTTGAAGTAGAATTCCATAAATGGTGGTCTGGCACACTTGTCTGTACATTATTGAAAAGATACTGGAACATTGGAGAATAAACCTAGCAGCATCTAGAGATAAAATTTACTGGAATACGTGTCATTCACTTTTGGCTGTGGGTTAGGAAAGGATCTGAGGCCTAGAAGGATCCAAATGAGGAGCTTTTGGACACAGTCAGGCTCAACTGCTGTACAGATCAGCATCTATAGAGAGGGCAGGTCATGCTCAACGGTACAACTTTGTGTCAGTGTTGTAACTATTTGTAGGCATAACAATGCAAACTATTATTCTAAGGTCTCATAAGCTACATTAACTTGATTTTTGTAGTGTATACAAAATTCATCAAATTTGAGAAATTCTAAGAGAGCCTATGTCACAAAGGAGATGGTTAGAAAAATATGCAGTTCACTAGATTATGGTTAATGAAAAGTGTTATTGGCAGTTTAAATCCAGCCTTTTGTAAGTTTTGCCCATAGCTGAATCTTAAAAGCAGGAGATTATGGCCTTTGCTTCTTTGACTCTTTTTTTTTTTTTTTTTTTCTCTCCAGCTTCTCCAGAGGAAGTAGTGTCTTTTTAAATGAGCAGATTTTATGTTATCAGTTACAGAAGTGATAAGACACCACGGTTTCATTCTGTATGGAATGATGAATTGAGTTGAAGTGCATTGTTAGTCTGTGAGGATATACTGTCAATAAGGTACAATTTTCACAGCAATAGCTCAGTCAAAACCTTGTCAGGCTTTGTAAAGGCTTTGTCAGTCTGCTTTGGCAATTTTGACTAACATCATGTTGTCTTGTCAACATAAAAAAAGGGAAATGGTGCATGTAAATGCTTTGTCAATCCTTGTGTGTTGGTCTGTCTTTCTTTTCGTAAAGCTTATACACAATGTTCTGTTGTTAGAGTATGTATGTGGAGATTAAAAACAAGAAAAAGAAAAAAGGTGACAAAAGCCTGTAATTATGAAAGAAAAAAAAAGGATAAAAATGGAGCAAACACATGAAAGTGGGAGATGTGAGTGTGTGGTAGGAGGTAAATAAAGGTCACAGGCAGGGGGTGTTCTCAAAGCCATATGTGGTTGGGTTTTGACAGACAAGCCAAACCCCAGGCAAGTCATTCAGGTCATTTGCTGCTGTGTCTGCCATGGAATTTTAAGGGTGATTTATTTTATTTTATTTTAAACCACCCAAAACTGGCTGGAAATATCAGCCACCACTGTTAGATGGAGTGCACTTACTGCAAGTCCTAAAAGGAATGTTAAAGGCTGTAGAGCTCAGTTAGATAGCAAATAGATAAATAATTCTTTCAGGACACTGGGTGGCAAGTTTAATCCCTTAAACCCTAGAAGGTTGCAGCACTATTTACATGCAAGATGATCGCTTTTTATGTTTGTCTGCACATGTATGCAGAAATATATGTTTTTCTGTTGTGAATGTGTTCCTGAAGAAATGCTTTGGAATGTGGTGTCACACGCATTTTTGTAACAGTTAGGTCTACAGCTGGTGTTAAAGCAGGTATAGGCTTGCAGAGACTTAAAGAAAGTCATTCACTGACTGCTAGCTCAGGTTTAGTACAGATTTTGATACAGATTACTAAAATAGTTGTAAAAACAGTTATTGTTTGAAGGAAAGGAAAGGAACTCAAGAACTTATTTCCCTAAAATGGTTGATTTAGTTTCCATGGTGACCAACACTGAGTTGATACTGTTTCTGTGCATTAGGTTTTTCAGTTGCACCTCCCAACAGTGGCAATAGATTGAACTATTTATTGAATATTCTGCAGATTATTGTTTTCATTAATTCCTTGGTTTCTCCAAATATTCCTTTTAGTATGAAAAATAGCTGAAAATTCTCACAATTGAGAAATAGAATGTTTGCCATTTTTGCTGAACTTAAACAAATGCATGATTAGTTTGAGCCTTTTTTGCAAGATGATGAACCTCACCACTACACTGTGGCATTTTCATTTTCCTCATGCTAATCATCCCTGCTGTTAGACCAAAAATAGCCCTGCTTTAAAACACAAGACCTTTGTTACCACAGGAATGTCAACAAATGATGATCTGAAATATTAGATTAGTTTACATCATTTACATTACATTCGATTGGATAACACTTTATTGAGCCCCTACCAGGACAATCCAGGAACTTCTTAAATTAGTTTATTAATTATTATTATTATTATTATTTAATTATTAAACTTAAATTCCTGGTTCCATTTGGTTTGAGTTTGAGCATCTTTGAAGGTTTACCAGAGGCCAAAACACTGCACAGGACTTCATACTGCTTTCAGGGCAGGCTCTTATACCTCAACAGAAGCAGCACAATCTTTACAACAATGTCTTCTACCTGGAATGTGTGCTACTTGATGCAAGGAAGTGAAATTCTGCTACTTCCTGGTAATTCTTGTCAAGATTTGCTCTTGCATACCAGGAAAAGAACCAGTAGGAATCTAAGATTTGGGGCTTGTCTGTGCTCGTATGTCTGAAAACCATATATACTGAAACAAAGACAACTTCTCCAAACCGCATTAAAGTCATTCCCATGCTCTGTTCTGCACTACAGGAGTCAGAAGAGAAACCTTTAGAATTCTCCTTATCTGTTTTATCTCAGTTGCAGCACTCGCTCTTTCCAGTCCCAGATTAAAGGAAAGAGGGGATTTAAGGGTCAGGTCTTTTCAGTGGGCACTCAGCCTTTGAGGAAGGCAGAAGGGATTTTCCGACTTCCATCTATTTCTAGGCTCCAATTTCGAACTTCACATGAGCTTCCAATATATTGACATTACAGTTGACATTACAAAGCAAAGGCCTACATGACACAAGAGATGCAAGGTGAAACATGTTAATATTTAGACATTTAAAGTGGAGGTGAATCTGAGAAGACAATCTATCCCTTCAGGGTTTCCACGGAAACAGCTCTATAATATCTTAGTTGCTGTTGTAAACCCAGATTCAATTTTAGCCCCCTTCTGCGCTTTCATCCTTGCAACATCGACAAAATGTCTTCCATAGTTGTTTTCTTTTAGCCTTTCTGTTTGATTACATTGTAATTTTCATAGTGGACTCAAAGTAAAGCTAACCAGTGTTTCCTGCAGTGAGAAATGGAATATAGGAGAAGATGTGTTTTATAATTGGGTATTTATGAAACTGTTATGGTACCAATGGATTAATTAATTGCATACACAGACACACACACACACACATATGCTACCTGACTTTATTTATCACAATGCTGTAGCTGATTATACAGCTGAAAAGTGGATAGTCACAAAATAAATAAATATCTAATCCTCAATAATCTAGTTATACTTCTTTTAGAGAATTGCCTAATTAAATGGGGCAGTTGAGAACTACTGTCACCACTCCTGCGGTCTCTAGTTCCAATTTTCTCTGTTTACAAGCTTTGCTATTATTCTAGTTCACATTTTACTGAATGTTATGTAATGTCACAGACTGATATGCTTCGTGTTTTCTGATCTCTGAAGATTGCCTGTTACATATCCATCTGTTGCCCTGAACTCCATCCCCAGATTTAATTACACACCCTCCTCTTTTTGTCTCTTTTAACCATTCACATGTTCACACATCTCATCGCTTTCTCTAAAGTTTGAGGACATATTTCAATTGCTGAGTCTTGTTGTTCATGGTATGAACAATCCTACCCCTTAACACTGACTGAAACTATTTGAATATGTCTGGTTCTGTCTAGACAAATTTGCATGAGTACATGAGGCACAGGGAGATTACTAAAAATAGATGTTACTATAAGCCCAAGCCCACTGGCTTTTGGCACATTTGTCACGTGTGTAATAATGCAGCCAAGCATAAAAATGCAAAAATTCATGTTTTTTTTTTTTGTTTTTTTTAAAAATATGTTTTACAGAGTGACATGCTGTGTTTCCATGGCTGTTACGTCTGATCTTTTGAGGTAATATTTATATGTCCATAATACATACACACATGTTTCGTGTTTGTATGTTATTTCACAGTAATACAAAGCATAACATGAACATCTACAGCTATGCAGATGATATTCTGCTGAGAATCAGTTATGTTTACGTAATTTTGGCCCCACCCAAATGTATGTCAATAAATAAACTTATTACAGCTAAATCAACATTACACTGTTGTCCTTGTTGGCTCAGAGAAAAAAAAACAATTTCAAACAACACACTGAGTACAGGAGTAGGAGTGTTAACAGTACACTAAATCCATGGCTCCTAAGATGCAGCTGAAATATTGCTTTAAATGGACGACTCCTACAAAAAGAAGATTGATGCCAGTATCATTGCACATTCAGACTGGTGAATTGACAGACAAAACAGCAGATATCCATTCCATAGACAGACGGATAAGACAGAAAGGCTTGAAATGCTTCTGTGGCCTTCAGCTCAATCCATGCTTCCACTTCCTTGTAAGCTGAAAGAAGTGGGGGATTGTTGTGGAGCAATGCAACAGGAGAACACTTTCTATTTGTAGTTTGGAAGGAATGTACTGTAAACAGGTAGAGATGGAAAGGGTGTGTTTGGCTTGTTATACACAACTAAGTACACTTCCTTCCACAATTTTTTTTTTTTTTTTTTTTTTTTGGTAGCTGAAAGGAAACTGAAAAATCTGAAAGCTTCTCTGCCTTATCTCTGCACACAGTTTAATTTTGATTAAGTTCACACTCCCTTCTTTTCTCACAAGATACACTTCTCTACCAACTCAATATATTCCAATATAATCCTCTCTGTTCCTCCACATGCCCTCTTCTGCCTTTTCTGCAGACACCTCTTGACTCTCATTCCTTTGGTCTGCCAATTTCTTTGCTTTCATATATAATAAACTTTCTCTTCCATTGGTATTTTAACTTTAATTTCCCACTGACCAATAAATCAGCCAGGCCAATATATCTGCTGATATTGACTCACTGCAGATATATCTGTATTGGTATATATGTCAGCTGATAAGTAATGATAGATTTAGCAGTGCTAAATAAAAGGAATGCAAAAAATTTAATGTCTGCCACTTTATTATAGTGGCCAGTTTTTAATGCTAGTGTTTTTAATGCGAGTATTAATATGGCCATGCTTTAGAAAAAAAAAAAAAAGTTGATTTTCACATTGTACAACATCTCTCACTATGTATCTTGGTCACGATTCATTCACAAAAAGTCACAAAAGATAGTAAATAATTATAATTATTGGATTTTTCAGACTTTTAAATATTGGTATTGGTTACCAAGGTAAAGTCATTTTTTTATTTAAGGGGAGATTCAGTATGTTTTTCTGTGTGCAGCAATTACAACTCATATCTCTCTTCCAGTCCCTTACACAGAAAAACGTGCCATATCTGAGCTTTGCTGAGTGGTCTGTGTGAAACTCGATTTATCTGTGCAGAAATGACTGAGATGAGCTGAAAGAGAGTTGAAGAGTTGTTAAAACAGTTTGACACCTCATCTCAATCAGACCATTTCTGGTTTGACTCTGTCAGATGCAGTTGCCACTAAAGAAAAGCTGCATCTCTGCAGTGAGAACTCTTTTTGAAGTGTTGGGATTTCAGAAACTGGATAGTGTTGCTGTTGAATCTTTAATTTAATTTAACACTCCAAAATACACTTAATCACTGTATATAGTCTTTATCCAGTGTACAGTGTTAAAATGAACTTCCAAACAGTGTCATTTGCCTCCTTATTTACATTGGAATGTAACTATATACAGCTTTACCTTTTGGTATATTTTTCTGGATGTTCAGTTTGTTGTATTAGATGCAATTGTATTTTATCTTTACACAGCTGATATTTAAATTTATATGAGCTGTGGAAAAACTGGCATTTCTGACTTTTGAGAGACCATGATTTTTAATATGTAATATGCAAAACTGTTAAATATTCAGTTTACAGTCATATAGGACAAGGAAGCTAGCCTGGCCAGCCAGACCCAACAAAAATGACAACATTCATTCACTAGCATCTCTACTATACCGCACGCCATGTTGGATTAACACTAGGTTTGTTTGTGGTCTCACTGTCACTTTGCTTGCATCATATCTTTCGTTTCTCTGATTGGTTTATTTTGCATCCATTGGCCCACCTCCAGGAATTCGATCTCAACCCATGAGATTCCAGACTAATTCTTTGTATGGAAAAAGAGTTAGTGTGACTGTCCGAACCAGATGAGCCAGTGTTTGGCATTTCTGCTTGAAATAATTGTCACCATAAGCTGTTTCGAAAATGTTGCTAGTTATTTTTCCATGAATCAAAAAATCATCCAGTTGTTGCAGCTCTACATCAACAGCATATTTAATATTCAGAAAATTGAATATTTGTCAGGGATTACAGAAAATAAAACTATGTTTTTGTTAACTTCTTTCCCAAGGGAGGTGGAGGGACTGTGGAGAGTGGGGCAGTGAAATTATAATAATGCATTTTTATGTAGGTGTCAGGTATCTGGGCTCACAAACTAAGCTGGAATGTTCACACTGAAAAGCTATGTCTGCCTCTGCAAAGAGACTGGAGAGAGACACTCATATGCGTGAGTGCGGAGATCATTCTGACTATCATTATACAGGGGTGTCCTAGAAAACTTAATAAGATTTGGAGTGTCAGTATGGCCCAACACCCTCAATGCCCAGTCAAAATCCAGAGTTGATAATGCAGGTCCAACGTCCTCGGCAACTACACCGTTTTTCTTAATTCTTAAATCTATGTCCATGTTCAAAAAATAGGAAGTGAAAAGTCACCTATGTGGGGGGTGCTTCTACTACTAAACCCGGAATAACAGGCAGAGAAAAAGTACTGTAACTTTGAGATAGCCAAGTGACTTACTTAATTTAATGCCTGTACTAAGAAAGTTGTGCTGTTTAAATATTTTAATAATAATTTGACTAAATGTATTGGTGTATGAAATACCACTGATAAAGACAGTTTAAAAAAAACAAACAAAAAAAAAAAACGTGCCTGTCACTGTGCAGTTCACTGCCCCTGTAAAAAGAAGTCAGCAGGGAAACCCAGCTGGCCTGACCAGCCTCCCCTCCTCCTCCTCTCTAACAGCTGGGCCTTCCTCTTCCTGTTTACACTACATCAACTTTCATTACATGAGCAGTCCAAGCTATCAGCACACACTGATGCTGTAGCTGCAATCTGGCTGTTAGTTTTAAAGCACAGAGTATGAAAAGAGTTTGGTTTGTAAAGTGACGTAAAGTTTTGGTACATTATGATAGTCAATATCAAATCCTTGGGTTTTAGAAATCATATTACACTGTCCTTACATCACCAGTATATATATATATATATATATATATATATATATATATATGTGTATATATATATATGTGTGTATATATATATATATATATATATATATATATATATATATATGTGTATATATGTGTATATATATATGGCTGGAGCTTTGGAAGTAAGCTCTTGAATTCCCATGTGGCCATGGCCATGAGGTTTCAGTTATGGCATGACAGTAAAATCTTATTAAAACAAAAATGTAGTTATCATGTATAATGTATTTTCTGGTCTGTGTCCAGAAAATACATATATATATATATATATATATATATATATATATATATATATATACACACACATACACACACACATACACATATATATATATATATATATATATATATATATATATATGTGTATGTGTGTGTGTGTGTGTGTGTGTGTGTGTGTACAAAGATATTTCATCCATGCGACCGCTCGGTTGTTAATCTCTGCACTTCATCATTCACTTATTCCTTAACCTCTTGAGTGCCTCCCCATGGGAAGCCGATCCTCCTAGACTCCAGTTCATCAAAACGGAGGGACTGAGTGTGTAACACATGTTGGGAGGCTGCATTGTCAGATGTGGGATTATGATGGATGTCGCCCTGACGGCTCACGACAGCGTCTGATTGTCTGGCTGCTGGTGATAGCAGGCAGCATGCTGACAGCAGTTTCCCTGAGTGGTGCCACCCGCCTGCCCACACACTGGCTTGTCATATCACCTCCCACCACAGCTTGAATGGCTGGGTGGAAAGTGTGCCTGGGGTGCCATAAAGTGAAAGCTGCTTGGACAGAGAACACAGAGCTTAGCATACTGTAGTCTGACACTAGTCTAAAAGCATATTCCTGCTAGCAGAGCTTTATGTCCATTGACTTTGTCCTGTTTCACACTGACAATTTACAAATGTGTATGGAAGCATATCTGCCAATGAATGTGCATGCTTTCTTTTCTTTTTTTTTTTTTTTTTTTTTTTTTTTTAGGAATTTGTTGTCCAGCCTTTCATGTTTTTTACTTTTCTTTTTTTGTTTTGTTTTTTTTTTTAAATTTTCATTACTTCACTTCCCTCTCAATCCAAGAACACGCACACATTGTTGGGCACATTTGCCCTTTGCTCTTGCTCATGGGAGCATCAGTGTGTCTCTCCATGTGTGTTTGTGTGTGGGCATGCGCTGTGGTTTTCAGGCTGGGTTAATTTAACCTCTTACACATCCCTTCAGCCATACACATTTGTCTTCTTTTTTTGTTTTGGCTCTGTTAATGTAGTGATGACATCTACACTCTTTGCCTTCACACAACTAGTCTTTTACAGACAGACAGATGTGAAATGTGAGAAAAAGAAGCATAAATAAATGTTGCCCATCATTCAAACATACAATACTACTGCTTCAACCTTAGACTTACAGACACAACTTACTAGTGGTTTTCATGGTGTCTTTTTTTAGTCACAGTTTTTCCAAACATTTTACATGTTTTATTGCATAACATTTCCTGTCTTTGTTACCATAACAGCAACATCAGCTGTCTGGTGACTCGTCAGAGTTTAGTCTGTGGGCTGGACTTCTTTGTATGATCCCTGAGCTGATGCAGTAGCTAAGGCCAGACTTTGGCTGGAATATCCTCTGTGGCTTAACATGGGCCAAAGAGATTGACTGAGCTCTATGACTGAGCTTTAGTTGCACTACGTGCGTGCGTGCGTGCGTGCGTGCGTACTTTGTGAGTACCAATCTAAGCATACTTCTATCATATCCTCATTGTTTGATGGTTAAGACTTGGTTTTAGGATTAGGGTTAGAATTATGGTTAGGCTGAGGATTGGGGTTAGGCATTTAGTTGTGATACAGTCTAGGTAATGCATTAAATAAGTGTTCTCACAATGATAAAAATGTGTATGTGTGTGTGTACACATCTTTTTATGGTTGTATGGACATGTTTTACTCTGATACAATTCTTGTGTGAACATTGTGGCATTGTGGGGACATTTTGGCTGGCCCTTACAACTTCAAATGGTTTCTAGGTGTGTGTATTCCTATGCACACACAGAACTTGACCCAAGAAAGCTCAGGTTGTGATGGTGAAGGAGACTATTATAACTGGGAATAACTAGGATGGATGGACATACTAGGGACAGACAGGAGCTTAGTGGAGATAAAGACAGACAGTATGTGAACACAGTATATATATAAATAAAATCGTTCACTGTATATTCCTTGATTGTGATGTGGTTTAGTGCAGTGGTAAAGCCTGCATGTCTAATTTTAACATATTTAGCATCTAATCTTTTGCAGTCCTCAAGAGTATCCACAAATGATGAATGGTACAGTGTAAGATATGCTCATCACAGCGTAGTGTGCTGAGCAGAATGCAGAAGCAAAGTTTAGCTTAGGGTTCTGGGAGAAACAGTCAGCAATCAGTCTTTTCCTACTTGCATCTAAGAATTCTGTCAATGTCATTTCTTTGCTGTCTTGGCATGATGTATCATACACAGGGATACTGGGCACACCTTTTGATAGCCTCGCCTTAAAGACATTGTTGCCCTGTTTTGTAGCAGTAACACCCCATTTTTTGTAGATTTTAATATGAAATCAGTAAAATTGTCATTTTTGCCCATCAATTTACAACATAAATGAGTCATACACTGAACAAGCGATAAATTAAAGGTATAAGTTGAATTAAAACAAAGGAGACAAAGGCTGACTCAAACCCTGTGGTGAGGACAAATGTAGCACTGACTTTGTGTTTCCAACTAGATAGAGGATAGTGTCACACACCTACAGCCACGCTCCATTTTATGAATGTATGCAGTAAAGCTTGATCTGACTGACTGGACTGAAAGGACTGATCTCCATTAGCTAATGCGCAAGCACACACATTAAGGCACATGCACACGTTAAGAATCCTGGATAGCTACAGTGTATTGCGTTTTGACAGGGCCTGCTTATTCCAGTGCCCCCAATTACACCCACACTCCAATCCCCAGTGCATCTGCAGCCTCACGAATGAACAAAGCCATGTTGATTATAATAACTAATGATGACTGTCAGTTCAAGTATCAGAATGGTCATGTAAGAGAGACCTATTACCGCTATGCGGCGCTGCACAATGAAGACTGGCATATTGTCTGTGAAAATCTTGTTTATATTCCTCATGTTATTAACTGGTGTACTCAGGTTTGTCTAAGGATGTACATTCATGCTCTGTGCCAGTTTTAGAAGAAACAAGGGTGCAATGCTGCAAAAAAATTTCTGTTTATCCTTTAGCTGCATATATTTCTGCAGTATAGCTTTTTCTTTTGGTTGGTGACTTGTATTACATCAGGAGTTAAGAGTTTAGAGTGAACATGAACGTTTTTACTTTTTTAGTCGTATAATATTATGTCTTGAGTCAAGAGTGCCATGTAATTCTAGTAGGGCTGCACCAAATACTCGAGTAAATCGATGAATTCGATTACAAAAAAAATCGATCGTTTCAAACTTAAAAAAGACGACAACACGGTGCAATGAGTGTATTGTAAAGTAGAACTTGCGAACCACAACAGCACTTCGTCAATGCTTCAACATCTGAACAGAAAGCATCCAGTTGTGAAGCAGACCGGCTCATCCAGCGGAGCCGACACAAGGTAACATCATTTTCTGGTAACATGTTGCTTCAGCTGCAGCCCTAAATTCTAGTGACTACTGGACAAAATGACTGTAAATATACACATATAAGTCGCTTCGCTATATAAGTCGCAGGACAAGCCAGAGGATTAAAAAAAAGTATGGCTGTTCATGTTTTAAAAAAAAAAAGAAAAAAAAAGACGCTTTTCAACAATATCTGAAAATATTAATAGAGTTTGCTGTTATATTGTAAGCTGTGGCAGAGTCCACACTAGCTATATAATTTCATCATTCATGTAGTAGAACTGATCTGATCTTTGAGAATCTGAGCTTAATTGACCCAGTTTTGACTGCATAATTTTTGCAAATGTCTAAAAGAGGAATCCAAGCAACCTTTCCAAATCGAAGTAGCAATAATTACTATTACACTTCTGTTGACATTCAAGAATATTTACTTCTGTTTCTTAATGTCCTCACATTCAGGAGGATTTCATTGATGTTTGATAGAAAGCTACAAGTTATCATTTGCAGAAAAGGAAATATTGTTACAGTACCACCGGTTTCCAAAACCAATAGGAAGTAACAAATAGTAAGAAAATTATATTACAACACAATGTGTGATACATAATCTATTTGCCTGATTTCGTCCAATCTCTGTTGCACTCTCCCTGTCTGCCGTCTTTCCGCCTCCAAGTCAAACGCAGAATGAACGCATGTGCAGTTTGTGAAATCACTGTATCTTCTGCTCAATACTTAATGCCTGTGAGTCCGTGACGTATTTTTGACAGTAAAGTCTCAATTCGTATTCATAAAAGAGAAACCCTAAGCCTAAAATTGCGCTTCATATTATTACTATTGTTATTTTATTTTTTTAGTTTTTTGGAATCGTATTCTCACATAAGAGCACGCACTACATATTTTATGTATGATTTGACTCATAACGTTTACAAAACCACATTTTTGTGTACATTTTATTCATTTATGCACAACCTTAGGCCAATATGTACAAATGTTTATTAGTACACGCACGTCTTTTTTGACAGCAACCTTACCCCATGCCACTGCTTCAGTATGCCAGTAGGTTCTAATTTATGGTGTCAGTTACACAGCCTTAAATGATGGGACGTGTTGTGCCAGCTGATAATGTAACCTATTGATAAAAAAAATGTTGGACTGAGGATAGTCCCTGCGACAGACCACAAGATAGGATGGGTCAACATGAATGAAATGTTTGACAGCTGTAACGGACAACTTCCTGCTAAACAGGCAGTGTGAGTAGAACCACTAACAAAAACCCACTGCTTCAATATGTCTATTATTATGGTATGGTTTAAAGTGTAGCAGCACTTAAGTCTAACAATATGAACAGTGACCCCTGTCAAAACTATTCTCTCAACATCGTTTCACTTTTTCTGTATTTGTATTGACTCTGATCTGTTCTTGCTGACATTACCTGCAAAGATTGTTTTGGAATACTGAAGTGAGCACTCACAGGTGAGAGCCAGAAAATGAGGGGGGGGATTTTACCTGGGGAGGATAAGGAAATAAAAGCATTAGGATGTGTGTGTGTAGGCAATGTGGTGTGCCAGAGGTGTTTTACTTTTTTTTTTTTTTTTTTTTTTTTTCTATCACATTTGTTCATTTGGTCTCTTGGCACCAAACTCCATTAGTCACCTATTACTTTAATAACAGGAGGTGAAAATGGAGAGGAATGACAGATCTTTTATTATACTTTTTTAGAGGTCAAAGGTTAGTAGCTTACATTTTTTTACTCTTCCTGTGGTTTGAGGTAATATTAAGAGTATCTAGATTTGTTTGCTCTGAGATGAGTATGTGACAGTAATGACTGTGTGGGCACATTGAGGCATTTTTTCTTTTTTTTTTTTCTTTTCTTTTTTTTTTTTTTTTAGGTGATAGAACCTGCAGGCTTTGAATCAGGAGCCAGATGTGCTACTTCAGTGTGAAGGCAGCTCATTTGAGCAGTCAACTGCATTGAAAATAGCTGCTGTCCTGGTTTTCTGCAGCCCAGTGACGATGTTCACAAGCCCATCTGGGTTTTCTAAATGGGCCAGCTCCATAGTGAATCACACCAAGGATTTGGATTCATGATAGAGAAACATGAAGTGCTTGAGGAGAGTATCAAACTATGTATTTGCTTTTTGTGCTGTGGTGAAGTCAGTTGATCTAGAGTAGAGGCTAATGTCTAGCCTTGAAGCTTAGTTTTTGATTAACGTTTGTAGATCGAGACCAAATCAAGGCAATAAACAGTGCATCTGTGTGCAAATGGTTTGGGAAGGCATTAAAAACACCATTGCATTATATATAATAGACAGCTGTAATAGCCTTAGTTATCTGTAGTACTTGAGCAGCAGTAAGTGATAGTCTGAGTCAATACATTACATAAAACTGAGGAAAATCCAGGTTTTAGTGTCTGATTAAGAACAATTCTGATGATGAAACTTCCTATTTGACTTTGTACTACAATTCTAAATGAACCTTAACACCTATCTTTGTGCATTCTCTTGCAAGAAAGCATGTGAAACACCATTGACAAAAGGTTGTGCCAAATGCCTGCACCATGTATATGAGGGCCCCAGATGCAGTATTTATTTTTGGCTGCTGGATTTGTGGTTCAAAACCAAGTCATGCATCTTACCCCTCTGTGGAAACTTGTAAAAGTACATTTTAACAAGATTATTTAAATATTTTCCTGTTCCTTGTGACACATTTGATTGGTCTGATGACTGGCTTCATGAATAAAAATGGCTTTGTGCATTCATGCTGCTTGGATACAATGCCTTGGCTGCTGGGATGCATTTATATTTGATTCTATATTATAAATATTTACGGAAACAATTCATTCATTGCAAGTCTAGGACTGGGAACTGCAGAACTAGATAAATCATTCACACTACACTTTACGCTAATTCAGTAATGGCAAAATCTTGATTTAAATGGTCAACTGTGTGAAATTATGGATCTGACCGGACAGTGTCAGCTGTGTCAGTATTTAAAGGCTTTTAATACTCTGGACTGTGGGTTGATCTCAATTAATTTATGTCGAACTACACCTTGTCATTTATCAGTTGTAAGTATCAAGTATCTCCAAATATTTCATTAACAAACAGGCTATGAAGAGAGTGAAGGAAAGGCAGGAAATCAAGGAACACATGACAATAAAAGACCAGTTGCCTCTGGTTGAACTGGTGTGAGCGGCACTAATGGTGTACTGTAAATCCTGTTATGTCACACATGAGCAGCGTGCCATGCAATGAACAGAAAGGGTGGTGTGGAGAAAGGAAGAGAAGTCAAGACTCACCCTGTGACCATGAGGATTACAGCTCATGTAAAAGCACATCCCATTGGTCCAATTAGGATTAGAGACGTGTGCGCAGAGATGCGATTGGTAACGGTGTTATCACATCTAGTTGGCACCTAATGGGATTACAGACATGCAGGAATTCTTCCCATTTAGTGCTGGTTGAAATTATACTAACTACTTATTGAAGAGCCAAATATTACATTTACCAGGCAGCATTTTAATTGCTATGTTTGACCTGTTTCTTGCTTTCCTACCCTCTCTGGTCCCTCATGACATAAATATTGAAAAATTGTCCTGCCACTTTTACTATGTATTTGGTAGTGATTATATTTCAGTTATGGATTTATACACATTTGGTGCTCTAGTGCTTAGCTTGATGGTGTGTATGAGAACTAGGACTGTCATGATATCTAGTTTTAATTGATGATATATTGTCCCAAAAATATTTGCAATAGAGGATATTATTGACATTTTAAGACTACTTATGTCAGTGATATGATAGTATAGTAAGCATAATAACATAAGTATGCCCTTTCAAAGAATACTAAACTGTTAAGAACAGTCAGATATTGGAATTTCATAACATTAAATATCTGAAATTAATAAAACAAATAAAATAAGATCACATATTTGCGGCAACTCTGGTTATACAGTGACTTACACTATCTGTGAGCATGCGCTGTCAGCTGTTTGCATTTATTGTACTTTCAAATTTTCTGGCTGAACTTCTGCAGTGGTGGTAGTGGTAAAATGATTTTACTGACACATTACTTACATAGGCCAAGCAAGGGAAAAAAAATCGTAAACAAATATATAAGACAAAGGGAATGTTGTCACTATATTATTATACTATATATTTTCATAATGATGTCAATTTGTTATTTTAGGTCCCCCACTTCCCACTGTACTGCATCTTCTGCACAAGAGATTCCCTTTCCCCCTCAGGTAGATCTACATTGAAAAATCTCTCTAAAAGGTCTGTCAAGTCCTCTTATGAGCCACAATTGTGAATACATATTTTAACAAGAGATTTGTATTAATTATTCAACAGCTGATAAGTTAGTCTCCATTAATTCACCATCCTCAAAGACGTTTCATTTAAATAGTAAACCTGCTGAATTGGTGATTCATTCTAGTGGTGCCACTTAAATGTGTCAGTTGTCAAGTTCTTTACTCCATTACATAGTGTTTTTCCATTAGCACCGAGTTGATTTTTTTTTCAGAAATCAAGCAGCATTCATTTGCAAATAATTATTTCTCTGAACCTTTTCTCTAAGAGGTCATACTAAAAATTTTGTGTATTCAACAGTTTCTGTATTTTCTGGACTATAAGTCTCACCAGAGTATAAGTCGCTTTTACTAAAAACAGAAAAAAGCATATATAAGTTGCTTTGGTGTATAAGTCGCATTTCTAGTTATATTAATTAAATTCCAAATTAGCCCATAAAGAATGCAGGCTAGGCATCACAACAAGCAGAAGTGCATTACGAAATTCATTAATCCGTGTCAAGCAATGTTAAACTGTGCCAATGTCTGGTGGGACATCACAACAACGTCTCCTTCTCCTCTCTCAGGTTGGCTGAATGCCAATAATCACTCGAGACATTGTGTCAGTTGCAGACCTTTTTAATGCACCTTGAACTCTGCAGTATAGCTTTTTGTTTTGGGCAGCATTTTCACTTGTTACACTAGAAGTTAGTGTAGGGTGAACATGAACCTTTAACTTCTTTGGCAGTACAATATTATCTTTAATTGAGTCAAGAGTGACATCTAATTCCAGTGACTACTTGACAAAATAACTAGAAAAAAAGTGCAACTTATAGTCTGGAAAATACGGTGTATCAACCATGAAATGGCACTTAACAATTTCAATATGTAAACCAAAATAAAAATGCAGGTGAAAACCATCTGTTTAGATTTTGTTTAAAGAATACATAGAGAAGTCGTTGTAGAGTTGACTTATATAACTATGTAAAGACATGAAATTTGCTAAAAACAATGGATTCACTCCTTTCATTTTGATTTCTAGTCTAATTTGTATGGAAGGGGGAAACTAATGTTGGCAGAAGAGAAAACCTCTGATAGAAACCCTTGAAGTTATGAGTGTTTGTAGAACAAATTCCCATGTGTGAATTTTTATATACCCTTTCTCTCAGTTTGGGAAGGCCTGTCCACAGTAATCAAATACAAGACCATCAACTTTCATGTCTACGATTATTAGTGTAGTTTTTTTACAACATGAAAGAAACCCAGTGACTACTGACAAACGCACCAGCTGTGAGCTCTGCCAGTAGTGCCAGAGTAACATAAATTCAAGCAGATAGCAGCAGAGGGAGAGTGTTATAATGTTTATAGTGTTTATGTTATAAAATAATGTCAAAAGTAATAGTGACATGACATTGCTGTACAGTAGCTCATGTTTTGGTTCTGTCGTGCTAGCAGGACCATCTGTTATTTTGCTGCTACATTTTTTTGCCACTTTTATTTCAAAGTGATTGTTATATAATGTGTCTCTAGCTCTTCCTGTCCTTTACAGCTGGTTTTTCCAGATGTTGTGTCACAGATGCTTATGCTTTTGCTGTAGTGATCAATATACAATGGTGAATCGCTTGTAGATTTATTCTGTGCACAGTGTTGTTCACCTCTGCTTTCCTTCCGTAGAATATCTGTTACTTTTGCTGTAGGAAAATGTAGAACAACATTGACTCAAAAAGTACATTATATCAGAATATGATCGTGTTTGTTATTAAACTTATCTGCATCTGCAGTTTAGTTGCACAGGAATGTTTTGGGAAAGAGGACAGAGTACAAGAGTAATGTAGTATATAATGTAATATAATTACATTAATTAATAAAAAATATAAATATAATAATGTAATAAAGAGTACAGAGAAGAAGGAGCTGTATTGTGTCTTTGTAGATTTGGAAAAAGCGTATGATAGGGTGCCGAGAGAGGAGCTGTGGTGTTGTATGAGGAAGTCTGGAGTGGCAGAGAAGTATGTTTGAGTGGTGCAGGACATGTATGAGAGCTGTAAGACAGTGGTGAGGTGTGCTGTAGGAGTGACAGAGGAGTTCAAGGTGGAGGTGGGGCTGCACCAAGGATCGGCTTTGAGGCCCTTCTTGTTTGCTGTGGTGATGGACAGGCTGACAGAGGAGCTTAGACAGGTCCGTGGACCATGATGTTTGCAGATGACATTGTCATCTGTAGTGAGAGCAGGGAGCAGGTGGAGGAAAATCTAGAGAGATGGAGGTTTGCTCTGGAAAGGAGAGGAATGAAGCTTAGCCACAGTAAAACAGAGTACATGTGTCAAAATGAGAGGGACTCAAGTAGAATGGTGAGGTTACAGGGAGTAGAGGTGAAGAAGGTGGAGGATTTTAAGTACCTAGGGTCAACAGTCCAGAGCAACGGAGAGTGTGGAAAAGAAGTGAAGAGACGTGTGCAAGCAGGTTGGAACGGGTGGAGGAAAGTGTCAGGTGTGATGTGTGACAAAAGAGTGTCAGCAAGAATGAAAGGAAAGGTGGACAAGACAGTGCTGAGACCAGCAATGTTGTCTGGTTTAGAGACAGTGGCACTGAGACAAAGACAGGAGGCAGAGCTGGAGGTAGCAGAGCTGAAGATGTTGAGGTTCTCTCTGGGAGTGACGAGGATGGATAGGATCAGGAATGAGGACATCAGAGGGACAGCTCATGTTAGATGTTTTGGAGAAAAAGCCAGGGAAGCCAGATTGAGATGGCTTGGACATGTTCAGAGGAGGGACAGTGAATACATTGGTAAAAGGATGCTGAGGTTAGAGCTGCCAGGAAGGAGGCCTAGAGGAAGACCAAAGAGGAGGTTCTTGGATGTAGTGAAGGAGGACATGAGGATAGTTGGTGTGGGTGAGGAGGATACAGAGGATACAGAGGATAGGGTTAAATGGAGGCAGATGATTCACTGTGGCGACCCCTGAAGGGAGCAGCTGAAAGGAAAAGAAGAAAGAAGAAGTTTTGGGAAAGAGGGTTGGCCACAGTCAAGTGAAAATTTCCAAAATATTAAAGCAAAGTAACACAATATACACGCAATAATCACAGTTTACAGCAAACCTTTACTTTAGTTTCTAACTGTGTATTCATTGTAATATGGGCTACATTATGGTCTGTGCATGCGCAAGGTGCTGTATGTGTGAGTGTAAGTTGAGTGCGACCTACAGAAATGATAGTGTAACACATGCCGTGGTGTGGTACAAATGACGAACAGTCACAGTAAAATGGAAACTTAGCATGGCAGAGAGTGACACTTTGAACCGTTACTACTATATGGCCTCATAATCAATAAAAAGAACTTGATAGAGTTGATAGTTAGCAAATTCAAACTATATCTATCACTTTTCTATTGTTTTACAAGCATTTATTCTCACGTTGTAAAAACATGTATTATCAGTAATATGGGAGATGTGCCAGTTTTTCTCACATTAATTTGTTGGCATCAGTATCTAGGGACCTCTGTTACTTTTGCTGCTTATTTGTTTCTTCAAGAGGATTCAGTGGATAGATGTGAGAGAAGTTGTCTTTTTGTGTCCACAGATCACCAGAAGTTGGAGCGAGAGGCCAGGATCTGCCGCCTGCTCAAGCATCCCAACATTGGTAATTAATCCTCCTATTCTATTTACTGTCTCTCTATCTGTCCACCCTCTCAGAATAATTTGTGGAAAGTCAGGTTGAATACACATCCATATGTTTCACCTCCTATAGGTGTGAACTCAAATATGGTTTTTGTTTAATTTAAGCCCTAATCATTTTATGATTTTTAATTTGTTTTATTTATTTATTTACTCATAATTAAGTTTATATTTTTTTTTTATCACAGTGTTGTTCTTAGCTGGACATGGGACTGGGCAATAAATGATAAAAATAATTATTGCGATAAACTTTTCTTTGATAGAAATACAAGGACACCATGATGATAGAACTCATTCCGACCATATTTTGACAGAAAACATGAACAGACAATGACAAAGAAAATAGTGCAGCGCTGAACCAGTCATGTCGTTGGAAGAGAGTTAAAGCACATCAGTTAGTTGGCCTTTAGATGATTTGTATTATGATTTGGCGCTATACAAATAAAATTGAATTGAAATGAATTCAGTTAGGTTGACACACACAGCACAGAGCGTGGAGGAGCAGCCAGCAGCAGCTCACATGCAGATGTTTGGGCTGCTATTGCTGTGTAAGCCAGTAGGTCAGGAGTGGGAGCCTGATTAAAGAGAGGATGAACTGAACAGAAAATGCTGATGATAACTCGAGTGTCAGCATTAACAATGAAAACAAGAAAGCAGACACAGCCCAGGGCTCAAAAGATGAGAGTTTTCTAGAGAGTACAACCTGAGGACTTTAAATATAGATGTGTATTTGACAAAATGTCACTTGTCACATGTCACTTAGGAATAAAAAGGAACCTTTAAGCGTGACTGAAATAGTGCTTTGGTTTATGTCATCATATATATATATTGATATTGACATGAAAAAAAATGATCATAAGATTTTTTTCCATACCGTCCAAAAGTGATGAAAGTGATTGCAGCTTGCTATCAAAATATTACGTTAGATTTGTATTTCATTGGGATTGTAACTCTAGTTGTAAGATCATTTTTGTTTAATTTAAGCCCTAATCATTTTATGATTTTTAATTTGTTTTATTTATTTATTTACTCATAATTAAGTTTATTATTTTTTTTAATTTATGAGATTGAGACTGATTTAATGAGACAAATTTGAATGCAGCTGATAGTACCTATAGTAAATCAAATCCAGTTTACTTTCTCACCTCCACACAGCGGGCTTCACTGTCAGATTGTGAGTTTGAGTTTTAACAGTTATGAAAATGTTTTGACACAGGCCTTTTCCTCTGGTGGTGAATCTCCACTGTGAATCTACAACTTGATTTATGTAGAGAGTAACTGTAAATGTAAACAAGTATACAAGCTAGTATAGTTAATTATAACATTACCACCTCCGCAATGACTTAGCCACAATAAAACCTTGCATGTGTTTACTGTTTGGTCCTCTTTTAGTGAGTGCATGGCAGCAGCAAACAAATGTGGTTTGCAGGTCAACTACCTGGTGTCAGAAATGGAATAATGGGTACATCACAGAGAAAGGTTATTCCATAGGGATCCCACGTTTAGAGACTAAACACTTTTGACAGACTTACTATCTATAAAACCTTTTCTAAGGCTTTAGTGAAAGTGCCTTGTGTAGCCAAGTATGGTGACCCATACTCAGAATTTGTGCTCTTCATTTAACCCACCCAAAGTGCACACACACAGCAGTGAACACACACCCGGAGGAGTGGGCAGCCAATGCTGCAGCACCCGGGGAGCAGTTGGGGGGTGGAGAGGGCACTGATTTTTCACTCTGCCCCACCGACAATTCCTGCCGGTCCCAAGACCGGTTTACCAGAACTAAACCAAGACTTACTTCCATGTAACATGGTAGTAAAATGAATGCTGTTTCCATCATTTTTGATCTAATATCCAACATAAAAGAGTTCATGTGGGGTTCAGTAGCTTGACACACATAGAGAAGTAGAGAATCATTTAAAGGCCATCAAAAAACCATAACCTGCACATACACTGATTCTAGCATCAAATCTGTCATCAGATTTTCACCTGCTAACACACTTGCACACACGTCCTCTCCTTTAGAGACTGTCTCCTGCTGAATAAGGATTGGCTGGTAGCATTGGTCTCATTACTGTTCCATTTACATTTCATCCAGCTCAGGGAAAGCCCTCATGCCTTTAGGGTCATCCAGGCAGTAGGTGCCTCTGAGGCCAATCAGGGGATGAGCTAACAGAAATGTCAAAGACTCTCCATGGAGGAGATCTTTCCTTTGTTTAATCTTTTCATCCATCCTGTCTGTCTTGAAACCATTTTGAACAGTGAAATTGGAATGAGCTTTTTCCCAAAGTGCCCTATTTCACATTTGTACAGTTTCGCACATTCACAATACAGTATGAGTCTCTCACTGTTGATTGTATTACCAAATCCATTTACTGATGAGATATTCTTTCCTGACCTGAAAAAAAGCCAATCACAAATTGGTTATTATGCATTACTGCAATATAGAGCCAAAATCAATTGATTATTTAAAATTTATCTCAGTAAAAATAACTGCTGTAAATCAGATAAGCAGCACAAGACATTAGTAGGTATCACCAATAAATATCATCCAGGTTGGCTTCTAGCAAGATCAAACCAAAAAATATATCAGTCACTAGCTGTTACAAGGGTTTACTATGCCAAGCATCAGCTGTACAATCAACATATCTAGATGTATATGTGTGCTTGAACATGAGCGATAACTAAAATGGGGATGGCTGAACACAGGGGAACAGTCTAGCAACGCTAGCTAAGATGGTGCCTTCTATAGCCGTCACTTGTTTGCAGGTAACAAAGGGAGAATGGCATATGGCATCCTGTGGGCTTACAGCTCTATGGAAGTGTTTGAGGACAAAGATTAACAGAGGGGCAGCTTCACAAGGCTATGAAATCACATGATTGGCAGGGCTTACTAAACAAGAAATTGGAAAATCGGGCAGGAATTTAAGGTTCCAGCCAGGCTCTTGGACTCTTGGTTGGATTCAATTTTGAAAATGTCACTTTGGATGGGAAACTTTACATATTTGATTTTCATGTTTCTAATATTTTATAGACACAACCTCCCCTCACTAACTGAGAGAATAACAGGCAAATCAAGTGAAAATGATAATGGTTGTTAGTTGCAGTCCTAGGTTTATCTATTGCCCTTGTACTCAGGACCTGTTTCTGTGCTGCTATGATTAGTACCTCTGTGCTGTCTTTCAGTCCAACCTTTTCTAGCCACTGATAGGATTTGTCAGTATCAGCCAGTTCTGCCAGTGGTACATACCGTGCAGAGGTTTGTCCTTCCATGATGGTTCTTGCTCTTCTTTTTCATCTCCTGGGGTTTCTGCTGCCTGAAGAATACTTTGCACATCATCACCTGGGGCCATCTTCCTGATGTACTCAAGGATCTTAACTGTTTCATCCTGGATAGTAGATCTGATGCTCACTAGTGCTTGGCCTCCTTCCTTCAGCTTAGTGTACAGTCTAAGGATGCTGGATTCGGGTTGAAACCCCCCATGCATTGTGAAGAGCTTCCTTACCTTGATGTCAGTGGCCTCTCCCTCCTACTTCGGCCAGGTTATTATACCAGCAGGGTATCTGATGACTGGGAGGGCATAGATATTGATAAGCCCAGACCTTGTTCTTCCCATTCAGCTGAATTCTCAGGACTTGCCTTACTATCCTTGCAGCCTCGTGATGGTTCCCATTTGCTTGTGGTATTCCAAGGTACTTGTAGCTATCTTCAACATTCGCTGTGTTGCCTTCTGGTAGCCCTGTAGGTTTGTTTCCTACATTCCCACTGAGTTCTTGATGAAGGCTCTTAGAATCCTGTTGATGTTGTACATCGATGTTGTTGTTTAGCTTCTTCAGCCCTGTGGTAATTTGAACACTCTTAGCTGTGACCCCCAAACTAGGAGAGTAGCTCCCTCAAATTCCTTGCGTTACACTCAGTATGGTTCTCTTTGTCACTTTACACCATGTCATTTCATGTCCATTAAACAGTCTGCCTAATTCAGTAATTCACCTCACCACTAGCACTGGTTACCTCTCTGCTGCCTTGATCTTTTTGTTCAACAAATTGAAAGAGACAGCCTAGAATGATCATTCCCATTAATGATGGATCACAATTTGGAATGGTAGGGCCATGTCAGAAAGACAGATTTTTAGTTTTGCTGGAGATTTATGGTAAGCAGTGTGAATATCCTATCAGTTATAACTGATGAGTCTGAAGATAAATTTAAGAAAGAAGGTAGATGGGAAGTTTATAAGTGGAGTCTCCTGGGAAATTGAGTCTGTATGGAAAACCCTTCAACACTACACTATTAATAAATCATTTTAAATATTTTTTTTTTCCTTTGGTCAAAAAAGAATCTATAAACTGTAACTATGGCAATTGAAATTATGTAGCTTCAACAGTCTTCTTCTCTTTCTTTCAGCTGCTTCCTTCAGGGGTCGCCACAGCGAATCATCTGCCTCCATTTAACCCTATCCTCTGTATCCTCCTCACCCACACCAACTATCCTCATGTCCTCCTTCACTACATCCAAGAACCTCCTCTTTGGTCTTCCTCTAGGCCTCCTTCCTGGCAGCTCTATCCTCAGCATCCTTTTACCAATGTATTCACTGTCCCTCCTCTGAACATGTCCAAACCATCTCAATCTGGCTTCCCTGGCTTTTTCTCCAAAACATCTAACATGAGCTGTCCCTCTGATGTCCTCATTCCTGATCCTATCCATCCTCGTCCCTCCCAGAGAGAACCTCAACATCTTCAGCTCTGCTACCTCCAGCTCTGCCTCCTGTCTTTGTCTCAGTGCCACTGTCTCTAAACCAGACAATATTGCTGGTCTCAGCACTGTCTTGTCCACCTTTCCTTTCATTCTTGCTGACACTCTTTTGTCACACATCACACCTGACACTTTCCTCCACCCGTTCCAACCTGCTTGCACACGTCTCTTCACTTCTTTTCCACACTCTCCGTTGCTCTGGACTGTTGACCCTAGGTACTTAAAATCCTCCACCTTCTTCACCTCTACTCCCTGTAACCTCACCGTTCTACTTGAGTCCCTCTCATTTTCACCCATGTACTCTGTTTTACTGCAGCTAACCTTCATTCCTCTCCTTTCCAGAGCAAACCTCCATCTCTCTAGATTTTCCTCCACCTGCTCCCTGCTCTCACTACAAATGACAATGTCATCTGCAAACATCATGGTCATTGTATCAGTTCATGAATCAATTACAGAACAAATAATTGATGGCTGTGGTCATTATATTTGAACTGTTTAATTACTGCGGCCATATTTAGGTGTTCATTGTGACAAATGTCTGACAGAATTCTGCAGAAAAGCACTGAATACCTTTAATTTATTTACGTTCAAATGGCTACAACAGCTGAAATGCTGTTTCTTGGCAACTTCAGTCTAAAAATACTGACACTAGTGTAATGTCAAAGATTCTAATTATGAGTTTATTTTATATATTTCTAGGAAGGAGTTGACTTATCTATTAAAAATCTCTGCAACCGACATTGAAATCTACAGTTACTCCTGCTAATAATTTCACTTTTTGGGAGAAGTATTTGCTTTATTCCTCAAACCTTGAGAGAAGGAGCACTCGTGTTAGGTACAGATTTGGATTCAGTAGGCAGCCTTCTTCAGGAACAGCTGTAAATGTATGTAAATGAGGGTATATACAAACTGTCACACAGGAGGAGACCACAGTCAACTGGTTTTCATTGCTCAAATTGTGGTTTAATGATATGTTTATACCTCACAGTTACTGCTGCCAATGTGGCAGGTTGCCTGGTGCAGTGTATTTTACAAAGATGAATGAATAACTTTGATGTTTCTTTTCTTTTCCTCCTTTGTAGTTCGGCTCCATGACAGCATATCTGAAGAAGGATTTCACTATTTGGTCTTTGACTTGTAAGTGCAGGATTTTCCTTTTCCTCATCACATCACACCACGTTTTAACACGTGCCAAATGCACATGGATACACATTCATGTCAGGCTCAGGAGAAATACTGTAGAGACATAACAACTGCCAATCAGTTGTCCTGTCAGAGGCATCATGGGAGATTAGACGTGGTGTGTTCACCTCCACTTTGCTCCATTTGTGCTCAGTCTGCACACACCTTCACCATGTTCACACATCATTTACATCTCATTTATGTTTGAGCTCATGGTGTATGACTGCATCAGACTGCGTCATGCATGCAGACACACACACAGATGAAATACAAATGAGCTGTATTATATCATTTAGGCTCATAT
This sequence comes from Mastacembelus armatus, assembly GCF_900324485.2. NCBI lineage: Eukaryota > Metazoa > Chordata > Actinopteri > Synbranchiformes > Mastacembelidae > Mastacembelus > Mastacembelus armatus. Next base: position 2,613,942 of record NC_046650.1, on the reverse strand, counting down.
ACCGACCGTGCAACTTTGTAAATGAATGCTAACACACATGGTAGGTACTGTAAATTACTTATTTCACCAGCCATCTGCTGCTTGTCTCTGTTCATCGCCATTACATACTTACTGTATACTAAGTATAACGGAAGGATGGTATCACAAAATATCATTCTGAATAGATGAATAATATAGTTAGACTAAATGCAGCTGTTAAATTTACTACAAGATGGCCAAATAAACTATTTATCTGTAGCTGTCACACACTGGGAGTAATGACAGTCCTGTGCACATATTGTGCACTGTATCTGTTCAAATCACAGTTTGTGGCACTTCTTTGAGTCAAGAGACTGAGTGTAGCTGGTTATCTATACCATAATAACTAAAAACATCTTGTGGACTTTATAAAAAACCTCTAATTAGTCATATTTATTCTATAAATTGCCCAGACATTTGTTGAACTATTTCTTTTTAATTTGAAAAATTTATCTTAGACTCTAACCACATATAAGTTCCAATGGACATACCAGAATTTTTAATGGTGCTGTTGGTGTGTGTGTGTGTGTGTGTGAAGGAATAGCAGGTAAAGTGTGTCACTTACCATTTTGTGCGTGCCTGGAAATTCCTCACATAACTAGTCCTTTCATTTGAGCAATGATTGACCACTAATTCACTCATTACTTATCCAACTCATTCCCTTACTCAGTAAATAACAAAAATCATGGCAGGCAAAAGATTGGAATGTACTCTTTGTCACAACATGGCATCATAGAAACACTGCAAGTAATTATATCCATAACAAAATATTGCACTTTGTTCTGCTGATTAAGCTACTAAACAAACATCAAAGGGGGTGGGGGCAAGTGCACTGCTAAACCCAGTTTACATTGTAGATGGCTAATTAGTGAGTCGGCAGTGGCACACTGAACACCTTGAACATCAGTCAGTATTTATGCTAAATATTTAATATTGCTAATTTTCAACACCACAGGCTGTAAACTTTCTAAATATAGTAACTTAGATTTGAAAATGACCTAACACTGAAATGTATTTTACTTTATTGTAAAGTTGGACTTTAAAGCAATACTGCAACATTTTGAGAAGTAGACATATTTGTGTGGATAGCACTTTGTTTACTACATCTAAGTCTAATGAATTCAGTCTGTACAGACAGCAAAATGTTAAAATGACACATTGTGGTGTTATGGTGGGTTATGTGCTGGAGTGTTTCTTTGTTGGACACAGTAACTTCCTTGTTGTCTGGCTAAGGCTGCCATGCAACCAGCAAAAATGTAAGAAAGTTACTGTGGCAGGTAAAGAAACAAAGTCATACTAAATAGTGAGTGTGTGTGGATGTGTAGAATTTAACAGGAAAAGCAGAAACTCGCAGAACCAGGTTGATAGCCAGACTTTTCATATATGCTCTGTTTTTGTAGTCAGCTCTCATCGTCTGTTTAATCTGTTACTTCAGTTTTCCCAATTGTTAATAAACCAATAAATAAGTTTCTGCCTTCAAATATTGCCCTCTGTTCCTCCTCCCATTCACCACCTCCTTCATTCCTCCTCTCTCCTATGTGTTGTCAGCTATTGTTTGCGGTCTAACCTGACAGCCAGATAGGAAATTGCTTTGAATTCATTTTAAATGCTCCATTTAATTTGACCAGGTGTCATAAAAATAACAGAGGGTGTTCCTGTCCTGGCTAAAAGACAACACACAGATTAAAAACATTGCCTCTTTTTCCTTAATACAAAAGCTGCCTGCAAGGATAATGAGACATAAAATGACATGCAGTTGGGGAAAAGCAGTATGATCATGAATGGAGTAGTGGGCTAATGTACTATACAGTATCTTCACAACCATTTTTATTTTGTGAATTGAAAAGCAAAAGGACATGCTGACCAGAGAAAACTGTAATACATGTATGTCATGTTTGGGTCACTTCTGAGCTGCTGAATGCATGCCAACAATAACAGTGGGACCCTCTAGATGTTTTTTCAACTGAATTTCTTTTAACAAAAGTGCTTAAAGGTTTTATAAAACCGTAATTTGGAAAACCCCTGAGGACTTAATTTGGTAATGTTTTCCACAGGCAATGGAAAATGTTTTACATTAAAATATCTTACGTCATTCTCCATGTTTTGGGAAACTGTTCTACTGACCCAGTTTTAAAATTGTAAGTTTAAACACTAAAGGGAACTTTTGCTGATTTTTTTCAGATGGATGTCAGTTTACTCATCATGGGCTGAATGTGGAAGCATTTGTACAATATATTCTGTGTCCCAGAAGTAGTTTGTCAAATTTGAGGAAATTTTAAAGGGAAAGCCTAGATGCAATAGTGTATTTGGTAGGAGAAGGGCCTAATGAAAATCATTTTTGAACTGTATTATGGGAATAGTAGTTTTGCAGCTCCTGTTTACAATAAGAGACATTGTGGTATCTTATTTGTGGTGTTTTTTTTTATGTTAAAATATAAATAAAAGCCTAATTTTTTTTATATTTATCTACATTGTGCAGCAAATGTGGTCTAAAAGCAGCAGAGGCAGACTTATGTCAACTTTTAATCCCTCGCATGGATGAAGCATCAGAAATACTGGCTCCTACACTTCCCATAAATCAGCTCTGTGGCATTTATCTGTTAGACCCTTACTGTTTGCTAAATGCCCAAGCCTTTCAAACGTCATTTCCCAAACTGTAGAGCATACTCCCTGTTATAAATCTTTAGTCCCAGAAGTTAAACCAGAATGACATCATCAAGGTGAATCAGGATTATTTTCCCAGAATTTAGAAGGCTGATCCAAAGCCACCAAAGATATTATACAACTCTTTAACACTGACGGGGCATCCCTTTAACCTTAGCAGCATAAACTATTAGCCCTTGCAACTGATAAAAAGTAACAAAAGACAGTGCTCTTTCTCCTGGGCTCAACTACTTTACTTGTGGATTGAGATCAATTGTGCATTAATTTATGGTGGTCTGAGGTACATTAGTGTCTTATGTGCTATTGCTAGGCTTCCATTCTATTACAGATCCAGTCAGTGTTAACTTGGAAAATCTCGCTAGGTTTGAGTCTTCCAGCTGAATAAATAATATATATTTACTGTAAAACCACATCTGCTGAACTGTGTTATTGTAGTGATTTTACCATTTAAATAAAAAAGCATAATGTCATTCTTATGTTCTAAATGGTTTGAAAAAAATTCATATAGGCTAGATAAAATTTGTTATTGTGCAACATTACCTAGGCTTTCAGTGTAGACAAAGAAATGTTGTTTTATAGGTTACTTCTTCCTCCTTTTTCTGTCCTGTTTTCTGTCTCACTCCATTTCTTTCTCCTCCAGAGTTACTGGTGGTGAGCTGTTTGAGGACATTGTTGCCAGGGAGTACTACAGCGAAGCTGATGCTAGGTCAGTGTCATGTTCTGTCAAGATTCTTAGATTTATATGTTGTGTTGATATTTCTAAACTTACTGTATAAATGTGATTTGATTTAGTGTCCGTTGGCTCCAAAGGCATACTCAAACAGACACATAAGGAGCTTTCAGACCAGAGGAATGTTATTGTAGCTCTTTGAACCCTTGGAGAAAGTTCCCCTTTTTGTGTTTGTACTGTAGGAATGCTGTTTTAGGTGACTTTTTCAGCTCCTACTCTGGAGTAGGTACTTTTTCACTACAATAGGAACCATGACTCACGTACCTTTACTTTGATTTTTCAAAAATCAATGCGGCAACTAGCATTTTTAAAAGTAAATTTTTTAATCAATTATTTAGAAAGAAAGGCAACCTTGTAATGTAAGATGATTTTAATTATATTGAGGACTTTTAGTTTTACCACTCAGCGGGGTTAAAGTTTAGACTTTTATGTGAATGAGCAGCTCCAGAATTTTTCATCAAGAGATTTAACTCTATATGTTAGCTTTATGGGTTGCAGCTTTCTATTTTGTTAAGTTGTAATAATAACTTTAAAGGTGATATCTGTGAGACCTTTATTGATTTAAAAAAAAAAAAAACATGCATGTGCCCTCTGTATTTTTCTATACTTGTTAAATAGCTTAAAGAAACAGATCACTGTGCTTTTTTTCCAAGCTTTGTTTAGCTTAGCATAAGGACTGGAAACAAGGGAAACATCTACTGTAGCCTGGCTCTGTCCTAAGTTAAAAAAAAATACACTTCTAAAGTTCATTTTGTAATACATCATATCTCGTTTAACTTTAAAACAGACATTTAAATAGACATTTTATGGCTCAAGTAACATCCCTAAAACAAAAATATCACTTTATATGACTTTACTGTTGTTCCCAGCCTTTCTCAGGTGTTTTATTGTGTTTGCAACCCCTAAGTTTTTTGTAACTCATTTAATTTCGAAAAGGTCTGTATCATTATTTTATGAAGCAGAGATATGTTGTTTGTTCAAATTTGATCATTTTTTGATTCTACAGATTTATATGACCCTTTTAATTTGGGATCTAGAGCAATTGAAATTTGGTCAGAGCATGACAAGCTGTTTTCCCCTTCTACCAGTCTTCATGCTAAGCTAGGCTAACTGCCTCATGATTCAAGCTCTGAATGGCACAGACATGTGTTTTCCTAAGATGCCAAATTATTCCTTTAAGTCTTTGCCTTCGCCAGTGAAGTGTTATTTCATGTGTTGTGGTGTCTGTCTGCCTGTTCTTCTTCCCTTGTTTCCTGATGTTTACTTGTCCTCTTCCTCTCCTTTTTGCTTCTGGCCTGCTCTCTATCTCTCTCTCTCTCTCTCTCTGTCTGTCTGTCTCTCTCTCTCTCTCTGTCTCTCTCTCTCTCTCTTTCTCTTTCTCTCTCTTTCTCTCTCTCTATTTCTCTCTCCTCCACAGTCACTGCATACAGCAGATTCTAGAAAGTGTAAATCATTGCCACATAAATGGCATAGTGCACAGGGACCTAAAGGTTAGTAAGTGACGACAGTAACAACAAAAAGACATAGGCCTGCCTTGTGGCACCTCACATCGCTCCTCCACTGCCTGATCAATCGACCAATTAACCTTTCACAGAGTGCCGCCTCCTCCAAACCCCTCCCTCCACCACTCACCCTAACACACTGCCATATGACAGAAGTGTTTAAAAAGCCACCTGCAGCAGGGCATTGAGGGCAGGTTGACAGGAGAGGAGGTGGTACTGAAGGTCATGTAGTATTGGTGGGGGGCTGGTAGATTTCATCATGGCCTGCCTCTTCTGTATGCCAGGGCACAAAGTGCATGTAGCATCTGTCCAAAACCATGCTCTGAACCAGCCATTGAGAGGCTAAGACCTGAGATAGAAGGAGGAGAGGAGGTCTTGTGGCTTTAGATGCAGTACCCTATTGTAGGACCACTGTTTTGGATTAGAACTAACAAACTTTGATGTGAAAACACAATATGACAGATAATTAAAATCATTCATTTCAGCCAATATTACCAGCATTAATATTAATGTGGCATGGATAGAAAAGAAGTATGGAAGATTACATTTTTGTAATCATAGGTAGGGAAAGCATTATGGTGCAACACATTAGACTTTAAAGAAATTACAAAACTCACCTCCCTTCAGATCCTAGATCTTCCTCCTCAGTCTCTCGGTGTTTGACCTCTAGTTGACCAGGAGCTAACGCCACATCTGTTTTGACACTTGGGCAGAGAATTGGCCATGTTTATGTCAGCTGGAGATGACAGAATTATACATTAATGATGTTTTCTCTTCGGATCTTTCCCAGCAAGCTTTATTTGGTGACTGTAATGCTACATAAAATGTTGAAAATTGAGCAGATGCTCATTTTACCAAATTGCTCATTGCCCGTTGGGGTTGGTACTTACCACATTGTTGTCTCCTCACTAACACAACTGGTAGCTCCCCAAGTGCCAAAGCAAGTTCACAGCCACAGAAAGTGAGACTGTGTGAGTGGTAGCTTGTCACTAACCCATGCCCCCCTGGTGTTTGCATGTAGTCATTGCATTCAGCAGATCCTAGAGGCTGTGCTCCACTGCCACCAGATGGGTGTGGTCCACCGTGACCTCAAGGTAAGTAGACACACAATCAAGAAGCAGCCTCACACTCTTGTGTCCCATTCATGTCTTTACCTTATTTGTTTTTCTGTTGAGCTTCCTTTTTCCACTCAGTCATCTCTTGTTCACTCACATTACACCCTTACTTTCCCACTTCACTTCGAGATGTTAGTTTACTTTGGTCTTTGAGTATTACAATAAAATAAGAGCTTTGCACTTCCACTAAACAGGCAGTCCACTTATTGTGTTAAAAGGCCTGATAAGACTGGCAGTCTTCCAATTACTCTGCAACTATGAACACCAGTGCATATATGGAATTTGTTAAAAAAAGGCACCTTAATCTACCGTGGGATGTAAAAAAAAAAAAAAAAGTGTTTTTCCCAGAGACAAATGATGTTATTCTTTTAAAAATATAAGTAAACAATAATAAGCCATTATTTTGGGCACCAGAGTTGCTCATTTTATCTCATATGTGTGTAGACACCCACATGTGGGACTCCCACACCAACTCCCATTACCCCAAAAAATGCTATATCTGACTTGAGAGCTACATATAGATTAACAGGTCTCTAGTTTCTAACCAGTTATCACATCAACCTGGGATAGTTGAGTTTCAAGTGGCAAAAGTGATTTCTCCTGATTATTGTGGTATTGTATGCTGAAGTTGAATTTTCTTACTCTTCAGATCTTTTGTAGCGTGTATGCTAAAACTCTCATGGCCCGAGTGTAGAGATGAGATGGAATCTTTGAGTGCATTTATCGAAGGTCATATATAAACCTTATCATGGTGAAATGTTTTTGGACTTTGGACATTACTAAACATTCTGTTCAGTTGTCTTCTTTCCATCTCTAATGCTGTTTTTTCTCACTGCGGTCTGCTCCCAAAAGCTCTGATTTGCCAATCAAATCAGCCAGGTGTATCTGAGGTTTGGTTTACCTTCAGTAATAATAAGCTTGCATTTTGCATTCGCAGCTACCTTGTCTTTGCACTCTGATTGGCTGTTGCCTGGCAGCTGCCATGGCTCACTGCAGAAACACAAAGACTAAACAAATACAACCAAAACAAATAAGCAAGCTGTCGAGCAGAGGACTGTATGCCACCTTGTGTGTGTATTCATATGATTTCATTTCTCAAGAAAATGATTTTGGGTAATACAGGGAGTCCAAAATACACACACCATTATAAAGTTCTTGTAAAGATGTATAGTTTATGTGAAGAGTCTAGACACATACCATGGTATCAGTCAGTTTTCTGAGGAGCAGTAATGACTTCCACAGCACCGCCTTATAACTTCTGTTGCAAAACAACTGATTATTGAAAACTTGGTTTGATTATTTTAGTTTTTTGTTGAGCAGCAACTTGACTCTATATCAATGTTTTTAAAAAATGAAGAACCAATGAAATGGATTTGTATTTTAAATTATACCAACTGAAAATTATTCATCAGTTATTCTAGTAATTGAAATTTTTTCATGTTATTTTTTATGTTAAATGTTTATATTTTGTGTTTTTCTTTATCATATATGATGGTAAATACTGTGTTTTCCATTTTGGACTGTTTGGCAAAACACTTTGTGGTGGGAAATTATGATGTAATTCACCCTCACAAGAAACACTGAAGCTCTTGTGGTAGCATGCAGACTGCTGAGACATTTACTGTATTTCATCTGTTACCCTGTGTAGTATCTTTTTTTAGTATTTTTCTTCTTTTTATTCTATTGCCAATGAAGCCCTCTGAGTAATCTCAGTAATGTGCTGATCTCAGATAATGTGGGATATTCCATATTAAGATAAAGAAATTCAAACATGGGACAACTTTGTGTATGTGTAACGTTTTTCCAGCAGATGCAGTGTGTGTGGATTTGTGAGTAACAATAGTACTGCTCTCGACTGCTACAGAACCCCCAGGCTGGTTTAGTAGGCCACTAATTCTATCACTTTATGATCTGCTGCATTAGACAGAATCCAATTACAGCTATTGGACACCAACAGCTACAGTAGGAGGGAACATAAATCCTCATTAATCTGATGTGAACTGTACTTTCTACAAACATGCAGTAACCCAGTCATGTATTTGTGTGTGCGTGTGTATACAATATGCTGATAGGACAGCCTCAGTAGTGTGGCTTGGCGGTGAACTTGGCCACATCCTGCACATCAGTGAAGTGCTTTCTGGGTATTTATTTGTATTCATTGCCCTGCATGTTTTACTGTGTTTGCATGTGTGGGGCTGTTGTAACCTTATTTGCAGGCCTGAAAGCCACACTAGACAATAATTAAAGGCTGTGTGATTACATTAAGTGTTTAGTGATTTGTAAAAGGGAAGAAAAAAAGTGATGACAAATCGACAGGTGTCAAAGCACACTGAGTGCCTTCCATCGTGATTGTAAAGTGGACTATAAGGGATAAGAGATCTTATCAATACCTTTGAGGGTACAGCTTTTGAGGATCACCATTTTATTGCAATTGGAGTTGTATAATTATATTTGCGTTGCCAGTTGATGTGTGATGACGATGATAACATACTCAAAATATGTAGTGTGAGACACTTGTCTGGCATGCTGGATGACAGTTACATGCAACAGCTATTGATTTTATGGAGATGAAGTGTTACGAGGACCAAATGGTAATCAGAACATAGTACCATTTTATCTAGGATTTAACCAAAACCCGAAAGTGAATAGATTTAAGCTGCAGTTAGTATTTTCCATTTTTGCAACACCATGACCTGCAGCTTTTACTGCTATTTCCACATGTAACAAAGTTTTGAAGCTGAGTGATTCCAGGGTTCTTGCCATAATAGACTTTGGAAGTCATAGGTCACTTCTTCACCAGATGTTTTTGTGTTCACAATCTTGTTTGATTTTTTTTTTTTTTTTTTTCTCCCAAAAACATGCTTTCTGAGACGGTTGTTATTCATTTGTACTGATGATTCATCCAGGAGACCCAGAATGTGGAAGTGTACCAACTATGTCTCACTCAAATGTTTCCATTCAGAAAATGAATGCACTTTTTAGTTCTGGAACAGCCTAAATAGACTCTTCTGCTTTGCGACCCTATTGCTAAGACATTGCTATGGCATTGCAACAGCAAAGTCAGACAGGCCAAGAAACATATGAACAGACAGGTTGTACACACTCTGACAGTGTAATCAGATTTCTTAAATCACTCTATTTTTTGAGGGTAAATCAGAAGTGATTGCTCAGTAGGCATTAAAATGCTTTGATGTCCAGCATGTACAAGTACAATGTTTACAGAATGTCAAAATGAAAGAGGAAATTGGTCTTTAACCTGAAATGGCCAGAATTATGCCCAAAAATCATAAAAATAAGACCCATGTTAATAGGTTAGAAGGATGGATGTTCTTAGTTATGTATTTTAACAACTGTATGCTTCTTGCAATAGTTAAATCTTTTTGGGTATGTGGATAAGGCAAGAATTAGGGTACACTGTGTCTGATATAATAGGCACTTCTTTCATTTGACCTTTTTACCTATCTGCAAGGTTACGTGATTCTTTTCCATGACTGGATGAAGGATAGCAGGAAGTGTTTGCAATGACTGCATGATACTGACGAATGCATGTATCTCCTTGCTCTTCCATGCTTCCACTTTTGCTTTTCTTCCCTCCTCCTCTACAGCATGCCCTCCAAGACTGCCCACCTCAGAAATCACATGCTACTAACAGCATCCTTTAAATATGCATGCATTTATGAGATAATTTCACTAAATTTCAGTGACTGATGTGATTGATACTTTATGGAATGAATTATCACAGACAGTATAAAAACATTTGTGTCGGTAGTAATCCAATAATGAAGGGCCATTATAAACCATATTGTATTCTGGGCCTCTTGGATACATATATTTTGATTTGTACATATGCCAAGTCTACGGTCAACTACATTTTCACTAGATGAGAATGTAATGAATGTATATACACACACTTCCAAAAGATATTCAATGGTGTTAAAATGATTTTAAACAATATGGCATTGGGCTTTTGCCTTTATGAACAGTCAGGGCAGCTACAGGCAACTGGGTGTCACTCTGTGCAGACATGGCTCTACATCTGGTTTCATAAACAGCATTAAATGAAGACATTTCTACAAGACTTCATATCCGTTGACAGTTTGCCTTCTTTGTTTTTCTTGAGAAGGTTACTGGATTGATAGATATACACAGTATGGCAAAAATTTTGTTAAATCATCCCGAACTACAAAACATTTTAGTGACCAACATCCGGTGACTTTTAAGAGAGGGAGCAATGTTGAGGACATTGGATTGAGATCAATCTATACTATTGTATATTATCATTTTGAATAACTGTTTTTTGGCTCTATTAGGTCAACTAAGAAAGCTCCACCCATCCCACCTCCTCCTGGGGATTGGGACTAGCTGTCTACCAGTTTTACCATAGCCCACCAGCATCTTGTTGAATGACCCTGCAGTCTGAATATAATCAAGCTCCATATGAGTCAGATTTTATGTAGAGAGGCTGGAATCTGATGTCAGCAGCACACATTTATCTGTAAGGCTAGATAGATGCCGTAGGTAGCCTCTAGCTCAGACATTAGTTTTAACTGCTCAATGCTCAAATACACTACATGGTATCAGTCCTTAATGTTTTTACCAAATTAATAACTCTTAACCTGAAACTCTGTAAGGCTATGTTCTCCTGATTTGCGGTGGGGGTTAGAGGAGAGATGAGGGTATTTCACAGACATCTAAACTTCTGATCAAACCAAACTGGGCGGAGCATATCAGACCCAGGCAACTTTTGAGCAAAGAGTGCAGTTTGAGTATTGCATCAATTGCTGTTGTTCTTCTATGTGGGGGGCTCAGATATTAATAATATCTGCAATATGTGGCAATTTAAGACCTTGGCAACATTTACACCAGAAAAACAACAGATGTAACTAAAACGTCCTGTAATGTGAACTGCCTGTAATCAAAACACTTGAACTCACTCACGTCTACTCCATCATATTTATTTTGATTCTAAAATGTATCACTGTATCAGTGCAAGATACTGAGACGTTTTTATGTGTCCCTTCATATAAAGCCAGAGAACTTGCTCCTAGCCAGCAAGTTAAAGGGGGCAGCAGTTAAACTGGCAGACTTTGGGCTGGCCATAGAAGTGCAGGGAGACCAGCAGGCATGGTTTGGTGAGTATGATAGTATTAAAGAAAATAAATATATTGTAGCCCTGGGGTGTATTTGTAAAGTTTGTGTGATGTCAACTGAAAAATAAACCTTACAGTCAGCATCTTATTTTCTATTTAAGGATGTGAATTACAGTAGCTTTCTATGTTATTTGGCATGACATTTTAAGTCAAAGGAGGTGAGCATAAATCCAGATCTTGTAAATTTAAAATGTTCTCTAAGATGACAACGTAATGTTTACATTTTCAAATCTGCTGTCACCTGATTCTCAGAAAAATGTGAATCAGAACAATTACCTTTTGTGTCCTAGTTGTGGAAAAATCAAAAAACTGTTCTCTTGTATTATTCAGAGCCCAAGTCAGTCCCATGTTACATCACACCTATCTTAAGGGACTAGGTGTGCCACTGCTCTCGGCTCTTATATCAAATTTGGATTGGTTGGCTATCAGGCCTATTTCCCCTTATTCCCTGCAGAACAGAGCAATAATTGGTCTATTCCCTCCAGCCTCTATCTGGAACCAGTTCACATTCTGTTCTGATTTTACTACTTGTCAAATGGACCCAAAGGGTCAGCCAGTGCCTTGAATTGTATTTTAAGTCAACAGCATGAGCTGCTACATGCAAACAGAGGGTTGTTTTTCTTTCTTTGGAGTTTAACCACAGCTTTTAAACCTAATTTTATGAGACCCCTGGTCTTTAGCCATCATGAAATCTTTGGCTTTTAAGAGGTGGTCCTAATGAGCATTTGAGAGACTGCAGCTTACCAAGTGACAAAGTTAATGTTTGTGTGTTCAAGGTTTTGCTGGGACACCAGGGTATCTGTCACCAGAAGTGCTTAGGAAAGATCCCTATGGCAAACCAGTGGACATGTGGGCTTGTGGTAAGATTTTCTGCTAACCTGCTTCGCATTGAAACCTACAGCATAATTTGTTTAATTAGGTAAGGCCTTGTGAAGCAGCTGCTTATTATTATCACATAATGCCGTGGCCTGAAACAGCCAGTCAGAAACCCTGGGGAGCACTTCAGAAGTGCACACTACACAAAGGGCAGAGCTGCATGTACTGGAGAAATCACACTTGTTTTTAGTTTTTAGTTTTGGCCTCTCATCCTTAGGTTTACAAGCTATCACTGAAAAGCTCATACACCTCTTGTTGTTTCATTCATTACATTCTGCTCTGGGTCCATGTGTGTGCATGCATTTCTCTCCAGGTCAGTTACCATGGAGGAGTACAGAGGGCTTCATCCTCTTGAATTAATCATTGCGGACACTCATTACACACTTCTGATGGGCCCGGCCACCTGGGCCTTATATACTGCACACACACACACTGTCTAAAGCCACACTGGTGCTCCTTTCCACACACCTGTGCTGGTTGACGAGCCCACAGTAACAATAGCCAGTGTTGTGCTTGTGGTTAGACCATCTAGTCGACAGATAGAGGCCCTTTCATCTTATCCTGGCAACTGGCCAGCCAGTCAAAAACCATCTTTCCTGGAAACACAAGCTCAGACAGACACATTCTGTCAGGTTAACACAATGTTCTGTACACTGCATATATCCATATTTATGTTTATTTATTTCTCACTGTTGGCGAGTGTTTTCACGATGCCAAAATTATTGCTTTAATACAAAAAATGCTTTGATAAAAATCAAAACTTATATTGAAACAATACCATGGAAAAAATCTAAACCACCAGAAAAGTAATGAAGTTATAAATAACAGAACATTAAACTTAACCATAAAACAAAACCAAAATGTTTTGACAATGTGAAAGGAGGCCATAAAACCACAGAAGCAAATTATGTTTGTCACATTCGTAAGTTAATAGCGACAACGATAGAGTTAAATTAGACAGTTGCCCTTAATTTCCTCATAAAACAATGATGAAAAAAGTTTGCTTGTCATAAAATAAATCACTCACTTAGCAAATGTCTATCACATCAGCTGTTGCTCTTTAAATTATTGATACAAATCAGCATGTCTGTTGGTGAGGTGCTTTGCCAAGTTGGACATGTTGGTTCCCTTGTTTTGCGGAGGTTTGAAACCTCTTTTACAAATGGGCTTTGCAGTGTCCATGCACTTGCTTTGACTATTGACACTGAGGTTAGACAGTTGCAGCCATGCCTCTTTTTATACCATGAAAGCTGCTTGCAGCTTACAGAGAGAAGATGACAGAGGAAAAAAAACAAACAGTTGACACACCCACCGTGCCTGGAGTGTAAGCAGAGCAATGCACGCACACAGCACAACTCGCTGTAACTTTGATTATGTGGCTCTTATAAAACTGTCCTTCACGTACCGTTACTTATAAAACGGTATACCATGCAACATTATGGTTGGTGCAGTGATATGATTTTAATTGAGTAGCAAATTTTTCCTTTTTTGTTTGTTTTGTTTTTGGGCTATCTGCTTGAAAATGTATTGATCATTAAGTTAGCTGTCTGTCAGCGTTAACTCTGATTGTTGATTGATGATTGTAATATGTGTTTGTGCATGTATAGGTGTTATCCTCTACATTCTCCTGGTGGGATATCCTCCATTCTGGGATGAGGACCAGCACAGACTGTATCAGCAGATTAAGGCTGGAGCTTATGATGTGAGTTTCATCTCTGCCTGTCTCTGCTTCACTAACTCGCTATGCGTCTTATCTGTTTTCTCTTAGCCTGTCTCTCCACAGTGTCATGAAGAATAAGGATGCATGTTTAATAACAGGACAGATTAATACATATGATGCTGGCTTTGCTTGTGAGTATAATTGGCACATTCAGTGTGGAATTGAGCAGAGTGCAGGTATAACACAACATCGTTGAGAGAGAGGTTTGTCTGTGTCTGCCTGTTCAGATAGCCAGGCATTGGTCATTGAGGTTTCCCTTGGCTTTTTATTGTTAAGGATTTTAGAGATAGGGTGCTTTTGTGTTTCTGTGTTCCCAAGGTGGGCTGACTTGATATATTTCTGATGATCTTTTTGTAATGAAAAGGGGGCATTAAGTTAAAGAATCAGAGAATAAGCTGACAAATGTAACGCTTCTCTGTTTTCATCCTGACCTTTGTGTTACACTGCTCTGGTGTCTGCTGATGCAGGGGATATTGTTTGAAAGTTTGTGATCATTGCCAGTACACTAATTTACACTGAGTACTGATACCATAACTCCTTTTTTAATACCTTAAAAGATGTCCACTTACTGCTAATGCTACAACTACTGCATGACAGTTTGTTGAGTGATTACCTGTTTTCTTTGTATGCACAAGGATCTACATGCACTCACCTGAGCACACAGATGAAACAATACACATTTCAGTCAATAATTTTATGCTATTCCATTGCTTTATGGCTAGTTGCTTTGAAGGACTAACAGAAGGGGCAATGGAGCAACAAAAGGTGGGGAAGAAGACTGCAAGCAAAGATATATTGTGGGTTTTAAAGGAAAAGAATGGCTTGCTTGAGGAACACTGAATGTAAGAAGCATTTTGGTGCACTCCACAGAGCACCTTTTAAATTGGTGATTCTAAATGCACACTATCTGTTCTTTGCATTTAAAAATACATGCAACCACAAAATTATTCAGTTTTAAAATACAAATTAATCTTAAATTAGAAAAGTCCCCCATGTTTAGGTCGAGAAATGCAATTCAAGTAAGCAGGCCTAAAATGCATCTGACACTTTTCAAGATGTAACACATTTTAATTGGTGAAAAAGTTGTAGGGCAATTCCTGGTTCTAGCCCCCAGTACCTAAAAGCAAAGGTTTGGATATTCAGATACTTGCACTGACCTTTATATGAGACAAAAATACCTTAATTTGTTGTTTCTGTACAAGTGAATAAAAAGTAAAGGCGGTGTGCAAAAATACATTTTTAACTTCTTATTTTTATTAATCTTGCTAAATTATATGTAGACATATAAGTGTCTTAAGGCAAAGCTTAGTGCATATTAATACTTGGACACTTAAAGTTGTTTCTGTTCGACAGTTCCCTTCTCCAGAGTGGGACACAGTGACTCCAGAGGCAAAAGACCTGATCAACAAGATGCTGACCATTAATCCAGCCAAGAGAGTCACTGCTACGGATGCACTCAAACACCCCTGGATCTGTGTACGTGCCACCCATACATTTCAGATCGGATTCTCCAGTCAATACAGCTGCAGTAGAGGCATACCACATTCTAAGAGAAAAGCATCACACACTGTTTATGTACTTTGTGTTGACAGCAACGCTCCACCGTAGCATCTATGATGCACAGACAAGAGACTGTGGAGTGCCTGAAGAAATTCAATGCTAGAAGGAAACTCAAGGTAAGATACAAGATGTTCTGTTGTCTGGACTGAGTTGAGAGCACAAAGCTGAGACATTTGATCTGTCTTTTTGGTATTACCCAGCTTCTAACCTGATAAATGCTACAGGAACCAATCACATCCAGTCATGTGCACCATATTATCTAACCTTCCACCCTCTGTATACATAGTAGTATATTCCTCAGTCTCCATTCTTTTTCCCTAGGGTGCTATCCTGACTACTATGCTTGCCACTCGCAACTTCTCAGGTAGGACTGAATCAGTTATGAAGATTGACAGTTACAGTAGCTCTTACTTTTCCTCTCAGCCCTGCCTGATGTATTGAACCCTTATATGACAGTCTTGCAGTTTTTTCATTGAAACCCCCTGAACTGTCCTTTATGTTTGGTTATTGTTGAAGATTCTGCTCTTTTGAGTGCAAGTGTTTGTTAAATGTCATGCTCTGGCCTTTAGAACCTACTGAGCTCCATCTACCCTCTTCTTTTCAGTTACTATCAACAGAGAGTAAATGATCATTAAGATCAATAAAGTCCCATCTTCAGGTCCCTTTAAAGGGCAACTGAGTTTAATATTGACTGTATCTCTTATGACAAATGCCAGCCAAGCTTACATTTTTTTCCCATTTAAGTTCATTTTATGTTTGTAATCTCTAAACTGTCAGTTGCCAGTATTACATCAGAGTCATTGTAAACATGCTTTGCTTTTGTTTTTCTTCTTTCCCCCTCTTGTGTGGTAACTCATGTATAAGGTAAGAGTCCTTGGTGTAGTTGACACTTGCCCACAGTGTCAAACTATGGATTTGATCCTGAGGCATGGCATGTCTACTAAAGCATCTGTACAGAGCTTTCAGCTGGCACATTACATCCACAGGTGGCCATATTGGTACTTTATATTTTGAAATTTCTGAACCACTTACAAGACATTGAAATGTCGCCGCCCCCCCCCCCCCCCCCCAAAAACCATCACAGCACAGGAATAACAAAACTTCAGTCAGCAATCCTAAGGTGGCTGTCTAACATCTCTGGTTATGTGTCAATAAGGTCTTGGCATTAGAATACCTAGGGGCTTTAACCCATTACCATTGCCCATGGGTAGTACGTCAGAGTGTTAATGGCTGTTTTCTGCCATAAACTGAGTTAGCGTGTAAATATTAGACATATCCGGGTATCATTGTGTCGGCCATTGTTGTGTCTGACCTCCTTACACAACATTTTTTATGGTATTGTTATTAAATGTGAACATGGAGCGAGGTAAGGCTTCATGCTATGTAGCCATTGTGTTTTCAATTCAATTCAATTCAATTTTATTTGTATAGCGCCAAATCACAATACAAATCATCTCAAGGCACTTTACAAAAACTAAAACTAAAAACCCAACAATTCCCTTATGAGCAAGCACTTGGCGACAGTGGAGAGGAAAAAACTCCCTTTAACGGAAGAAAAAAACCTCCAGCAGAACCGGGCTCAGTTTGGGCGGCCATCTGCCTCGACCGGTTGGGGTGAGTGGATAGAGCAGAGAGAAAAGAACAGCAACAATAAACAACAAATAGACACTGCAAGTTGGTGGGGCCAGTAACTGCACATCAGCGATAAACAGCTCCAGGACCAGGGACACCTGCAGAAGGTACAGAGAGAGAGAGAGAGAGAGAGAGGGAGGGAGAGAGCACAAACTAGGGGAGAGAGAGAGCACAAGGTTAGTAACATTCAATGGTGGAATATACATGAGGTCGGAGAGAAGGGGGAGGGGGGGGCGGGTAGGGTAGGGGAGCTCAGTGCACCAATGGTCCTTGGGCAGTCTAGGCCTATAGCAGCATAACTAACTAAGGGATGGTTCAGGGTTGCCTGAAGCCAGCCCTAACTATATGCTTTGTCAAAGAGGAAGGTTTTAAGTCTAGCCTTAAAAGTATAGAGAGTGTCTGCCTCCTGAACCCAGGCTGGGAGCTGGTTCCATAGGAGAGGAGCTTGATAACTAAAGGCTCTGCCTCCCATTCTGCTTTTGGAAACTCTGGGAACCACAAGTAGGCCTGCACTCTGAGAGCGAAGTGGTCTATTGGGATAATATGGTACTATGAGGTCTTTAAGGTATGAAGGAGCTTGATTATGAAGGGATTTGTATGTGAGAAGAAGGATTTTAAATTCTATTCTATATTTTACAGGGAGCCAATGAAGAGAAGCCAATATAGGAGAAATATGATCTCTCTTGCTAGTTCCTGTCAGGACTCTGGCTGCGGCATTCTGGATTAACTGGAGGCTTTTTATTAAGATATTAGGACATCCAGATAGTAATGAGTTACAGTAATCTAGCCTTGAGGTAACAAACGCATGGACTAGTTTTTCTGCATCATTTTGAGACAGGATGTTCCTAATTTTGGAAATGTTGCGCAGGTGAAAGAATGCAGTTCTAGAAATTTGTTTTATGTGTGAGTTAAAGGACATGTCCTGGTCAAAAATAACTCCAAGGTTTTTTACAGTAGTGCTGGAGGCCAGGGCTATGCCATCTAGAGTAGCTATAATTTTAGAAAAGTTATTTCTGAGATTTTTAGGCCCAAATATAATGACTTCTGTTTTCTCCGAGTTTAAAAGTAAAAAGTTACTGGTCATCCAAGCCTTTATGTCAGTTAGACAGGCTTGAAGTCTGGTTAACTGGTTTGTGTTAACAGGTTTAATAGATTGATATAACTGAGTGTCATCCGCATAGCAGTGGTAATTAATAGAGTGCTTCCTAATGATATATCCTAAAGGAAGCATGTACAGGGTGAACAGAATCGGTCCTAGCACAGAACCTTGTGGAACTCCATAACTAACTTTTGTTCGTGTGGAAGGTTCATCATGGACATGAACAAACTGGAATCTGTCCGATAAATAGGATTGGAAC
This sequence comes from Mastacembelus armatus, assembly GCF_900324485.2. NCBI lineage: Eukaryota > Metazoa > Chordata > Actinopteri > Synbranchiformes > Mastacembelidae > Mastacembelus > Mastacembelus armatus. The sequence goes on along the minus strand of NC_046650.1, from coordinate 2,595,617 downwards.
CACTTTAACGCTGTTCCTCTGATACCAATCACATGCTCCAGTCTCTGTAATAAGATGTTGTGGTCAATGGTGTCGAATGCTGCACTAAGGTCTAGGAGGACAAGTATCGAAACAAGTCCATTATCTGAGGCTAAGAGAAGATCGTTGGTAACTTTCAACAGTGCTGTTTCTGTACTATGATGTGCTCTAAATCCTGATTGGAAATCTTCAAATAGTTCATTCCTGTGTAAGTGGTCTGATAGCTGCTTAGCAACAGCTTTTTCTAGGATTTTAGAAATAAATGGCAGGTTGGATATTGGTCTATAATTAGCCAAGACACCTGGATCAAGACTAGGCTTTTTGAGTAAAGGTTTGATTACTGCAGTCTTAAAGGCCTGTGGTACGTAGCCTGATACTAGAGATAAATTTACCAAGTCCAATAAAGATGAGTTCATTAATGGCAGGGTGCCTTTAAGCAGTCTAGTCGGGATGGGGTCCAAGAGACACGTTGATGATTTCGATGAAGCAACTACTGATGTAAATTCAGAGAGATCTATAGGAGAGAAGCAGTCTAAACATAACTGAGGTCCTACAGATGATTCAAGAGCTACTGTAGTAAAAGATTCATTTATTGCAGGTATAGGAAGCATCTGCTGAATTTTATCTCTAATAGTTGTGATTTTATTTGTAAAGAAACTCATAAATTCATCACTGCTGAGAGCTAAGGGAACACTGGGCTCAACGGAGCTGTGACTTTTTGTCAGCCTGGCTACAGTGCTGAAAAGAAACCTGGGATTGTTCTTATTTTCCTCTATTAGTGATGAATAGTATGCAGTTCTGGCTTTACGGAGAGCTTTTTTATATGTTAGTAGACTGTTTTTCCAGGCTAGATATTATTATATTATTTCTACATAATAATTCACTATTTCTAAATGCTAGTACCATGTACAGTGATTCTGACTGTTGAAGAACTAACTGCAGTATTACCTTTTAGAAGACACCAAAGCCACAGATTTTCTTTGGCTATGCCTTGGATTTGTGTTTTTAGTAAGGAATGCTAAGTGGTTAAGCTGGTTTTGAGTCATGGTTATGGTTACAAATGAAGCAAATCTACCTGAGATCATTTTGTTTGAGCTATACAAACTAAATATCAGTTTAAGATATTGTTACTATTGTGCTAAAAAAAAAACTGTCTTCCAATATGGCTGCTAAAAGATATTTGATGTCACTGAAAGCCCTCTATCAGTTACTAAACATGCACATGTCTTTGGTTTGATAAATCACCCCTGTAACTAAAACCTCTTACTGTTGTAGAGGACTCACAAAAACCTGTTCTGTTGTCGTTGTGACTACCAGTCTCTGACTGTCTTTGCATGTCAAATGAAGGGCAGCTGGTCATTCAATGGAACAAATCACCCATCCCATGATTTCAGCTCCCTCCCTTCTGCAAATTAAAGGTGTTTGTACCATAAGTTCCTCAGGGAAAGAAAATAAAGCAACAGAGCTCAGTTCCCTGGGCACTGCTTTGACCACCTCTGCCACTGTTTCCTATTGTCCTGTCATGATGAATCTAATTGCATGTTTCAAACTGATAATTCAGTAAGTTTTATTTTATATTTTGACTTAATTTGCATTTTTCTTTTCTGCTTCCAATTCTAACAGAACGCACTTCTAGGTTGCTAGTAATTGGCCAGCCTTGAATTGGCGTGTGTCTATGTGCGTTAATTCCAGATGGCCACTGATTTTCTTGCATTCTTATCTTTTTTTCTACAGCAGCCAAGAGCCTGCTGAACAAAAAACCAGATGGTGTCAAAGTAAGTTCAACTTCTTTCTTTTTTTCAATTTTTTGTACAGACAGCTCATGTACTAGCGTTACCTGCTTATGGTACTATATATTCTACTGGAGCTCAGTAGGTTTTACCTCATTCCAAGTGTTGTTCCTCAAGTGCTATAGCATTCTCAAGGATATCCAGCAACACTACTGATTGGGTAAACATAGGAGTTCGAGTTTCCTCAATAAATCATTGTTGTTTCCTAAGTGTGTGTGACAGATATTTCCCAATAATGATCCTCCTCTGTTGTCAGTCTATGAGAGAAAGCGGAGCATCTGTTCTTTGAGCGCAGGAAACCGTTGTAAACTAATATCTGACAATTAAATTATATACTAAGGGTGGCAGATAGGCTTCAGCTCTCTGCCAGTCTATGAGCAGCTGTCAAAAGATGAAAATACTGTCCTGACATAACCAAGGCATGCGTCTGTGTGTGTATGTGTTTATTATAAACAAACCACTCTGGTAATGTAGAGTACCTACCATACATTGTTTTGAAAGTGCTTTAAGAGTAATATGTATTAGAAGATAAATTGGGTTACATTAATTGGGTGCATAGAGAGTATTGTATAGACATTGTTTCAATCTACTGTTCATCACCTATTCCCATACTTATACCTTTTTTTGGCAAATGATCCTAAGCAAAAAGCACAGTTTTACTTGCGCTGCCATAGGTGCACTATATATTTTCTGAAAATCTTGTGGAAATATATATGAGAAAATGTGTGTTTGCATGCACCTGTGTCTGTGTGTGTGGGTATAATCAGACAAAGGTTAATTTTCTCTCTTGTTGTGTTGGGGCTGCTCAATGCAGAAAAGGAAGATGGATGGTACAGAACCTTTGAGGGTAGGCCTGAGGTTTCTGCTGCTGTTAACCAGATTGATACCTGCAGTTCTGTAGTTAGCAGTAGAAAACTATGAAGCCAGAACAGTGTCAGTTAAACTTTGGCACTGAAAAATAACACGTCACTGAAAACCTAATTGGAACGGAAAACTAAAATATTGAAGACATTGGAGCATTTGTACTGAAAAAAACGTTGGCATTAAAAAGGTAGTAATACTGAACAATCTTTTTCAATGCCAAAGTGTTTTTTTTTTTTCATTGATATTTTCATGTAAGTGTCAGTGTTGCTCAGTGCCAATTTTTCTGTTTCACTTTTCTGTCACTGTTTTGGCATGGAGGGCTCTGAGGGGCAGGGTTAAGAAGATTGTGATTACTGCTTATTCAGCAGTATCTGCACAGCAAGGAGAGGACATCTGGCTGGAGCACCCAAACTGTCTGTCTCTTTGCTGGTTTGTTTTTTCCACACAGAATTGAGCTGGTTTGAAGTCACTTTTAAACTCACTGGGCAGCTTAATGACATTATACTGCTTTACTTTTGGCTGGAGTAGTGCTAAAGTTAGTATATATCCTAACCCTAGGTCTCAGCTAGGTATCTAATTAGCTAACCTGAGTTTAATGGTAACATTAGATAAGTCTCCCATCCTGTGGTGACTTTATTTGCTTCAGTTCAGAGGCCAGTGTGACTCCTGCTGCACAAGGTCTCGGAATCCTACTAACACAAAATATGCAGCAGCCTCCATACCAGTTAGTTAGGTTTGTACTTGTTGACCATGCTGGTGTGTACTTGCTCCAGCAGGCCTTTGCCAAAACCAATATAACATTATTAAGGTCATTAAAACCTAACTTCAGACCACCCCAGTTCTGATGGAAAAATGGGATAGAGACAGACTTTTTTGCAGTATAGGAGCTCCAGCTAAATTCATGCTGGTTTATGATCATGCTAGGCAGCGAGCATCATGTATGGCAAGCCATTTTAACATTTAACACTACGGTCTATAATTATATTTTAGATATATCCATAATGGTATCATTCCTAGCCAAATTTGTATTTTCACGAGTAAGAATAGTAATTAAAGATATCCACAACTAGAAAATTTCTGCAGAAATTTTGAGTGTGCCTGCTGCTTGGAGCCCATCCCAAATAATCCAGTTGTTATCTCTGGGTATTTAATAAATGGTCAGGTACAAGCATGTCATGATAGTTTAATTCTTGTTGTTAGTGATCATCAATAAGTAACACTTTGTTGTTATTTTGATAGAATGTAATAAAAAAGCTTTTATTTTTTTTAAGTGTGTCATGCAGCAGGGCACTCGTCCTCAATCAAAGTTAGAAATTTAACTTTGAATATGAATTATATTTTATAAAGGTGGAGTCACTTCCTGTAAATAACTATAGACCATTATTGTGAAGTCTTTCAACATCCTGGCTGGGCTAAGACAACATGGCTGACATTTTTTTTTAAAAATGGTCCCCAAGTGTAACAGCAGTGGTGATAGAATTTTTTACATTTCAAATAGAAATTGTCCATGTAGGTTAAAGAGGAGTCTCTTGTTTTTTTTTTGTTTTGTTTTTTCAGGCATCCAGATAGTAATGAGTTACAGTAATCTAGCCTTGAGGTAACAAATGCATGGACTAGTTTTTCTGCATCATTTTGAGATAGGATGTTCCTAATTTTGGCAATATCGTGCAAGTGAAAGAGGGCAGATCTACAGATTTATTTTATGTGCGAGTTTAAGGACATGTCCTGGTCAAAAATAACTCCAAGGTTTTTCACAGCAGTGCTGGAGGCCAGGGCTATGCCATCTAAAGTAGCAATAATTTTTTAAAAGCTATTTTTAGGTCCAAATACAATAACTTCTGTTTTGTCTGAATTTAAAAGTAGAAAGTTACTGGTCATCCAGGCCTTTATGTCAGTTAGACACGCTTGAAGTCTGGTTAACTGGTTTGTGTTATCAGAATTCATAGATAGATACAGCTGAGTGTCATCTGCATAGCAGTAGTAATTAATAGAGTGCTTCCTAATGCCATAGCCTGTCAAGGAAGCATGTACAAGGTGAACAGAATTGGTCCTAGCACAGAGCCTTGTGGAACTCCATAACTAACTTTTGTGCGCATGGAAGATTCATCATGGACATGAACAAACTGGAATCTGTCTGATAAATAGGATTGGAACCATTTTAACGCTGTTCCTCTGATACCAGTCACATGCTCCAGTCTCTGTAATAAGATGCTGTGGTCAATAGTGTCAAATGCAGCACTAAGGTCTAGGAGGACAAGTTTAGAAACAAGTCCATTATCTGAGGCTAAGAGAAGATTGTTGGTGACTTTTAACAGTCCTGTTTCTGTACTATGATGTGCTCTAAATCCTGATTGAAAATCTTCATAGTTCATTTCTGTGTAAGTTGTCTGGTAGCTGTTAGCAACAGCTTTTTCAAGGATTTTAGAAATAAATGGTAGGTTGGATATTGGTCTATAATTAGCCAAGACTCCTCGATCAAGACTAGGCTTTTTGAGTAAGGGTTTGATTACTGCAGTCTTAAAGGCCTGTGGTACGTAGCCTGATACTAGAGATAAATTTACCAAGTCTAATAAAGATGAGTTAATTAATGGCAGGGTGTCTTTAAGCAGTCTAGTCGGGATGGGGTCTAAGAGACACGTTGATGATTTAGATGAAGCAACTTCAATGCTGGTGTTTTTTAGTGCCAAAGTTAACTGTCACTGTTCTGGCTCAAAAGAAAATCCTTTGTATATACATTCCACCACAATGCTGCACAATATAACTTAAGGTTGGGGAGACACTAGATAACTGGACAGTCTATCTAGGTCTATCCGTAGCCCCAACCCCAAAGCTGTGATTGGACAGCTTACTGTTTTTCACTCTTAAAAGCAATAGCTCCCTCTGACCTGCACCAGAACTTTATATTCAGTTCTGGCAGGTCTATACTCCCCTCTGCTGGACATGACTGAAAATCAATATACTGTTTCACTTTTTGGTATTGTGATTTGATTTTAATATGGCATGGAAAATTCATGTCAAAATGAAAAGCAATGAATTACTGCAGCTAAAACACAAACATTTTTGAGTATTGTATTTTTGTTTTATTTTTGTATTTAATTTGTTTTCATTTCACTATAAATTATCCATAAGTGATCACTTCAAATCAATTTGATTGAACTGGAGCTTCTGAAACATAGGCCTCACACTTTATAAGATTGTCTGTGGGGAAAAAAGCACTAGCACCCGTCTACACAGTATAGTCGGTTATACTAAATTGCTGCTTAAGTTATATTGTGTGCCCGCAGACTAAAAACAAACATTAGAGAAATTGCCTGTCTGAAGTTTTTTTGTTTTTGTTGTTAGTTTTTTTTGTTTGTTTTTGTTGTTAGTTTTTTGTGGGATTGAAACATCTTCCAAATAGACATTAAAATCTGACCATACGTCTTGTACCTTAGTTTCAGAGGTAAAATTGTACTATGGCTGTTGTTGTTATAGAGGTAAAATAGTGTAAACTCCCTTTAATGATAACAGACTAATACTGAAGTAGATTCCGATGACATCTAACAGTCCAACATGTTAAAGAACAGACACAGATTCATTTCCTTTTTCCTGCTTTGTGTCCAGCGTGCATTTGTCTGGGATTATCTTTTCATTCACACACATTATGAGTCATATCCTGATTTTTATCATGGGATCTGATGGAACATCTGATTATTCATATCAGACACTTTTACTCTTATTGCAGCATATTCCAGGTTTGTGAACGCAGTGTTCTCAGTGGCTACACAGTGTTCTCCTTTTACCAGATGGACCACAGAAAATATCTAACCACACATGCACTTACTCAGTTAAACCAATGTGAATGTATTTGAGTGCGTTTTAGTGTGCCATGATTCACTCAGCTGTCGACACAAACTGAAATACATCAAATCATGGCCTATGAAACATCCCCAGCTCTAAGCGTTGCAAAGACTAGTCTCTGCAACAGTCTGTCCACTAGATGTTCTGCCCTGGAATTAGGCAGTGCATCGTTTACATTTCCTACAGGATAAGTTGTAATCACTATAGAGATCATCTTCATTTCCTCTGGGACCACAGTATGCAGTGTTTGAATCAGCACCTCTGCAAACTGGCTGAAATTCTCATCAGCCTCATCTATTCAATGTTAATTAGTTTATCTTAGAATGCTAGCACTAAATGAAAAGTGGAGGTATCATGTACCATACTTTTTAAACATCAAAATGATAGCATTGCCATTGTGAACATGTCAGCATATTGACATTGGCAGTTGGCCTAAAGCGTGACTATTCTTAAACTGTTCTCGAACTGCAAGCATCACTGTAGATCTCTTGAAAATGCATATTCAGACCATGTAGTACGGTATGTAAATTCATCAAACATTCCATCAAACCATGAGACCTCTTTATGAAAAGCTCCAACATAAAGCATGCTCCAATTGGCTTATTAACTCTTCCCTTTATAAAAACCAGTGATTTGTGCTGACTCTTTTCAAACTGAAGCTGAAGGCCTCTGTGCTGGACAGGTCACACGTATTTGATATACACACTGCTGGACTGACTCCCTGACGGCAACTCTTGAGCACAATGTCCCAATTTTCCCTCCACAGCAGCTGCATGAAGAGCGACTGTTTGGACACTAAGCCTTGTCACCTCTGCCCTGTCACATCTGTCTACCTGTCTGTCCACTCTGTCCCTCCAGATCAACAACAAGGCCAATGTGGTCACCAGCCCCAAAGAGCCTGTTCCCACTCCTTCTCTGGTACACTGCCTGCATTGCTGCTTGTGTATGCATGACTCCCTCTCTGTCTAACCATCTGCCCAAGCTTTGAGTGACATCTGTCCTGATTACACAGCTCTGTTGAACATTTTTCTCACTTTATGGTTGATGGTGATAATGTTTTTCCATAAATCATCTTTAGTGATTGTGTAAATGAGCTGTCCATATGCACTTCTGGATTGCTTTATTGCATTGCCGCATTGCTGTACATGGGCTACATTCTTCTTTGTTGTTGATGATGGCTGTAATGGCAACACTGCATTTCAGCTGTGGCTAATGCACTGTTGCTACTGGTCAAGACTTTGTTGTCCACCAAAGTGGAAACATTAGTTTGTTATTGGGTTGAAAATTCAGGAGTTACAGTGTTGGATGAGCCAACTTGGAAGTATTGTAAGTGTTGTTTTAAATTCCTGTTGTAAGTGATAAAGTCAGTGACCTTCCAATTAGAAGGTGAGTTGAATTAGATTTTTAAAATATGTCATTTGTGACTTACATTTACTGTTAACATAGTATGCAACAGAATTTTAAGCCTTGCAACTAGATACTTTTTATTGGCATGTGCTAAAGAAGATGTATAGTACATATATCTTGCCTTGCACCTAAAATATGCAAGTTCCCGATATCAAGCTAAAGCTAGCATGAGTCTCAAAAGCAAACCACTCCAGACGAGCATCGAAGGCAACCTCATTTTTACAGAGCTGTAGCTGGAGATGATCTTAAGCGTACAGACTCCTTGCATGGCTGTTTAAAGTAAAAAAAATAACATGTTTTAGCACACAAATGAAAGTAATCTCTGATTTGTGTTTGATGAGGAACAGTGTGTTTTACTGATCATATGCAGTCATCTCACAGTGAGGTTGGTACTGTACTAATGTGTGACCACATCACACATATAGTATGCTGCTTCCTATCTTTACTAAACTAGGCTAATCATGTACTGACACCAACTTTGAACTTAACTCCTAATGCTGAACTTTCCCTAAAGTTGTTTTTGTACAACTGATCTGATTCAACCTTATAGATACAATAGGAGTACAATCCAACACAATGTGAAAGGGATTTTTTACACAGGAATTTATCAATTTAATTTTGGATCCCTGGACACAAAAAATAACTCCTCCTGCTTCACTTCTCTGTGGAAAAAAGCACAGATTGGCTCACTGTCACATACACAGAATCCATGCTTCTACTGTGTACTTCTGTCAGAAAACATGACCATCACTGTCAAAGAGCTGCACCTGCAGAAAACCCAGCCATGCCCTTGAGGGTTTCAGTTAAAGTTGCATCATGTTAGATGTGTCAGCTGGGACTCAGTGAAGCAGCACCAGTGTACAGCAAACTGTTTTGCAATAGCATGTTCTATACATGTAAATGAGAAATACATCCAGAGAACACAATTGTGTTACCTTTTAAATTATTTCATCTCTTTACAGTAATATGGTTTGTTTGATTTTTATGTAATCTTGTTGCTTGTTGCTGTTGCTTACATATTCATCTAAACCTTTCCTCACTGTTTAGCTGTATTCCATGGATGTCTGTTAGGAAAGGCAGATATGAAATCATTATCTGGTCATTTACTATGGTATCTGTGTTGAATGTCTTTTTTGTGATTTTGTTGAAAAACCTGATCATCTGTTGTAAAAGACTTGATGAACCTAACATAATGTTTAGGCACTGTCAAATTCCATAGCAACTTCATTTCACCTCTCTGTAATAGTGTTGCAGTATGCTGTAGTGGTTCTCTTAGTACTGAGTTTCTTCTCACCAATAGCAATTATTTCAATTTCCCCTACTTCTTTCACCACTTTTCTTTATTTTCATTTATTGCAAAATATTTTCTAGTCTATCAATCCTTCTATCTCACTTTTGTTCTGCACCAACCTGTCTTCCTACTGTTCTCTCAAATCAGGAGCCTCAAACCACTGTTATCCACAACCCAGCTGATGGAAACAAGGTGAATCAAGCTGATCAGAGGCTAGTCTGAGGCTGTAGTCTGCTGCTGTGTGCAAGATTTAGAGTAGAGTCTCAGTGTTGCTTCTGATGATGTTTGTGTGACAGTTAATGTTGTGGACACTCAACATGCCAGTGAGAACCCAAGGGACTAGGAATTATGTAAAATATTGCATGCTGTTATCAGTTGTTGCATGTCATTCTCTAACTAAATGTTGTTAATCTGTGTGCATTTTTGTGTATTTCTTACTGGGTACTTCCAATTGTCATCATGTAAGATCATCAGATGTTTCCAGACATAATAAATTTCTGTCAGAGTTTAAACATTTGAGAAGCATGTGCTGCCACTTGCATTTTTACATCATAGGCAGTTTTACAGTTCTGGGACAAAGACATTTTGCAAGCTATGGAACAAAATAAAGACCATGCATACCATAAATACCAAAGCTGTTCCAAACTGAGTCCTTAACAGAATAGCACAAGGTCCATCTACTGTGTTGGGGTTGTTTGCCTATGCAAATGTATGGATTTACATTATGTATAATCCATAAGATAACAGTTAAGGAATATATGTGCATGCTTGTAGTTTTTACTTTGTGCAATGACAAAATTGTGTTTGTAGTTCATAATGTGGCATAATGTGTTTGTGTGCATAGTCAGTGTTATAGAATCATACATGAAAAAAGAGTGCATCTGTTGGCATCATTGACCACTTGTATTTGTGGGAATTGGATGTTCATCAGGTACAGTGGGTACGGAAAGTATTCAGACCCCTTTAAATTTTTCACTCTTTGTGTCATTGCAGCCATTGGCCAAAATCAAAAAAGTTCATTTTATTTCTCATTAATGTACACTCAGCACCCCATCTTGACAGAAAAAAACAGAAATGTAGAAATTTTTGCAAATTTATTAAAAAAGAAAAACTGAAATATCACATGGTCATAAGTATTCAGACCCTGTGCTCAGTATTGAGTAGAAGCACCCTTTTGAGCTAGTACAGCCACGAGTCTTCTTGGGAATGATGCAACAAGTTTTTCACACCTGGATTTGGGGATCCTCTGCCATTCTCAGATCCTCTCCAGTTCTGTCAGGTTGGATGGTGAACGTTGGTGGACAGCCATTTTCAGGTCTCTCCAGAGATGCTCAATTGGGTTTAAGTCAGGGCTCTGGCTGGGCCAGTCAAGAATGGTCACAGAGTTGTTCCGAAGCCACTCCTTTGTTATTTTAGCTGTGTGCTTAGGGTCATTGTCCTGTTGAAAGATGAGCCTTCGGCCCAGTCTGAGGTCTTGAGCAGAGGTTTTCTTCCAGGATATCTCTGTACTTGGCCGCATTCATCTTTCCTTCAATTGCAACCAGTCGTCCTGTCCCTGCAGCTGAAAAACACCCCACAACATGATGCTCCCACCACCATGTTTCACTGTAGGGATTGTATTGGGCAGGTGATGAGCAGTGCCTGGTTTTCTCCACACATACCGCTTAGAATTAACGCCAAAAAGTTCAATCTTGGTCTCATCAGACCAGAGAATCTTATTTCTCATAGTCTGGGAGTCTTTCATGTGTTTTTTGGCAAACTCTGTGTGGGCTTTCATGTGTCTTGCACTGAGGAGAGGTCTCCGTCGGGCCACTCTGCCATAATGCCACGACTGGTGGAGGGCTGCAGTGATAGTTGACTTTGTGGAACTTTCTCCCATCTCCCTACTGCATCTCTGGAGCTCAGCCACAGTGATCTTTGGGTTCTTCTTTACCTCTCTCACCAAGGCTCTTCTCCCACGATTGCTCAGTTTGGCTGGACGGCCAGGTCTAGGAAGAGTTCTGGTCATCCCATACTTTTTCCATTTGAGGATTATGGAGGCCACTGTGCTCTTAGGAACCTTGAGTGCTGCAGACATTCTTTTGTAACCTTGGCCAGATCTGTGCCTTGCCACAATTCTGTCTCTGAGCTCCTTGGGCAGTTCCTTCGACCTCATGATTCTCATTTGCTCTAACATGCACTGTGAGCTGTAAGGTCTTATATAGACAGGTGTGTGCCTTTCCTAATCAAGTCCAATCAGTTTAATTAAACACAGCTGGACTCCAATGAAGGAGCAGAACCATCTCAAGGAGGATCAGAAGAAATGGACAGCATGTGAGTTAAATATGAGTGTCACTGCAAAGGGTCTGAATACTTATGACCATGTGATATTTCAGTTTTTCTTTTTTAATAAATTAGCAAAAATTTCTACATTTCTGCTTTTTTCTGTCAAGATGGGGTGCTGAGTGTACATTAATGAGAAATAAAATGAACTTTTTTGATTTTGGCAAATGGCTGCAATGACACAAAGAGTGAAAAATTTAAAGGGGTCTGAATACTTTCCGTACCCACTGTACATCTGTGCCAGAAATCACTTTACTGTCTTTAGACTCTATACATGGGAAAGAAATACATATGTGTAATTTTATAGTATTTGTAAGTGAAAATCAAGGTGAACTATAATTATCTTTTGAAGAGATTCCTTTTAATTTACAGACCCACTTTCAAGTCCAGCATACTGTAGGTATTTTTACACTATTGTGTTGAAGGTCTAATCCCAAATTAGGCTGTAGTTGGTGCTGAAGTAGGTGATAATAAAGTGACTGCTATGAACAAACTGAGCACACACTGATCTCAGTGGAACTGAAATGTGTGTCTTCAGCTATTTTGGGTTTTAATGTTAGGTTGGTTATACTCACAGGTGTCTTTATTTGTCGTTTTGCAGGAGTCCAGCGAGAGTGCCAACACCACCATTGAAGACGAGGACGTGAGAGGTAGGGAGGTTTGGGCTAACGAATACAAACTACCCTTCTTTCTGCAGCATGACTCCCACACACCTTATTAGAACTCTTTATTCTATAAACTTTTGAACAAAAGATGCATTTGAAGTTTTTGCACCAGAGTTTTACACCTTTTTTTTTTCTTCTTTCTGTGCACTGGTTCTTGTTATTGGGTTTGTACTGGGTTTGTCATTTGGTTTTCAACTGTAGGAATGATTTCATAGCACCCTGTGTTGTGTTTACACTGTTGCATGGTTTGTTACTAATTAATTTCTCATTGTTCATGTTACCATAAAACCTTCTGCCATAAGGGAACATAGAGGTTTTCTAGCCTCAACTCATTTTTGAATGTAAATCCAATAACCAGAATGGAGTTTGTTGCAATCTCAAGATGAAAATACTGTTCAGAATACTTGATACCCCACAGGTCAAAGACTGCAGTAAAACAACAGAAAAAAGAGCAATGACTTTTGTACTTCTATTGAGTAAATATTTTTTAACATTTGTTTTAATTGTCTAAAGGGTGGAATTGATTTGTGATTGTGTGTCTTTCTGTGTCTTGGTCTGTGAGTTGGTGAAAGCACGGTGACCTTTGAGAAAACAGAGAATCTTTCAGACAAATGACATTTGAATTTTAACATATTTCTAACCATATAATATAATCATTTTAGCATTATATCATTGCTGAGACACCTGGCATTTATCCCCTTCCCTGCAGAATGTGTGTACCAGTGTATATACTTCCAGGACATACACTTGCAGATTAAATATGTCATTGCCTTTTATATTGTTACATAAAAGGCAATGGCCTTTGTTTATATTGTTATTCATGGTTGATGATTCCTCAATGCTTCAGTAACTTTATTCAGCAAACCTTTATAATAGCTGTATGCTGCTCTACTTATGGCAGTGTTCAGTAACACACGTAGAATTTTCCTTCTTTTCTTTTTACTATTATTCTTTTACATCATATTCTAATACAGTTATAAACAGTACTTCCTATTTCTTGAATATGATTCACTTGCATCTCCATATACAATGGATAACTGTCTCGAGTGTCTGATTTTCTCTGTTAAGGTCTAGTTAAGTAGTGATCTTTGCTTTTCTTTAAGAACTTGGAGGCAGATGAACTAAACAAGCAAGCTGAAAACACATCTGACTTTTCACCTTGTAAAGATAACATCTTAGCAAACAATTGCTGCTGTTTTTTTACTTGGGACTTGACGAAGACCAACCCAGTGCTAAAAGGAGAGAGACTTACATTCAGTATATGGACAAAAACACAAATCCAAATGAATTCTAACTTTGCTCTGTTTATCCTAGATGTATAAATATGCAACTGTTTGCAACAACATTACAGATGACAGATTTATACACTGATGATGAATACGTGTTGCGTTTATACCTTGCTCTGCTGATAGGGGATATACCCAGACTTTTGCACTGTTAAAGTTGTGAATCTTAGTGTATGGCTATTTCTTATATTGTTGGACTTTCTTTAAACAATTCTCATCCTTCTGCCTTACTGACTTCATACTGAGGTAAAGGGGTCCTCTTATATTATTGTCCATCTGTTTACCTGAACATGCTCACACTGTCAGTCTGTCCAAACTCATTTTTGTTCTCAGCTGCTGGAAAAATGTATCACATTTCTTGCATACTTTTCATGTATTGTTCATGTCATGTTTTCCTTTTTCATTCCATATTCCCTGCCATACCTACTATGTCCCACCAATTTGCAATTCCTTACTTCCTTCTTTCATTTCTTTTCCGTGTAAATGTTTCATCTCAGAACACTCCCCCTCTGCTAGTCCCAAAATCTACTACCTTATGAAATTAGATCATTACAGTTCTGACTGTCCATTCCCCCCTTGCTCCTCCTCCTCGTCCTCCTTCACTTCCTCTTCCTCATCCTGCTGGTACTCTCCCAGCATTTGGCCCAGTGGTGAGGAGTGCTGCCAGTATATCCTGTGGGCACTGGTGGCTGCATACCTGCTCCTCTTCTTCACATCTTCCTTCCTGGTCTTTTTCTCTGACCATTCCAACACATGTCACTGCGGCCCCCAACACACACCCATGCATGGCCCCACCCCCCAGCATGGGGTGCCCCTGCCCACCATGGGTCCCACCGACTCCCAGTGTAAGTCCCATTTTCCAGTGTCTCAGAGGAAGCTGTGAGCTTTAGCCCCTTTTTATGTGTTAAAATATTTACTTATAATTGACTTATACCTTCTTTGCAAAAGCCCTATAATTAGAAAATGTAGTAAAAGGAAATGTTACAGTTTAGTGTATTTAGAAGTGTTGTTTAGCATTATATAACTTGACAATTCATGGATATTTATCATACTAGGCAATTGTGGCAGACAAGACCACATACAGTAAGTTTTTTTTTTTTTTGTTTGTTTGTTTGTTTTTTTTTTATAAATCTTCTCAATTCATAAATGGCTTTTGCAGCTATACTCCATTCTTCAGAATGAAGATGGCCACGTAAAGCTACCTCTTCCAGTCAATTTGTTGGCAAGTTTCATTCACAAAAATTGGCGCTCATGAGTAAATTGAAGACTCAATGAGAAGATGAAAATTGAATGCAATGGAAACCAAAACAATGACAATATATTACCACAGCTGTCAACACCATTACCTCAGAGTGGAGCTGACAAAAACAAGGGATCATTTTAAGAAACCAGGTGCCAAAAAGCTTCAAGGTTCAAGGAATCTAGTTCTGATTCATGGAATCACCTTAAATCAGCTCTCAAATATTTCTGCATAACTGGTTGAATTTTAAAATGTACAATATTACAGCAAATATATGTAAGTCATGCAGCTCTTTGATAGGCAGTTCAGAATAAAAATCCCTCTACATTACCAGTTTATCCAAGTTCAACTCAACCACACCTTACCAAGTGTAAGTGCATCCGCTGTCATATAGTGTTTGTCAAAGGTCAGAAGTTGTCATTAAATCCTACTGTCTTCAACAGAAGAAGGTTAGTGGTTCCTAAACTTTTTTTGGCTTATTACTCCTTAAAATCAGAAGCCATTGTCCACTCCTTACAGGTTATGGACTTAGTTTGGATATATTTCTTCTCAGATTGTTTAGTGTGAAGGGTTTTAAGAGGCTTGGTGAGATGCAGTTGTGACACGGACTCACAGGTTGTTGTTTTTTTTTTTTTTTTACGTTTTTACGTTATTAGTGCTTGTTATTTTCTTCTAAGTTGTGTGCATTAAATGAACAGCTTCCTGGTGCTTGTTAAATAACATTTGTCTGGAATTGAAAATGTCAGCATTTACTATAACTCTAACTTGTTACAGACTCCTAGTCAGTCAAATCAGAGCCATGGCCTCTTTAAGATTTTAGCAATTCTAACTGTTCTGCCCCAGGCTGGCTTTCAAACTTGTTTTTTTTTTTTTTTTTTTTTTTGAGGGAGGGGGGGTTGTACTATAAAATGAATAAAATTATAACTGTTATACAAAATATCAAAAACTCAGTCGGTTGCAGAAAGCTGACATGAGATATTTTGCCACATTTACTTTGTTCACTCATTCTCTGATCAGACGCTTCCTGATTTCAGTCAAAATGTTGCTAATTCTAGATTTTTATACAAGAGAATCTCTTGCATGGGTAGCTGTGTTGAGACAGCTGTGTTGTCTGTTTTTAATTTTCATTAGCATCATCTACTACGTGTGTGTTTGTGTGCCTGTGTGCAACTGTTTCTATCCATTTGAGTGTATGCACCTCAGTCCTGCATCTTTCTGTGTGATCAAACAATAGCTCCCAGAGAAAAAGACTATCAAACATCTTTTTTGCCTGCTTGGAAAAGAAAGCAAACATTGATCCAGCTACTGAAAAACTGAGGAGCAGGCAAAATAGTATTTCTTAGTATTTCTGGCACAATTTGAGAAATACTGGCCATTTTTAAAATATAGAAATCATCAAAGGGTCAATTCAGTTTATTTGTATTTGAATTTGTGTGTGCCAATTTGAACTTTACTTAAGACCCAACAAATCCTTTATGAGCAAGCACTTGGCGACAGTGGAGAAGAAACGCCCTTTAGTGGCAGAAACCTCCAGCAGAACTGGGCTCATCAAGAGAAGGAAAGAGGATATAGAGGAGAAGTTTACTGCATTATGGGAAAGACCTCTGGCAGTCTAGGCCTGAACTGTGAACTGGTTCCATTGGAGAGGAGCTTCTGTGCCTCCCATTCTGCTTTTGGAAACTCTGGGAACCACAAGTAGACCCGCACTCTGAGAGCGAAGTGGTCTATTGGGATAATATGGTACTATGAGGTCTTTAAGGTATGAAGGAGCTTGGTCATGAAGGGATTTGTATGTGAGGAGAAGGATTTTAAATTCTATTCTATATTTTACAGGGAGCCAATGAAGAGAAGCTAATATAGGAGAAATATGATCTCTCTTGCTAGTTCCTGTCAGGACTCTGGCTGCGGCATTCTGGATTAACTGGAGGCTTTTTATGGAGATACTGGGACATCCAGATAGTAATGAGTTACAGTAATCTAGCCTTGAGGTAACAAATGCATGCCTCATTGCAAAGGGATATATAGTATTCACCCTTTTTTTTTTTTCTCCACTTTTCTTGAACCAGACCAACATGTGTCCATAGAATCGGGTATCACTGACTTTACATTGAGTTACAACAATAAAACTCAGTTTTCCACACTCATATAAACCCGCCAAAGGTTTAATAACAAACTGATAACTGATTCTGTTTGCAGTTGGAGGTGTTCTGTCAGCAGTTTTACTAATGTTACATTTTTGCAGTTTGTTACAACTTCAATAGTGTATTCATATAAGTAAGCTTATCTATGTATGTCTATAAACTTTGCACAGAGTTTATTTGCAAAGTAAAGTCCAGCATGTGTGCAAAAGATGAACAGCTGAACCGTGTTCTAGCTGTGTCAGGTTTTTTACAACTCCAGCCAACCACAGGAGGGGATTACAGTTTTTGTCTCATCAGAATGTGCACATTGTCTTCTTCTGCTACAGTGTAAGTCCATCTGTTGGAGGTGCTAGTTTTTGTCTCGGACAAAGAGGTTGAAAAAAAGAACATGTTCCACCTTTCAGCATTTAGTGTTTTGGTTTTACTGTCTCTTGCGAGAATGGTTGCACAGCTCAAACAGCAGCAGACTGTGAGCATTCAGATAGCTGGGAACAACAGTGGACTTGGAGCTGTTGAAGGTAAAAATAGATTTACAGTATCGATCCCTGTGTGTGTGTGTGTGTGTGAGGGGGTGTGTGTTTGTGTGTGTGAGAGAGAAGACACTTCATATTCTTTGACTTGGACACCACCATGGTATAAATCACCCCCTCACTGTCAGTAGTGGGTGTAGTTTTTTGCAAGCTACAACAGGACTTATTCTTTGCATTCATTGTCTCCTAGCTTACCTACTTAGCATGAAAGGTAATTTTGATCTCATACGTTGAGCCATGCCAGCTAACTTCCTACCAGTTTTTCCTTCATTCATATCCATGACAGTGGTTCTTTTGTGGTTTGGATAATGATGTGAATGTCACTCCCTGGTGTGATGTTGGTTTGATGTCCACGTTCCTTTCTGGTCCTTTTTTTTTTTTTTTTTTTTTTTTTTTTTTTAAACCTTAATTTGTGCATCTTCTCACATTTCTCATCAGGTTTGTGTCCAAATCAAATCCAACATTCCTTTGTTTCTTCTTGTCTCTGTGTTTCTCAGCTCGTAAGCAGGAGATCATTAAAGTCACCGAGCAGCTGATTGAAGCCATCAACAATGGAGATTTTGAGGCCTACACGTCAGTTTAATTTACCTATATCTCAAGTATCTGATAGACTCATACCTGTAGAACCAAATATTTGAATGTTTCTTTTTATGTAACCTGTTCTCTGGGGTACTATTTCAGGAAGATTTGTGATCCCGGCCTCACATCCTTTGAGCCTGAGGCCTTGGGAAACTTGGTTGAGGGCACCGACTTCCACCGCTTCTACTTTGAGAATGGTAAAGAATTGATTGTTTTGAAGGAAGTATAGTTTAACACTTTAGTTATATCTTCTTCAGTGTTCTAATTTTCCTGTGCCTCCCACTCTCCATTCTCCATGTTGTATTTCCTACAGGTCTGTCAAAGGGGAAGCAGCCCATCCACACCATCCTGCTCAACCCCCACGTCCACCTGATCGGTGACGAGGCCGCCTGCATCGCTTACATCCGCCTCACCCAGTACATCGACACCAACGGCATGCCTCGCACCATGCAGTCTGAGGAGACCCGTATTTGGCACCGCCGTGACAGCAAGTGGCAGAACATCCACTTCCACCGCTCTGGCTCACCCACTGTCCCCACCAAGTATGTAGTGAAAATGGTTAAAACACACCGTGATTGTTTACCTCATCTGCACAGACAGCCAGGTCTTTAGTCGAAGCAGACTTATATTTGACATACTATCCTCCTCAGCCCCCATATTACACATACGGTATATCTGACCTATTCCCATTCTAGTTTGTGTAGATTAAAACTCTCTCCATATTTCCCAGGACTCAATGTTGCCAGTAAAATGTGTGGGTAGTGTGCCTATGTATCTAATAGAGTCTATGTGATTGTTTTCCAGCTGAAATGACGATCTTTGGCTGCAGACACCCTCCAGCCTACAACAGTCAGCTGACCAATTCCTGCCTACCAAGTCCATCAGATCCCGCAGCCAATCCCCGTCCCTGATAGCTAGAGCCCCACCCCTCTCAGTGTGCTGTTTACATATTGTCGCTGCTGAACTGAAGATTATTGTACATGTTGAAAAAAACAAACCATGGGAGAAAAGTTCAAGTCTTGACAATATCATTTTGTAGTGAGAGTGTGTGGTGTTTATTATGGGATCCTTCCTTCCACAGCATGTTTTATTACTCTTTTTTTTTTTTTTTAGATCAATGCATTTTAAATAGAAGTGGTTTGCAGAGAAGCCACAGGATTCATTTTTAATGGGCTGGTGAAATATGTGAAACTTCCAGTCATCATGTAGTGAGAGTTTTCATCTGAATATTGCACACTGAAGACTCATGAGCTATTGTGGTGTTTTGCCTTCTGGCATAATGACCAACATTATCACATCTGCTTTTTACTCATATCTTTTCAGAACTGCCATCTATTAAAGCTCAGACACAAGCTTGCTTTGTTTTGGTGGTGTATAGTTTTTGGTAATTGATGTAAATCGCTCTCTTTGCTTAATCTTTAGTGGTATTCATATAAACTGAGTTAGCTAATTTACAAATCTGTTTTCTTTTTTGCTGTTGGTAAAAAACTAGGGAATTTAACTGTAAAAGGGAAAATCAGTTTCATGTTTTATTTTGTGTGTTTGGCCCTCCATCAACAAAGAGCAGCAGGTGAAAAGATTCTCTTATGATGAAATGTAAACTGTAGAGATGGATATATTTCTTAAAGGTCATTCTGTGACTCTTTCCCATTAAAGCCATGTTTTCATACAGTGAGGAGCTAATTATTTGAATTTTATTAGTCTTGTTTTGTTTTATTTTTTATATTGTGATATTGATGCTTGTCCCATCGTATATTTTAAGTCCTCTGAAACCTGACTGGTGATCCCTTTAATTCTACCTTTATTCTGGGCTTGGCAGGTGGATACCAGTGTTTTACAGCACCATGTTTTACACTGTACAAGACCTGTGTAGGAACACAAATGCCAAATCCAATTGAAATGTATGGTTCTTAATGCACATTTCCCATTTTTTTGTAAGTGAAAAATCAAAATGACTAACCAGATACTCACTTCCCCTTAAGTTACAGATATGTTACTGTAATTGTGTTTCAGTGTCACTGTTCAGTTAAGGGACAGGTTCGTATTTTGAAACAATTTAGATTGGGGTGTTCTTAAATGTAATGGGTTCACCAGTTAAAACTGTGTTCATGATATTGAGATTTTTTATTTGTTTGTTTTTGCTTTGGTATATTAATGACATCACTGAATTGATCAGAAAATTGTTTGTGTTCTTTTCTCACGTTCATCCCACAAACATCACACTTTGTTTTTAATCTTTCTAAGATTAATATTGAAATTCCTGATGGGAGTGGTGTATAATGTTACCATGATGGGACAGGCCTGATGTGTGTTTAAGGAATATCAAATAAAATGTATAATTCATGCCAATGACTTTGTTTGTACTGTCTTGTTTTCATACTGCTAAAACAACTCAGAAACGGCTTTAATCTTATCCCAGAAAAGGCGTACTCTGGCTGAAGGCTGTCAGCCACATGATTGACAGAACAATGTAGCCAGTAGTGCAAGCTGTGTTCTGTCAGTCAGATGGTGGGCCAGTGTTCCCCCACACTCAGTGAGCATAAGGGTGAGTGGCAAGGCAGATGGTAGGTGAAAATAATATAACTCACTTTTTAAAATAGTTGCAATAGTTCCATTGTAAAAGGCTGTCAAACAGGAAATGGAAAAATTCAATAGGGATGAGGGGTAATTTACAGTCCATACATCACTTTATCTAAATAGTTGCCATCTTACAGTCCATCAGCAGAACCCTGAGGGTTTGAGAAATCACAAGGTGTGAACAATGCCACAAGAGACCAGTGGGAGAGGGAGCTGCATCATCGGCGGCAGCATCTGTAGTGGGTCGTCCTAGAGGAAGTCTATTATTTATGTCAGCTTGTCTTCTGCATTTTCACTGAAACAGTTTTGAGCAATAGGTGTGTCAGTGCAGCCTGTGCTGAGAGACTGAGCAACCAATCTGTTGCTTGTGCAGACAGTATATGCCACAGCACAGAAACATGGACAATAACATCAGGTATTAGTTGAGGGTGGACATCAGAAGGGACATAAAGATCATTATTAGGTTTAATGGCAGTCTCTGTTAAAGCTTTGTGCTGGTGTAGTTTTCTGTCAAGAATCTTTGCAGAGTTGCATCATTAAAACATTTTGCTGGTCTATACAGGAACCCGATGAACAGCCTAACAATAGAACAATATTTTACAACAAAACAAAATATTTTTGTGACAGCCTGGTCTCCTTTCTAACAGTCTTGTATTATGGATTATCAAAGGTGACGCATTGCCAATCCAGACTCTCATACTTAGTAAAAAAACATCTGACAACTACTGTTAGTATGCTACAGAAAGAACTTCAAAACATATTTATAGTAACAATACATCTGTCATTGTAGTACACCATGTCAACATTGCATTTCACGTTTCGGGCCCTAAACTAAAAATCAATTTGTAATAATTATTTGTGTAGCACCTTCAAAACACTTCCTGAGTGCTTTGTAGTAAAAATCAACAATAAAATGTAATAAACTCAGTAGCTAAGGTCTAAAATATTATACATCAGTTAAGAAAAGGCCACGCAAGTGAGTTTTAAGAACAGAAGAAGCTTGCAACAGCCCAGTGCGGAGAGAAAAAAAAACTATAATATAATCTGTGAGGTCACTGTGTCTGTGTTCACAGGTTTCAGGAATTGGCTGAGTGTCATCAGAGGCAATTGAGTCACTTTTTGTTCAGGGTTATCTCAGGAAACTGGTATCAAGCCATCATGTTTCCATAAGGCAACTCATTCACTCTCAGGTTGTCATCCAGTTTCTGATTATTTCCTATGTTCTATAGGGAATGACCCCTTGTGGCCAGAGTGCATGGATCTGTCTTGGGATTGCTTTGTATTTTCGTTACTGTTTGTAACTGGCTAAAGCAGGATTGAACAGGTGTTTTTTGACATGCAGGTCAAAGCTGAGATATGAGATGCAGATTACACCTAGATTTCTAGCACAGTTTTTGATTAGAGGAGAAGCCATACATGTTCAAGTGGAAAAACCCTAACACAACTTGTTTTCAATCTTCCACGCTGCTCTCTCATCCATATGAATCCATATTAAACTTCCCATCCTGTAAGCTGTATTCTGCCTGTTCTTACATTTTTGCCATGAGACACTTCACATCCAGAGAGGACACACTCTGCAGCCAGTTGGTGAATCAGAGGGGTCACATGAGTCCACCATTAGATCCTAACGACCCACACCTGAGCTCACTTCTATTGTTCACCTAACAAACCTATTCAGGCCAGGTGTGAAGTGAAACCAACTCTGGGGTGTGGGTCTAATGAGAATGAGAGTTAGGGTTGATGAAAATGTATGAAATCCAGGTGGGTTGCATCAATGAGCAGGCTGCAGTCTCATCTGCTAGCCATGTTTCAGTCATTTTAAAAAGGCCCAGACTGTTAGGAGTAATTAAATGAAGACATTATTATTAACAGACCTGACATTTAAAAGACCAAATTTTGTAGGTTTGTTTTAAACGAGATTTGTTGAGGAACCTTAATTATATTGTTTGAACTATAGCAGCAGAGGGATATGAGGTGGAGCAAACTGCAGATGATCTATGAGTGGAAATTACAATCAGTATAAGAGTATAAATAACACTTCCTGTGCTGTAGGGGGAGCTGTTGGTGCCCAAAGATATGCACAGGCACAGGTATGCATGAATATGTGAAGAAGCAACAGAGGGAGAGTGTTGTTCTCAATTAGATGTGTGATGCGTGAACAGTCATGTATGTGGGCTGGACTGAAAGGAACCTACCCTGCTTATTGGGGTGAATCCCATCTCTGCCAGGTGTGCAAACTGAGGATTCTGCTTGAAATGCTCAGCTCCACAACCAGACGAGGGTTGGCTTGTTCATTAAAAGCACCTACTCCCAAACAGCATCCTGACACAGCAGCCATTTTATATTATGTATTTCTAAAATATTTCTGTGATACCATACAGTATGTGGTACTACACCACTGCGGGGCTTAGTGCTACCTGAATTATTGCTGTTGATGACACACGTTGTAATACTTGTAGCCTCAGGTGTGACATTAACCTTTGGAGGACTGGTTATTGGTTATTATTTGAAAGATGAATGCAGGTAGTTTGTCATTCATAAAGCAAACTGATGCTGTGGGTGGCAGAGTTTGTTCAGTCCACACAAATAAAAGTAACTCTGTGCATTTGAAAAGAAAAAGAACTGTACGAGACATAGAAACATAGAATCTTTACTTTACTCAGTATCAAATCTAGTATGCAAGTTTAAATAAATAAACTTTAACTGTTTGTGACTGACAGTTCTCTATGGGATCATGGCCAGCAGTTTAATGAAAGCTGATTGTAACTATGAGCTTCAATCATCCTGAAATATGATTGTATGTAAATATGTCTGGGAAGATTCTCAGTTGTTCAGGTGAATTTGCCATGACCCAGCTTCTAGATGATTGTACTGAAACAATAAGTCTGATCCCCCAACCACAGCATGACCAGAGCTGTAAGACACAGGCTGTTGTTTTCTCCACAAACTCCTGTTTACTGATGCATTAGGACACATTTCCAGGGTTTAGTTTACTTTCTAGCAGACATTCCAGCAGAAATATTATTTCAAGTCCAGTGGGCTTTGGTTTGGCGTAAACCATGGACCGCCTCCAAGATCTGTCTATCCACGACCCTGTGCTATAATGAATCTAGAGTTATATTTAACATTAAAAGCAACTGGCTTTCTGAGGAGAACTGTATATGTGGTCAAGGCACAGTTCAAAATGATATAATCATCCATATACACATAGAAAATCTGAGGGTCAAACCTGTCTGACTGTGAAGGGAGCAAGTGCATAGCAAACTGAATAGCACTGAATTGGATATGTACCGCGGATGTCTGTAATTCAATTCCTCCTCAAAAAGAATATTTCAGATATTCACAATGACATTCTTCCTATCCACAAGTATCATTTCAAATGCCCACAGCAACTTTCTTCTTAGGACAAATCTTCTTCTCTTTCTTTCAGCTGCTCCCTTCTGGGGTCGTCACAGCGAATCATCTGCCTCCATTTAACCCTATCCTCTGTATCCTCCTCACCCACACCAACTATCCTCATGTCCTCCTTCACTACATCCAAGAACCTCCTCTTTGGTCTTCCTCTAGGCCTCCTTCCTGGCAGCTCTAACCTCAGCATCCTTTTACCAATGTATTCACTGTCCCTCCTTTGAACATGTCCAAACCATCTCAATCTGGCTTCACTGGCTTTTTCTTCAAAACATCTAACATGAGCTGTCCCTCTGATGTCCTCATTCCTGATCCTATCCATCCTCGTCCCTCCCAGAGAGAACCTCAACATCTTCAGCTCTGCTACCTCCAGCTCTGCCTCCTGTGTTTTTCTCAGTGCCACTGTCTCTAAACCAGACAACATTTCTGGTCTCACCACTGTCTTGTCCACCTTTCCTTTCATTCTTGCTGACACTCTTTGGTCACACATCACACCTGACACTTTCCTCCACCCGTTCCAACCTGCTTGGACACGTCTCTTCACTTCTTTTCCACACTCTCCGTTGCTCTGGACTGTTGACCCTAGGTCTTTAAAATCCTCCACCTTCTTCACCTCTACTCCCTGTAACCTCACCGTTCGACTTGAGTCCCTCTCATTTACACACATGTACTCTGTTTTACTGTGGCTAAGCTTCATTCCTCTCCTTTCCAGAGCAAACCTCCATCTCTCTAGATTTTCCTCCACCTGCTCCCTGCTCTCACTACAGATGACAATGTCATCTGCAAACATCATGGTCCACGGACCTGTCTAAGCTCATCTGTCAGCCTGTCCATCACCACAGCAAACAAGAAGGGCCTCAAAGCCGATCCTTGGTGCAGCCCCACCTCCACCTTGAACTCCTCTGTCACTCCTACAGCACACCTCACCACTGTCTTACAGCTCTCATACATGTCCTGCACCACTCCAACATACTTCTCTGCCACTCCAGACTTCCTCATACAAAACCACAGCTCCTCTCTCAGCACCCTGTCATACACTTTTTCCAAATCTACAAAGACACAATGCAGCTCCTTCTGGCCTTTTCTGTACTTCTCCATCAGCATTCTCAAAGCAAATATTGCATCTGTGGTTCTCTTTCTTGGCATGAAACCATACTGCTGCTCAAAAAAACTCACTTCTGACCTCAGCCTAGCCTCCACTACTCTTTCCCATAACTTCATTGTGTGACTCATCAGCTTTATTCCTCTGTAGTTTCCACAACTCTGCACGTCTCCCTTGTTCTTAAAAATGGGCACCAGTACACTTCTCCTCCATTCCTCAGGCATCCTCTCACTCTCCAAGATCTTGTTAAGTAGCCCAGTCAAAAACTCTACTGCCACCTCTCCTAAACACTTCCATACCTCCACAGGTATGTCGTCAGGATCAACTGCCTTTCCACTCTTCATCCTCTTCAACGCCTTCCTCACTTCATCCTTACTGATCTTTGCTACTTCCTGCTCCAGCAGGAGAAGGGATTCACAGAACATTTTATCATCTTGGCTGACGGAGTTTAAATTGTTAATATAAAGTGAGCGCTCTATTAATACATCATTGTTAAAGTGAGATTTAAATAAAGTAGAATAATATTTGTACCAATAATCTGATGTCTCCTAAGGCTTATTAGGATCAGAACCTTCTATGATTAGCTGCAGAATAGAGTGAGACTTTACTCACAGTCTTTCAAATTTAAAGAAAGACATTTGTTCCCCTTGTGTTGAACGCACAAACCACTTTTTGCTTTATGTTGGTGCAGTTCATCTAATTGTTTCTGCAAATCAGGTCATTTTAGTCTTCTTCACCTGACATCACTTGTGTAGGTATGTTTGAAAGTGATAAAAGTGGTGAATTTCTGCAGCCAATTTCAAGCCAGTTGTCAATTCTTGACTTTCTTGAATCATTTTTATTAGACCAGGTAAAGATCCTATCATTTCTGAATTTCTCTCTACATATGTCAGCAATATCAACATATGCTAATGAATGATGATGGAGGATCTTGAGAGAGGGACAGTTGCAGATTTAAAAGAAAATCTATTAATATAGAAGAACACTGAGAAGCTGCACTATTATTATTTTGCAAAATATCCAATGAGGTTTATGTCCTAGATAGTGGGATGATAAGCCTTCCTGACCCCATCACATACAGGTTAAGTGGAAGACTTCTAAATACTGTACGTGTAATATCATGAAAATATAAATCAGTCATGTGCTTGTCATGGATTTTGTTAAATAGTCAATTTTTTCAGAAATATGAGAGTTGGGTTAAAAGACAGGTCCTCTATCCTTGTCACTGTGAAGAATAGGTCTGCACTGTCCACTGCTGAACAGCTGCTAGAAAAACCACAGCACTTCACATTTGATACATGTACAGTTTTATTGTCCTGCCATGTACACACTGCAGCTGCTATGCCTTGTTAGTGTTTCAGGTTTCTTTTTAGTAATAATTTGATAAAGTCATACATGCCCAAATAGATATATGTACCGGTAATATGTATATGTTGTTATCACCATGGAAACAAGATACTCATTTATCAAATCAGTGGTCTCTTTTTGACATTTCTTTTATTCCATTGGATGACACTCAAAGAAAATGGCAACACGAGGATTGCACTGTTACATAGATAAAGTCTCAACTGTAGATGAACACTAAACTTACATATCAGTGTGAATTCATTTCAAACAGCTTTCCAATCAACAAACTGTCTATTTTTTGTCTAGTTGCAAAAAAAAAAAAAAAAAATTTCAATTTAGCCTTGAACACATTCAAACACACACCCAAACTCTCGGCTTCAACTGCTGGAATATACAGGACTCACAAATAAATAAGGAAGTACAAATGTGATAACTGAAGTCAGTGGAAGTCGGGCTTTGCTTGGAATTAAAGCAGATGTGCTGATCCTTTAGTAGCAGAGATAAGTAGAAATCAAATTGACAACAAAGCGTCTATATGTCATGCATGATAGCTGAAAATCTGAAGGGTAAATCTGGTATTATTTCGTATTGTATTACTGTCAACAAATCCCATAATAAAGACCAAAACAAACAATGTGTTAGTCCATTTCTCAGTACTTTCTGATGTATTTATCCTGTCTGTAGCTCATTTGCTTCTATTGAAGACTTAAACAGCTCACAAATGTAGTTTTTATTCATATTATAGCTGGGCAATGCTGCTGATTTAACAACTCAAACACGAAAATAGTGCATTTGTTTTCAATGCAGATTTATTAATCCACATTTGGTGCTTCATTATTTGTGGCAGGAGGATGATGTGTGGGACTAAATCACTTGTGAGTAATTCAGTACATGCCAGTCCCTTCAATTACAAATATTCCCCTCTCTTCCATCTTTTCCTTGTGTCAGGACTCTGTGCCACTGAAGACGAGGGAAAGCTGGAAATCAAGGAAATTAGTTATCTCTCTCCCTAGTATAGCTCAAATGCCAAAACTCTGGTTCATACACTTCCCATAATGCAACTTAAAAACATCTGTCATTATACCTTCTGTGCCTGGTAGCCATGCCTGTTTTACAGTTGCATACTTCTAACACAGGCTGTTTGTTGTAAATTTACAGTCTCCAAGCCCAACCTGAGATAACCCTGATGACATCACATCAGGGGTTTGTTGACAGTAAAATGCAGTCAGCTTCATCCTTCAAGACTTGGCGAAGCTTTATGGAGGACACTTACATAAGCACAGCTGCAATCTGAGGTGAGGAGAAGCAGCATGTGTGAAGGTGGAGGGTGAAACATAAATGACAGAGCTACACGCATAAGGAGAGTGGGGGTTAAGTGCTCAATCTGCTCAAAACATTCTTCTTCACTACTTTCTGTCTCAGTGGACACACTGTATATACACACAAAGAGGTGGCAGCTCCATGAGAGATAAAATGTGAATGCACAACACACGTCAGGACAGACAAACTAAAAAAGAGGGCAGGTGCATCATGGGAAGACAAAAGGTGTGATCACACAGCCTTTGTAAACAGATCAGCACGTTGATGTTTGGCTGTAGAAAGTGTCCATGATGATGCACACATTCACTTCTTTCAATTTATTCTCTGTGTAACATTAAGCTCATCTGTACGGTGGCCATTGTCCAGCTGAATTGGTGCATGTACAGCAGGTTTCATTTGGCTAATGTATTAAATGCTTTGAAATATTTGACTTATTTCCAGTCCAAGCGTGACTTTTCTCCATCTCCTCTATGTACAAATGTTTACAGGAGTTCTTCTAGAAGAGGCCCGTGCATGAGGTGAAACGTCTGAGATGCCCCCTTTAACTTTGATCCACCTTTGGCACGTCATGCCTTAACCACACCACAGCAGGCAGCAGGTAAAAAGACGGCAAACACCGAAAAAATACAGACAAAAACAAAGGTCGCTATCTTTGGTCACAAAAAGAGCAAAAGAAACAGCATGTGGAGGAAGAAAGCACGTTAAAGCACAAAAATACTGTTCTGTTTTTCTGACAAAAAGAAGAAAACAATCCAGTGATCAACAAGGACAACAGGGAACATTTTGATCTAAGGAGGCATACGTCGCCAAAGGCTTCAGTGGAAGATGTAGGGAGTGGATCAGACAGCTGCTCAAGCTAAGCTCTCCTCCTCCTCATCTCTTTCCTCATCCTCCTCCTCATCTGTTTCCTCCTCCTCCTCCTCCTCATCCTCACAGTAGCGTTGAAGCAGTCGGTGCAGGTGCTGCTGCAGGGCATCAGGCTGCAGGGCGTCTGGGGTGTCGTCCAGATGCTCCAGGTGCACGTGCTTCCCTTGGGCATCCCTCACCACAGTCCTCTTCTGGGTTCGTGACTTATGCATCTGGCTTCTGTAGGAACAAAAAAAAAGAAGACTTCCACTACATGCAAACTCTGACAGACTGCTTCCAAGTATCGCCTGACCAGATACTTGTTAGAATTGACTGAAGGTTCACTTTTAGGGGTTAAATGTGCAAATAATGTCTGCATTTCAGCAGTCACAGTCTCTGGCTAGACATCAGGGCAGAACTTATGACTTGCTGTCACATTGAATGAGGCTAAACATTTTAACCAGTTGTGTTATATTCAGAGTATGTGGCTAGAAACCCAATTCTCAGATTAAGAGTGAATAATCTGTAAATATAGCAGTTTGAACAAACACCATGCAAACCTGTCCACATGACAGTTTTCTAATCATATTACAGTCTGAGCTGTATTTTCATACAGCTGTCAGTAATGGAAACATTTTATTTACTAGCTTAAGACATGGTGAAGCAGCAACACCACTAAATATGAGTGAGTGAGGGAATCACATGGCCCTGCAGACAGATGCACAGAATTCAGCCATATCCAAATGGAAAGAAGATAAGACAGTAGAAAGCATTAGGAAGTGCATGTCTACAACATGTCTACAACATCTAATACACATAAAGAAGAATGTAAAGGGGTTTGGTGCTGCTGCTTTCCAGATCTCAGCAAAAAGACAGATGATCAGATTGACATGATTAAATACTTGGTTGTTAAAAATGTAGTTTTCCTTTAATAGTCTACTAATTACAGTCAAATTGAGTCAGTCCATTGACAGTCCATTGAGAAATGTGGAACCACACCATGCTTCCATGTTAAACTAATAAATGCCATCTGTCCCTGCTGTAAGTTCTACACACCCCCATGCGGCAGGCCAACCTTTTAACCACAGAACCGTCGTCCTGCACAATCTCTTTCTCTACTACATGAGGCAGGAGCACTTTCCCAAAGCCTCCAGCATAACTCAATGCCTGGAGGGGAAGAATGAGGGAGGACAGAGGGATCAGAAGGATGAGAGAGGAAAGACAAGCCCTGGAAACCAACAAGAATTTGCTCAACAGTAGTTGACAGGTTTTAAAGAAATACAGCATGTCGTGGAAGCACAAAAGATTTTCTAAAAACCACCGTCAGAAATACCTGGTTTGAAATGTCCGAAATCAGCAGTTGATAGATTTTTTTTTAAGTTTGGATACACTGACCTTCTCAAAATCCTCTTTGGCTGAGGGGAGATCTGCAGCCAGTGAGGGGTCTCCCATCTGTTTCTCCATCCTTTCCCCTCTTACCACCGTCGTCTTGACAACTTTGCTGACTTTTCGACCCTGCACTGGCTCCGCCTCAAACTCTGATGTTGTGGCAGCGCCCAGGGCAAGGGGCTCCAAGAAGGTCAACTAGAGAGAAGACGACAAAATAAGTCTCTCACAGTTGTACTGTGGTTGTGAGCAAGTTACCGTGCTAAAATCACTGCCTCAGAGCCACTACCATCTTGTTGTTGCATATAATTATCTGTGCTAGTACTGCAATTGGCTTCTTAAATGACTGTATGCTAAATGTGCCTGAACAAGCTCACTATAGCAAGACTTCAACACTGTTGTTGGCAAGCCAGTGTTAACATTAGTTTTTCCCTATGTAATGTAATGATAGCAGCAATACTGTAGCTGGCTAATTTGTGTAGAGCCTTGGCAACTTAACATGCATATACAATTTCAAATATACAGTACATGTGGCTGCTTATGTCACACAGTTTCTCTCATTCTGAGCTCATGCTTGCTGCTCCGGCCGCAGCTTCCAGTTTTTTAGTCTGAAGTGAGCATTTCCAAACTTCATATGGTTCTTGAACGCAGCAAAGGGTTCTCTTCATTATCAAAGGTGCAGCCTCAAAGAGGAGCAATACCAGGATAAAATTACAAACAGACTTTTAAAGATTAATAGCAACAGATTATTCTGGTACACTAAACAGTTGGCATAATTCACCACTGAATTCTAGCAATGCAGTTCAAACTTTTGGTCTGTTAATTGTTATAAATCACATTAAAATAGGAGGCAGATGGCCGACCTCTTTCTGATCTCCCTCACTGTGAAGCACAGTTCTCTTCACCACTCTGGAGACACTGTCTCCTTCCTCAATCTGCACTGTCTCCTGGTGAGAGCCCTCAATGGTTACTTCCTGTGTCTCCATGCCATCTGCTGACACATATTTACGAATCACCTTCCGTGTGATCTAGTAAAGACAAAAAGAGATTAATTTATAATCTGAACATTATCGTCCTGATGTGAAGCAGTGCCTTGGAACTTATTTTGATGTTGACATGTTTGAATGTCCTCTTACTTTCTTAACCACCATATTTCCATGCTCATCTGTGTACTTCTCCTCTGTCATGGTCTGTGATGGGATATCTGGAAGGTTATCAGCCTGTAAGAACACAAAACACATACTGTCAGGTCACACATACTGCAACCCTGCACAGATACAATCGAAGTACATGTCTACTTCAAGGAATGCATTTCTATAATGGCAGAAAAAATGAAAAACTAAAAGAGCACTAGAAACAAACAGCAAACACACAAACAAATGTGGTCAAGATGGTCCTCCTCTGTACAGAAAGCTCTCTTTCTTGCAAGGATTTCCTTTGTATTAAGTATGGGACACTATATATGATTAACTCGTCAAGTCAAGACGTACTTGGAAAACACACAAACACACTAAATGTCTGCTGCCCTCAAATCCTGCATCACTCCAGAGTGTACTGAGCCTGCACAACTCCAACATGCTTGTTTACCTGAATGATAATTCTCCGTCGGACCACCCTGGTGGTCAGCACCTCCTCCTCTGAGCTATCAGAGGACAGCATCCCTAGCTCCTCTGCTATCTCCTGGCAGACAGCACACAACCACCAATATATCAGGTATACAAGGTGTTACTGCAGCTTCTGCAGGAAGAAGCTGTTCCTTTTCTCTTAACCTCACTTTTATGTTTGCTTGCCAAAAAGCTTCATATACTGACAAATGGAATGAAAGAATAAAATAACATTTGTATGGCCATACACAACAGTGATGTGAGATGAAGAGAAGGTACAGTTATGCAAAAACTAAAAAATAAACATGCAAGGATGGAACCAGTGTGCGAAATATGGAGGGTCCTTCAAAAGATTTAAAATGCCTACAAACACTCAAATTAGTGTTGTTTAATCACTGAATAAGCTGTTTTTCATTATGACATGAATTTTGCATGAAAGAAAGTGAAGAGATATACTACATTACAGCATTGTCCCCAATTAACACCTAGGCCCCCTGACATCATCAGAATCACATTTTGTCTTTCTTTTTGTTGATACAATTACTTTATATACTTTTTAACAGTACATTTAAAACTGTGGTTCTTATATGTAAAGGGGTAAATACACAGAAGTTTGCATATAAGTTCATATCAAACATCAAAGCACTGAAACAGTCACTTGCTATCCTGCAAATGGCATCACAGCAAATGGTAAACAAAAAAATCTTTTGCTGCAGCTCCATAGTGTGAAAATTACATTGCAACGCAGCCCTAATAATGGTCATGCTCGTGTCCTAGTAAAGGCCATATTTTAAGCAGCTATTTCCTGTTGAAACACATCAGAATTTTCTTTGAATTTGTGGCTGAAATAAAACTAGTTTACATGCTGAAGGGTATTTCACACACTGTTGTTCCCACAAGCAGAATTCAAAAAATGCAAACAAGAGCAGATGTGAACAAACAGTTATATTTTATAGAATCTGTTCTTTATAACAGCTTGTAATCGTCACAAATGCTTGTTTCAAATTAAACTGAAAATACATCACACCACTAACGTCAAAAAAAGTTTTTAGTCAGTTGATAGTCAATACAGCAGCTCATCGTGGTTGTTAAAATTTCCATTATTTTCTTGAAGGCTTAGGCACTCATGCACACAAAAGCACTCATCAGCCTCATTTAGTTTATAAAGTGGAACTGTATATTTAATCTCACGAGTCTTGAATGCAGAACCAGCCTTAACCAGGCAAGACACCAGCCAGTGCAGTGCTCATGCTCAATGTCTTACCCTTCCCAGAAAGTCGTCATCATCATAATACCCTGCCTGATCTCTGGAAGGCAGCTCCTCACACACAGGGAGGTCACCCTCTGCTTGACACTCCCGTGAACTCTCTGAATCATAAGCAAATTCACCAAGACTTTCACTCCCTGAAGAGAAGCGCTTGTAATCTTCCAGCTGGAGGAAAGGGTGAGCACTGTGCTCAGGGCCCTGTTTCAGGAAGCCGATATCAAGGCTACTCTCAGGCATTGGGGAAGGAGGCTCGGAGACATGATAGGTAAGATTATGTTCCAATTTTTCATCTTCTTGTTCAGAGAAGTCTGAGAAGGTTTGTCTGCACTCGAAGAATTCCAGATCCGAGTCAGATTGCTGTGGAGACTTGGAGCCCTTACTCAATTCTTTGGGTGGGCCTTTTGCTTTGTCTGATTCAAATTCTGAGACAGTTTTCTCAAACTCTGAGAGAACTCGGTTAAAATCTGGGGAAAGCTCTAGAGCTTCAGTAGTTTCAGATTCTCCCTTAGTGGTGGTGTCAGTCACAGCCTTTGCTGCGGTGGAGTCACTGAACACTGGACTGAAATTATTTAAGGAGGCTTGGCTACATTCAGAAACTCTCAGGGTTTGACTGCCTGAAAATACAGCTTCATAATCTCTTGGCTCCAGAAACTGGCTTGACATGGGTGAGGAAAGTTCACTGGATTGTGTTTCCTTAGGGGACAACCTCCACTCTGAGTACCGATACAATCTACCCGCCTTTGCACTGGATGTGTTGTCAAGAGAAGGTAGAACAGGAGTAACAGTTCTGTGGGTTCTGTATGCATTCTGGTCAGGAAGCTGTAGGGGAACTGATTTCCTTTCCTTGTCAGCAGTAAACAGGACACCTATTTTACTGGCATCTTGTGTCACTGTTGTAGCTGACAATGTCTTTCTTTTTACGTCATCATCTGTTTGAAACTGTCTTTCCTCTGGTGTATGAAGAGCAGCCTGCAAGTGAATGTCAACATGATCTAAATAAGTTCAGTTTAGAATACAGATTGGAGTGCACCATAAAAAAACAACCACATTTCACCAAGTTAGCATCACTGAGCAGCCAACGTAAGATATAGAACAATCTATATTAAGGCAAAACATGCAACCTTAAAAGCATCAGACAGATAACTATGGAGTGTCCAAAGTGAGAGAGAAGGTCAGTTGCACTGTGATCTGTTATTATTTCGCCAAGACATGTCTTTATGTAGTCACACTGTGTTACTTGCTTCACACAAGTGGCATGTTAATGAACAAATGGTTCAATTTGCTGAATTGTCATGCTCTCACTCTTACCCTTTGAGGGTCTGTCCTGCTCTTTAGTTCTCCAGTGCTGGTGTGTAGGATCTTCTTGTCCTTGCTTTGTTCATTGGTACCCTTACAAAAGATTTCTAATTCCTCTCCTGATTCATCAGCTTCAGGACTTGATGGCCTATCATCAATCCAACACTCAGTAGGTGAAGCAACAAATTCAAACTCTGACGATAAAGACACTGGTGAAGGTGATCGATCAACCGAAGTAGCATCCATAAAATAAGAAGACAATATTCTCATAAAGTCAGGCACTGGTGAGTCTGGAAACAGTCGTCTGAATGCATTGATAGAGGAAATGGATTCAGGTGAAGATGGTCTCTCAGTCTCTGTGGCTCTCAATGATGTGACCATAAGCTCACACTCTAAATCTGAATCCAGTGATTCAGGTGATGACGACCTATGTGTTGTGGTGTACTCCTCCAATGATACTGTAAACTGAGGGATGGGAGAGTCTGGAGAGAGACATCTGTTTGCATTGAACTCAGGCACTGATTCGGGAGATGATGCTCTTTTTTCAGTCATTTGCATGGCTGATTCAAGTGACAAAGGTCTGTATTCAGGCAGTGACTGAGATGACAATGGCCTGTTTCTCTCATTCTGAGCTTCATATCCTGATAGCGCAGATTCTGGAGATGATGGTCTGCATTCTGCAATCTGAAATTCCACACCTAGTGACATATTATCTATTTCTGATGCTAAAGTTTCAGGTGAAGATGACGCTGACCTCAGGAATGACACACATTCTGGCAATGCTATTATATAATCGGGTAAGGGAGAATCTGGTGAGAGTGATCTCAATTCATTAACCGATGTCACAGATGCTGGTGATGACGTTCTTGCTTCTACCAGCATAACTGAATTAGGGGACAGGGGTTTGGGGTCTATCAAGGATTCAGATGAATAACATATATCAGAATCAGAATCTGTTTGTGCCTCAGGGTCAGATACTTCAAATGCATACTTAGTCATTCTGTATATTGGTGCTTCTGTAGATAAAATGTACTCAATCACTGATGGAGGTGACTCTGAAACAGGTATGTCAGATATATCTTGCGCATCTAAAGTGTAAAGATTATCATCATTAGTTGTAGCCGTGTCAGTTGCCGTAAATGGATGTGTCACCTCTGGAGGTGCTTCTGTGGCATTAGCAACATGCTCATTTTTATCTTTTACTTTAGTATATTGTTCATTATCTGGAGCACGTGTTTCATATTGAATAGTGCTGCTAGTTAATTGCATGAATCCAGTTTTACTGCTGAAAGTTTCACCAGTATACTGGGGATCATGTACTTTAGAGATCAGTTTTGATAACTCAGCATCATAAATAAGATTATACTCAGCTACAATAATGGTTGATTCCTCAGGTAAAGTAGGTGCCATCATTGTTGATAAGTTATCAACGGTTGCATCAGGGGAAGTTGAGACTTTTAAATTGGTTATTGATGATTTGGGTGGCAACAGTAATTCTTGTTTTTCTGATGCAAAAGACTCTGATGATGTTGACCTTTCTTTTGCAAAACACAGGCCTAAAGTATGTGACAAATCATCTGAATCTGAAAAATCTTGGGGTGATATGTCTCTCATAGGTTCTACAAATGTCTTTGTAAAATCAGGTATTGGTAATTCAGGTGGCAGGGAATCAGGTGAAAGTTGCCTGTATTTACTGACTGATGCTAAAGACTCAGGAGATGAAGGCCGACTCTCAGACATCACAGAGAAAGGAAATTCTATTTCCATTTCCAAATCTGATGACTCTGACATTGGTGAAGAGGACCTCTGGTCCATGTGAAAAATGGTGCACTTATGTAGTGTCTGTTTAAAATCAGGAATAGGTGAATCTGGGGAAAGAGGTCTAAGTTCATCTTTGGGTGCAGTTGAATCTGGAGTTTCTGCTCTGTCCTCAAAAAGCCAGGGGATACACAAATCTGTCTCCAAATCCTCGTCTGAACATACCCACTCAGGTGACACAGATCTATATATTACGGTCACTGTGGGAGGTTCAGTATGGGTATACTGGGGTATCGGAGAGTCCGGCGACAAACACTGAAATTCAAGGAAAGACAAGGCTGACTGTGGAGAATCTGGTCTTTCCTCAACTTCCAACAGCTCAGATATCAATGGAGCTAATTCTATATCTGACGCAACTGATTCAGGTGATGATGACCTGTAGCCACTGATATCAACGCATGGAGCTGGCAAAGCTGATTGGAACTCAGGAATGGGAGAATCAGGTGAAAGTTGCCTGTATTTACTGACTGATGCTAAAGACTCAGGAGATGAAGGCCGACCCTCAGACATCACAGAGATAGGAAATTCCATTTCAATTTCCAAATCTGATGACTCTGACATTGGTGAAGAGGACCTCTGGTCCATGTGAAAAATGGTGCACTTATGTAGTGTCTGTTTAAAATCAGGAATAGGTGAATCTGGGGAAAGAGGTCTAAGTTCATCTTTGGGTGCAGTTGAATCTGGAGTTTCTGCTCTGTCCTCAAAAAGCCAGGGGATACACAAATCTGTTTCCAAATCCTCATCTGAACATACCCACTCAGGTGACACAGATCTATATATCACGGTCACTGTGGGAGGTTCAGTATGGGTATACTGGGGTATCGGAGAGTCTGGTGACAAACACTGAAATTCAAGGAAAGACAAGGCTGACTGTGGAGAATCTGGTCTTTCCTCAACTTCCAACAGCTCGGATATCAATGGAGCTAATTCTATATCTGACGCAACTGATTCAGGTGATGATGACCTGTAGCCACTGATATCAACGCATGGAGCTGGCAAAGCTGATTGGAACTCAGGAATGGGAGAATCAGGTGAAAGTTGCCTGTATTTACTGACTGATGCTAAAGACTCAGGAGATGAAGGCCGACCCTCAGACATCACAGAGATAGGAAATTCCATTTCCATTTCCAAATCTGATGACTCTGACATTGGTGAAGAGGACCTCTGGTCCATGTGAAAAATGGTGCACTTATGTAGTGTCTGTTTAAAATCAGGAATAGGTGAATCTGGGGAAAGAGGTCTAAGTTCATCTTTGGGTGCAGTTGAATCTGGAGTTTCTGCTCTGTCCTCAAAAAGCCAGGGGATACACAAATCTGTTTCCAAATCCTCATCTGAACATACCCACTCAGGTGACACAGATCTATATATCACGGTCACTGTGGGAGGTTCAGTATGGGTATACTGGGGTATCGGAGAGTCTGGTGACAAACACTGAAATTCAAGGAAAGACAAGGCTGACTGTGGAGAATCTGGTCTTTCCTCAACTTCCAACAGCTCGGATATCAATGGAGCTAATTCTATATCTGACGCAACTGATTCAGGTGATGATGACCTGTAGCCACTGATATCAACGCATGGAGCTGGCAAAGCTGATTGGAACTCAGGAATGGGAGAATCAGGTGAAAGTTGCCTGTATTTACTGACTGATGCTAAAGACTCAGGAGATGAAGGCCGACCCTCAGACATCACAGAGATAGGAAATTCCATTTCCATTTCCAAATCTGATGACTCTGACATTGGTGAAGAGGACCTCTGGTCCATGTGAAAAATGGTGCACTTATGTAGTGTCTGTTTAAAATCAGGAATAGGTGAATCTGGGGAAAGAGGTCTAAGTTCATCTTTGGGTGCAGTTGAATCTGGAGTTTCTGCTCTGTCCTCAAAAAGCCAGGGGATACACAAATCTGTCTCCAAATCCTCATCTGAACATACCCACTCAGGTGACACAGATCTATATATTACGGTCACTGTGGGAGGTTCAGTATGGGTATACTGGGGTATCGGAGAGTCTGGCGACAAACACTGGAATTCAAGGAAAGACAAGGCTGACTGTGGAGAATCTGGTCTTTCCTCAACTTCCAACAGCTCAGATATCAATGGAGCTAATTCTATATCTGACGCAATTGATTCAGGTGATGATGACCTGTAGCCACTGATATCAACACATGGAGCTGGCAAAGCTGATCGGAACTCAGGAATGGGAGAATCAGGTGAAAGTTGCCTGTATTTACTGACTGATGCTAAAGACTCAGGAGATGAAGGCCGACCCTCAGACATCACAGAGATAGGAAATTCCATTTCCATTTCCAAATCTGATGACTCTGACATTGGTGAAGAGGACCTCTGGTCCATGTGAAAAATGGTGCACTTATGTAGTGTCTGTTTAAAATCAGGAATAGGTGAATCTGGGGAAAGAGGTCTAAGTTCATCTTTGGGTGCAGTTGAATCTGGAGTTTCTGCTCTGTCCTCAAAAAGCCAGGGGATACACAAATCTGTTTCCAAATCCTCATCTGAACATACCCACTCAGGTGACACAGATCTATATATCACGGTCACTGTGGGAGGTTCAGTATGGGTATACTGGGGTATCGGAGAGTCTGGTGACAAACACTGAAATTCAAGGAAAGACAAGGCTGACTGTGGAGAATCTGGTCTTTCCTCAACTTCCAACAGCTCGGATATCAATGGAGCTAATTCTATATCTGACGCAACTGATTCAGGTGATGATGACCTGTAGCCACTGATATCAACGCATGGAGCTGGCAAAGCTGATTGGAACTCAGGAATGGGAGAATCAGGTGAAAGTTGCCTGTATTTACTGACTGATGCTAAAGACTCAGGAGATGAAGGCCGACCCTCAGACATCACAGAGATAGGAAATTCCATTTCCATTTCCAAATCTGATGACTCTGACATTGGTGAAGAGGACCTCTGGTCCATGTGAAAAATGGTGCACTTATGTAGTGTCTGTTTAAAATCAGGAATAGGTGAATCTGGGGAAAGAGGTCTAAGTTCATCTTTGGGTGCAGTTGAATCTGGAGTTTCTGCTCTGTCCTCAAAAAGCCAGGGGATACACAAATCTGTCTCCAAATCCTCATCTGAACATACCCACTCAGGTGACACAGATCTATATATTACGGTCACTGTGGGAGGTTCAGTATGGGTATACTGGGGTATCGGAGAGTCTGGCGACAAACACTGGAATTCAAGGAAAGACAAGGCTGACTGTGGAGAATCTGGTCTTTCCTCAACTTCCAACAGCTCAGATATCAATGGAGCTAATTCTATATCTGACGCAATTGATTCAGGTGATGATGACCTGTAGCCACTGATATCAACACATGGAGCTGGCAAAGCTGATCGGAACTCAGGAATGGGAGAATCAGGTGAAAGTTGCCTGTATTTACTGACTGATGCTAAAGACTCAGGAGATGAAGGCCGACCCTCAGACATCACAGAGATAGGAAATTCCATTTTCATTTCCAAATCTGATGACTCTGACATTGGTGAAGAGGACCTCTGGTCCATGTGAAAAATGGTGCACTTATGTAGTGTCTGTTTAAAATCAGGAATAGGTGAATCTGGGGAAAGAGGTCTAAGTTCATCTTTGGATGCAGTTGACTCTGGAGTATCTGCTCTGTCCTCAAAAAGCCAGGGGATACACAAATCTGTTTCCAAATCCTCATCTGAACATACCCACTCAGGTGACACAGATCTATATATTACGGTCACTGTGGGAGGTTCAGTATGGGTATACTGGGGTATCGGAGAGTCTGGCGACAAACACTGGAATTCAAGGAAAGACAAGTCTGACTGTGGAGAATCTGGTCTTTCCTCAACTTCCAACAGCTCAGATATCAATGGAGCTAATTCTATATCTGACGCAACTGATTCAGGTGATGATGTCCTGTAGCCACTGATATCAATGCATGGAGCTGGCAAAGCTGATCGGAACTCAGGAATGGGAGAATCAGGTGAAAGTTGCCTGTATTTACTGACTGATGCTAAAGACTCAGGAGATGAAGGCCGACCCTCAGACATCACAGAGAAAGGAAATTCCATTTCCATTTCCAAATCTGATGACTCTGACATTGGTGAAGAGGACCTCTGGTCCATGTGAAAAATGGTGCACTTATGTAGTGTCTGTTTAAAATCAGGAATAGTTGAATCTAGGGAAAGAGGTCTAAGTTCATCTTTGGGTGCAGTTGAATCTGGAGTTTCTGCTCTGTCCTCAAAAAGCCAGGGGATACACAAATCTGTCTCCAAATCTTCGTCTGAACATACCCACTCAGGTGACACAGATGATGACCTGTAGCCACTGACATCAACGCATGGAGCTGGCAAAGCTGATCGGAACTCAGGAATGGGAGAATCAGGTGAAAGTTGCCTGTATTTACTGACTGATGCTAAAGACTCAGGAGATGAAGGCCGACCCTCAGACATCACAGAGAAAGGAAATTCCATTTCCATTTCCAAATCGGAACTGACTGATGCTAAAGACTCTCCAAATATTAGAGAGTCTGTCGACAAATGCTGGAATTCAAGGAAAGGCCTACAGTCTGATTCAGAATCTAGTGACAGAGTTCTTTCTTTAATATTTGGTTTTAATGACTCTGGAGAATTTTGTATATTTTCAGTGTCAGGTGAAGTATTAATCAAAGGTGCCTCCTCAACATTTGATATAAATGACTCCGGTGAAGCTGACCTATATCTAACAAATGATGGAAAACGTTCAACTACTCTTCCGATAAATTTAGGAACTGACGAGTCTGGTGACAGGGCCTGACTGTCATCTCTGGATGCCACTAAATCAGGTGATGGTGGTTGACACACATCAGATATTGATGCAGTTGACTTTTTATAATCAATATGTGAATAATAAACTGTCTCTGGTGAAGTGGCTCTGTTATCATCAGTTGAAACGTTTGGGTCAAGTATAGCCTGTTTGAATTCAGGCATGTGTGACCTAAGCTTGTTTTCAGAATCATGTTCTGTAAATGTTGCATTGGCAGCTGACTGCCCTTCTTTAAGTGTGAAAACAAGTGATTCAGGCGAGTCTGTTCTCTGATCCATAAAGGTCTCTGAATTTAAAAACTCACATTCGATATCAGAATACACAGACTCTGGTGAAGAGGAACTGTGCCCAACAGCAGCTGTAACTGATTTGGGTACTGCAGGTGTGAAGTCAGGTAAAGGTGAGTCAGGTGATGTCACGTTGTATTCATCTACAGATTTTGGAGGACTACATGAGAAAGGTAAATCCTCATTGGAAAACAAAGGCATACAATGGTGTGACTCCTCATCTGATTCTAAACATGGATGAAACTGTGAAATGGTAGCAAAGTCAACAGAAAACTGCGGAACTGGGGAATCTGGAGGCAATTCTGTCAGTGACTCTGGAGAATCGAACCTGAGTGAACTTATTATCAGTTCCTTAGGTGATAAAGCCCTGTTTTCTGATTCAGAATCAGGTGACAGTGGTCTCTTCTCCTCATCAAGCTTTGTGTGCACTGCTTGTAGAAGATCTACATCAGATGATTCTGCAATATCCAACTTCACGCCATCCTCTGACTCGCTCCGTGTCACACATGAGTCCTCTTCAATATATTCAATTCTAGTCCCCGCATACTCAAAAAACCCTGTTTTACTGCAAAATGTCTCCCCAACGTAGTGGGGATCATGTATTTGAGAGATGAGTTTCCACAGTTCAGAATCATAAACAAGTCTATAGACTGGCACCCTGATTGCCCTTAGAGGTTGGTTACTATCATCCAGAGGTCTCCCTGTGGTCTCTGATATTTGAGATTCATGTGAGTCAGGTCTCTGATTGAAAACATGCATGTCATCATGTGAGATTTCTGACTGAGTAGATGAACTATGAGCAATAACTGAGTGTGCCTGAGTAAACCCTGTATTAAATTTTGGTGAATCATCTTTGTAGCCATCTTCAGAAACTACTGAATCTGGTGATGATGGTCTGACTTCAGAGCACAGTTGTGATGGAGATACAGTCCCATATTCTAGATCTGAACAAACTGAAACAGATGACAAGGATTGTGTCCGTGTGACTGAAACTGAAAATCCTGGTAAAGCCTGCTGAAACACAGGAATGGGTGACTCAGGAGGAAATGGCCTGTTTTCATCAACAGAATCAGGGGAAGACAGTCTGCTTTCAGTGAATAATGACAAAGCCGTCTCACATTCTTGGTCTGAGGAAGTTGACTCAAATGATGAAGACAAATCCAATCTAGCATTAAAAATGGTTTCTGGTATAGACTGTCTAAACTCAGGAATAGGTGAGTCAGGTGACACTGACCTGTATATATTTATAGAAGATAGTGAATCAGGGGACTGTCTGTCCTCAAAGAGAAACGAAGCATCTGTTTCCACTTCCATATCTGAAAAGACTAACTCTGTTGACATTATTCTGTGATGAACGTGAGAAGGGCCAGAGAAAGAGACTAAATATTGAGGAACAGCAGAATCCGGTGTTAAAGGTTGCTGACTAGCTACAGACCTCCCTGAGGAATTTGGTGTGAGCGAGTCCATCGCCCTCAGTGATTCTGCAGACATGCATCTATATTCTCCAGGTAAAAGTGATCTTTGGTCATTTTCTGATGCAGCATTTTCATTGTCAGCTGTCTCATATAAAGGCGCTGGATAAAACTCTGTCCTTGTTCCAGAAAACTGAACCTCTTCTATTTTACTCGTGAAAGTTTTTCCTACATACTGTGGGTCTTGGATATGAGAGATGAGCCTCTGAAGCTTTGTATCAATTGCCAAAGTATAGACTGGCACTGAATATTCTGATAAAGTTATATGACACTGAGATTCAGAAGCTGAAGACTCTCTGAGTAGTTGCTCATCTTTAGAGACATTATTACTAAATGCCAATGATAGATTATCACATGCAGTTTCCAATGGCAAAGGAAGTGACAAAATTCGACCAGAGGCTTGTGTCTCTTCATGTGTTGCCATTTTACATTCAGATGATTGTTTTTGATATTCTGGAACATTCTGCAAACTTTTACAATCGGTTTTGAGTGATTTTTTCTCAATACCAGATTTAGTTTTGTCAGTTACAGGATTGGGAATTTTCTTGTTTGATTTTTCTTCATCAAACAACTCAGGAAATAGTTCCTTTGTAA
This sequence comes from Mastacembelus armatus, assembly GCF_900324485.2. Classification (NCBI taxonomy): domain Eukaryota; kingdom Metazoa; phylum Chordata; class Actinopteri; order Synbranchiformes; family Mastacembelidae; genus Mastacembelus; species Mastacembelus armatus. The sequence continues at coordinate 2,552,528 of NC_046650.1, read as the reverse complement.
TTACATTAGTTGACACATCATCAGCTCCTGCTGCTGGAGCGACAGCGTCAGACTGACCGCCAACAGACACTACTACTGACGGGAATTTGTGAGCTTCGATTTCACCATATTTCTTAGAATTTCCTTCTCTGCATTTTGAAAGAATACAGGTCGTGCTTTTGTCTTCATTGTTTGACTCTTCTGGATGAACAATTACACTTGATTTTGTTTCAAACTGCTTTTCAAGGCATGTCTCTTCTGAAACAAATGTAGTTTGACCTGCCCTGTCTAACGTTGCTGACTCTGGAGACACTGTTCTGTAGCTAGACACTGCTTCTAAAGAATGTGGTCTTTTGTCAGTATCACACAAAGATATAATAACCCAATCATCATCATATTCAGATATTAAGTCCACTGATATTGGTGCTTTGTTCATTCTATCAAATACTAAAGGTTTAGGTGATTGTGGTCTATGATCAGCATATAAGGAATCACATGCTACCTGTGCAGGTTCAGCTGAATCAAGGGAGGGTTCTTCTCTATGTTCAATGACAGGTAAAACAGCTTCAGATTCACTTTCAGATGCAAGTGAAGCAGGTGATGCTCTGTTATCATGGTTATGTGATGCTGGGGATATGGAGCCATATTCGACATCTGACAGTGATTCTGGTGAAGTGGATCTCTCCCCTATGATTACAATAGCTGAGCCAGGCCAATTGTTACTAAATTCAGGAACAGGTGAATCAGCAGATAACACTTTGTTTTCATTTATAGATGCTACAGATTCTGGGGATGAAGGTCTTTTTTCAAAAGCTTCATATAACAAAAGGGTTGTTTCAAATTCCATACATGATGACACTGACTCAGGTGAGGAAGATCTACATTCACAACTCATGAAAATCCCAGAGACTGCTTGTTTAAATTCTGGAATAGGGGAATCAGGTTGAAGCCAAGATTGTTCAGTAATAGACCCTATGGATTCAGGAGATGATGATCTTATCTCATGAAAATCAGGAGACATAATTCCATGCTCAGAAGATCTAAAAAGCCAATGCATGGGTTCCAGAAAGACAGACTCAGGGGATGATGTTCTGTCCTCTATATCAAAACTTAATGACTGAGGTGAGATGCCTCTCTCACTATAATCACTGCCTGGTGATACTGGCCTTCCAAATGGTCTTTTGTTTGAAACCATTGGAGTTAATGGCCTTTCCTCTACTTCTGAGTTTAACAGTATGGTTGCACCTCCTGGTGCACTCACTAATGGATATGCCGCAACATCACTTGTTTCCCATGGAAAGATAGGGGGTGGAAGAGGAGACAAGGGCCGAAACTGAGGTACTGGAGAATCAGGTGCAAGTAAATTCAGCTCATTTACTGACAACACTGATTCAGGTGATGAGCTCCTACTCTCCATCAGTAATACTGTTATGTCAGTCACATGTTCAGATGTTCTCTTATGAACTGAGCTAAAACTTTCAGTAGTTTCAGACGTGGATTTTGAAAGAGCTGAACACTTGCATGTTTTAGTCTCAGATGTAGACTGTCGAGAGAATGCAGTTTCATTTTCAGGTTCTTTTTTTCTGAATGGCAATGTTTTCTCAAAGCTGTGCTCAACTCCTGGTATAACTGACTGAACATCAACCTGACCAAAAGTTGAGTCATGTGATACCTGAGTTAAGCAGGCTGAGCTCATGAATTCGTTTTTTTGAGATAAGACTGGAAAGGTATCACTAACATCAGAAGGACCTGCTAATTCCTGAGTGGTTAGATTTACACTGTAACTGGATTTGACATCATGGTCACCTGAAATTGTGTCCTGTTCAATCTCATGGTCAAAATTTGAAACATCATTAATCTTTGTTTGTTTCTCAGCTGTGACTCCAGTTTGAATGTCTTCAGGGGATGCATTCTCAGGCACTGCAGACACATCCTCGCTTTCTGAATCTATCAGTTCAACATCATATCCATACAGAACTTTATACAGTCGACGTGAAACTTCATCCATGTGTTTTGGGGCCATTTGTTTGGTCAACGTGGACTCTGTGGTTGTACTAACTAGATCAGAAGCAGGCTGAAGCATCTGTTGTTGTCGTGAAAGGCAAATCTTTTCAGAAAACTCATCAGTTTCTGTAACCTCCATAAAAAGTTTCTTGAAGTCTTGCTCAGCTTGATCACACTCAATCAAGCTATCTCCAAAATCTGTCATAGACAATGGTCTGCTCTCGCACACATCTGTTCGAGAGCTATTGCATGACTCTTGCCACGGCAACGGTGACAAATAATCATCGCTGTATTCAGAATGTGTTGTTTGTAAGCATTCCAAGCTCCAGTCATCTCCCCCCTCTGCCCCTTCATATCCAGCAGCCCCCTGATCATCACATAGTTCAACAGTTGGGTAAGGAGGTGGGGTAATCTGGGCACCTAATTTGGGTCCTCCTTTGTACACTGGATCTATCATATGGGATCGGAGCTTGTAGGGAGAGGTGCAGTACAACGTGAAGAAAGGACTTACTTGTTTAAAACTCCCTGTGTGCACAGGGTCTGTCAATTCCTCATATATTCTTTGTGATGAGCTGCAAAAAAGAATATTTCAATATTCAGTCATTCTATGGCTTTTGTGATTAGTTGAAAAAAGAGCAACACTAACTCTTTCATATAATTACAGTATTTCCTAATACTGTCATGATGTACTAAATCAACTATATTCCAAAAACTGCACAATGCATAGTATGACCAACTAAAATTTAACATGTGGGTGTCAGTGACTTTCAAATGTATTATTATTACTGAAAGTTAGTTAAAAGTCCTTTGAGGAAAAATCACACATTCAGCTTCTGAATATGGATACTCCAGTGATAGCATGCAGTAGATAGATTCTGAGCTATAAGATACAGTGGACTAGATATTTATCTATCTAGCCTGAAATCAAAATTATTAGTTCAGTTTTTTTCAGTGAATCTTTGGAACTCATTCAGCATGCTGATACACAGACCTACACACAGAAAGCACCAACATAACAAATATGGGTGTAGTTACTTGAATTAAAACATCTGGAAAACTTACTATTCTGCTTCCATCTCCTTTTGCAGTTTCTCTTTCTGGGCATTTCTGAGAAAACTTGTTGCTGTGGACTCTGGGGTCTCTAATCGTCCTGCTGTCTCGTGAAGTGATGACAAACTGGAGCAGAGGTCCTCTGCTGACACCATGGGTACCTCCTGTCCTGAGCCTGGACTCCTACTTTTGGTGTCTGTGCGCCTGTCTGGCCTAGGGCTGTCAATGTCTTCATGAAGGGCAGAAAAACCTGAAAGAACCAATCTGAACATTATGCATAGACATAACAACAACCTAATTATAGGTCTGTTACAAGTTAACATTGGCTTGTGCACCTTCACTATGGTCCAGTGCTATTGTCTGCTCGATTTCTGCATAGGTGTGTGATGATGTCTCCTCCTGAGTAGACTTGATTATCTTTGTTTCAATGACGTGAACAATGTCCATGCGGTTGATTTTTGTCAGTCTTGTTATCAGTGTCATTTCTGTTGAAACAGAAAACCGCAGTTCCACTTTAAATTAGAAGAAGAACTTCTACCTTGTGCTTGTTTTAAAAGCAGTGATTCTGAGATATATGCACTCTACTTATCACTTACCTGTGGCATGCTTTCCCTCCCTCTCTGCCCAGAGTTTCAAAAGAGCATGGCTTTGGTCTTGAAGTGAGTTGGGATTTTCAATCCTTATCAGGTTGATGCTTTCCTCACTGAAGTTGAGTTCTCGTGCCAACTCTTTGGACAGAAGAAAATGTAATAAAAGATAATAATGGTAATCCAATAAAATTAGTAAAAGTTTTGAAATGATGTTTTTTATTGGTTTAATTAATCTTAATTAAATTTAGCTTGGTCATTAATACTGTGGTGTGACACACCTGTCCAACTGAAGCCCAGATGGTCAGCTATAATGGCCAACCTTTGCTCTTTTCTCTCCGCTTCATCCTGTGGATCTACTGCAAATACCACCAGATAGCCATGAGTGGTCAGAGCCACAAGGTTCCCATTCAAGTAACATTCATCGTATCTGACATCTTCACTGGCTTTCTTGTTTTTGTACAACTAATTCTGTATTGAAATAAGGAACTGTAACCCAGCATAAAAACACAATGCACCTGGAAAGAACCATTGTGATAGTTCTCGTAGTAACACTATGGTTCAGGAAAATCGAAAAATTATTCATATTGCATTTGTCTGTTCAGATTATTATGTACAATTTCATCTTTAAAGGTGTGGGTCACATAGGTTTTTTCACAATTTCCATAAAGCCTTTAAGTCAATCTTGAGATTTTCAGCACACATAAAAGGAATGAGAGACATCATTACACACACACAAACACAGCTCAAGCGACACATCCATATGGATTCATCAACTACAACGGGCCTTAACTACAAGAGACAGAGAGGCAGCACCTTTACAGCTAGTGTACTAATGAGGCACAAGAGATAGAGAATAGCCCCTTAAACTGGGGGATACCTTGACTTTGGACTTTATCGTCTGGGATTCGCTGCATCTGTGTCTCAACAGGGTCGTCCCACAGTGGTCTAATAGGAAAGACGTCTCCTGAGGGAGGGAACTGCAGCTCAGGAAAAGTTTCTCTTTCTATAATTGAAGGATCAATGAGACTGCTTTCATCATCTGAGTTTGCCGCTGCAGCCTCTTGTTCTTTCTCTGTCTCTGCCTGTGCCAACCTTGCCACAACTTTTGCTGCTTCATCACTTATTTCTTCAAAGAACTCAATGGATTGTTTGTGTGGATCACTTTTCTCTTTAGTGGGTGTTGATGCATTAGGTGACTGACCACTTTTGCCACGGACTGGCAATCTGGACTTAGACTTTGCTGACTCAGCACTCAAAGGGCGTCCCTGTTCTTTCTTAGCAGATGGCCTAGTAGATTCCCCCTCACAGAAACTCTTGGCTTTGGAAGATGTTGTCTTGGTTTTAACACCCAGAGAGGGACCTGCATCTGTCTCAGATTTTCTCCTTGTATCCTTTTTGACATGGACTTTAACCTTTTTGTCTTGGGTAGGTTCAACACGTTTGACAGATGAATTTGTCTTGACAGAGATAGCCTTGACAGGAATCCTAGATTTAGAGTCAGAAGTGAAGGAGGCCTCTTTTTTAAGACAGGTTGAAGAAGTTGCCTGAGACGGAGAGGAAACTGTGGATTTACCCCGATCTTGAGCAGCAGACTTAGCTTGTGTTTTGACTGGAGTCTTTTTAATGCTACTGGAAGCACTTTGTTTAGACTTGCCTGTTGGTTTGGGGGCTTCTATCACTGACTGTGGTTCCTCTGGAGAGGAATCAGAGGATTCCTGACTCTGCTCAGAGTAAACAGATCTTGTGACTGTGGTTTCTGCTGTCTGTACGTTTGTTATTTGGTCAGGGAAACTGTCTACCTCTAAAGACCCTTCATTTACATTTTCATCTGTTTTCTCTGGACCTTCAGCGGATGTCTGATCTTTCTTTGGTGGTTTGCCTGAAGCGGAAATACCCATTTTAGGGATTTTAGATTTGGAGGCATCAGCTTTAGAGGCAGGCCAATCAGCTTCAGTTGGAGACTGAAGGTGAGAATCAATTGTTTCTTGTGAATTCTCATCTTCTTCAGTCTTAACCTCAAGTGTTAGATTGAGGCCTACTTCAGGTTCATTTGCTGATCTCCTACTTTCTTGCCTCACCTCTTCTAAGACAGGCTCCTCTAAAGGCTGTTCACCTAACTGGAAAAAAGCAAAGCCACCCCCCTCTTCCTCATAGCTCCTTTTAGTCATATCAATAGCACCACTTCGAGTCATCTCAAAGAGCTTCCCTTCTTGAAAGAGAAAAGGATTGGGCTCACTGGTAGGAGTACTTTCTTCTGTTGGTGTTCTACCGGGTGTTGTGTCTGGAGTTGCTTGAAGAGACTGGCGGTCCACCACCAGATTCAGTATCTTCTGTTCCTCCTCTTTGACACGAGCTGCAAAAGTGGCATCATCCTCCCGCATGGCAGACCATGAGTCAGTGTCTACTTTTGCAGTGACACCTTTTGACTCAGTTCTGGGAGGTTCTAGCGACTCATCATCCTCTTCTGTGTCATCATAGATACTGACCTCAGGTTTGAACATTTCCTTTGTTTGACCTGTAGCAACAGTTACACCAAGTCCAGCCTGTTGTGCTGCTATATGCCCCTTGCAATCATCTTTAATTTCATCTGTCACATTACTACCTGATTTTAGCGTACCAGTCTGTAGCATGCTAACACCTATATCTTGACCATCCTTATAATCTACTTTGTTTTCCCTTGACTTCCTTAAGCTCTCCTCCTTTTCAGTCCTGTTTTCAACAGTCGATATTACTATAGACTTTCTGGCATTAGTGTCTTTATCATCTTTGATAGATGGTGGGACTGTTTGTTCCTCTGCAGTTTCCAGTTTGAATTTTGAATGATGCTGGTCTGAGACAGAGTGAGGTCCCTCTGAAGTTACACTGGCTGTTGTTGGTGTGTTCTTGACCTCTTTGCTGTGGGATCCATCATGCAAACCTGCTGAAAGAGGAGAGGGAGGTTGTACTTTAATATGGGGATCAACAAAAAGCGCTAACTTTGAATCTTCTGTGGGTCTATTGAGCCCGCATTCATTTTGCGAAAACTCTGCACTTGTGGGCTCTATTATTTCATAGCTGTCATCCCCTATTTTGGCAGCTGGTGAGGTAAACACATTTTTTCTAGAGTTCTTTTTGCTCTTCGCTTCTTGTTCCATTTCATCAAATGTTTTTATTTTGGCTGCCATCTTAAACATCTCCTCCTCTGGAGTGAGTTTTCTCTTAGCTTCATAGTTGTCTGATGTATCCTCTTCTGGCTCTTCAGGGATGACAGCCGGTTTAGATGAAACAGAGAGGAATGTATGATCAGGGGGATTGGGGTTTATTTCATAACTTACCTCTTCAGAACTAGGAGTATCAGGGGAGAGAGGACTCTTACCGGAACTTGTCATCTGAGATGCCTGCTCACAACTGTCATCATCAGCACTAGCCTCAAGGTCTTGAAGCAGCCTACCACGAAAAGCATCTTGGGGGAATTCTGGACCTTTGGATGACTCTGGATGATTAGAAGATTTACTAGATGGACCTAGTGTTGATGTGAAGGAGAGGAGGCTTTTTTGCTTTACAGGGCTGCTCTCTAAGGAGTCATGAGGGGGTGATTCCTTAGTTGGGCTAGGTTCAATAGAGTCTGGGGACTTATGAGAAGAATTTTCTTCCATGAGAGGACTACCCTCTAGAGAGTCTCTGTGGCTTATCGTCAAAGAGTCATCAGCTAATGGACTGAGAGCATCTGAGTCTTGTTTTAAAGGCAGGTCTAAGCTTTCATGATGCTGAGAAGAGGATCTACAGAGTGGAGAACCAACTAAGGACAATGCTAACTGGTGACCTGGTCTCTCATCATCACTAAGAAAAGTTTCTACATTCTCTGAAATTCTCTTCATGAGACTTTGAACTTTACACGGCATGCTCCTTTGAACAGATATGGACTCACTTGTAATGTGGTCATCTGCAGCCTCACTGGAAGTGACAGGGTGGGTCAGTTCTGTAGACAGCTGGTCACCACTGGTCCCTAAACCAGAGTCTCCAGACTTCTCTGTGTCTTTACTTTCTTTTTTGACTTTAGTGGTAGCTGGTGCTGAAGTTGTAGAGGTCTGCTGTCCAGTTTTGGGACCAAGACAAAGACTTTCAGGACTTGTGCCTGGGGTAGCTAGGCCCTCATGTTTGTAACTGTCCTCAGAACTCAGATGAGGGGTTCCATCACCAGAACTGGCACTTAGTGAGTCTGCCACACCCTCATGTTTTAAGCTGTCAGAGCTATCGTCAAGGCCACCATTTCCAAAGTCTACAGTTTCAGTTAGCTCTGAATTGGAGACAACACCTGATTTGGTTTCTTTCTCTCTGACTTGCTGAGTGATCTCTTTCTTGCCAGGTTTGGAATCCAAAGAAACTTCTCGCTGGCTTGGGGCTATTGCTTTATTTATGGATTTTGAATGGATGATTTCTGATTTTGTGGTTTTCTCTGATCTTGACGTAGTGGATGTTTTGAGCTCAAATAGCCCAGACTTACTTTTTGAGGGATCCTGCCCTGTTTGAAATGCTTTCATCAGCTCTTTAACTGACATGGTCTCCTCAAGTTTTTCAGATTCAGCTTTAGGTGACTTAGGGGGGGCCTGTTTTGTCTTAGAGCTTTCTTTGGCTTTTGGAGAGGGTTTGCTCATAACAGGCAATTGTGAAGGCTTACTTCCAATGACCTTTTTGCTCTTTTGTTCTGCCTCTACTTTCAGCTGTAAAGCTTTGACTTTGTCCTTTATTGACCCAATGGGAGTTTCTTCAACCACTGGGGATACTGGTGATACTGGAGCAGGGGCTGTAGGCACACTGAGACCCCCCGTTTCTGCCAACTCCTCTGCCTGCCCCTGGTCTTTCCCCTTCCTTCTGACTGGCTTTTTAACATCTGCAGCAGTGGTTTTATCATGCACTTTAGTTGTGGTTGCTTTTGCACTTTTGCGTAGTACAACATCAGTGAATTTTTCTTGGACTGGCTTTTTAGCTTTTACTTTGGAGCTTACTGGCGAATCCAGCAGGTATTCTTTAAGGTCACCACTGTCCTTTATGGCTTTAGGCCTGGGAGCCCCTCTGTTAACTCTACTTTCACGTAAGACAGGTTCTTGAATTTCTAAGGCTGCCATCTTTTTGGCCTCTTCTATCTCAGTGTCTGAAAGGAGAACCCACTCCTCTGCCATTCTAGCTGCATTTGCTGCCTCCTCTGTTGCTTCACCTTCATAAGTTCCACTCCTCAGTATCTCACTAACTTTCTCTAGGTCCTCTTTGACTTTCTCTAAGTCCTTCTCCATTATTTCTAGTGGTTCTCCAGAAACTTCCTCAGTCCCTTTCTCTAGACCACAACCTCCTAAGGAAGGAGATTTCTCTGTGGAATCTGCAGTCAAGATGGCAGTCATTTTGATCAAATCTTGTTTCATCTCTGACACGTCGGATAGGAGGTCTGGTTCTCGAATCAGCTCTGATTTCAGGACTGATGTCTCCGTCTCTTCATCTTCCATATGGAAGAAGAACAAGTAAGGAATAAATAAAATCAGAAATTCAAATGAAAGGAGACAGACATCGGAGAGTGTGGTCAGGACAAGATTGGAGCACACTGCAGGAACTGTATGACAACAAATTCACAATGGGTTCTACATCAGGGTATCAGAGGAACTGGGCTTACACTTTCACATGTCTTTGAGGAACCAAGGTAAAGCAAAAACTAAAAAAATCCAATGGGAAAGGATATGAGCAGGAAATAACTTGCTTATACACTCAGCACGCCCAAACTCACAAGACAAAACTATAGAACAAAACTAAAGTACAGAAAAAAACGGTGCTATCTGTAAGTGACAACAGGTCACCAGACTAAAAGTACAATGGAAAAAGCACAACAAAGGAAAGAAAAAGACGATCAAGGCATCTCAAGATTGCTTAGATCTATGACAAATTTCAATGTGATGACAGGCGAAAATGGCATGAAACTAAATTTGAATGTCAGCTGAGTTTATCAAAGAAAGCCAGTGATAACTTATTTAAATATGATGTGCCATGCTTTTCAGTCTAGTACAAAGCACATCATTTATATTTTCTTCCTATCCCAGAATCTAAGGAAGAAGGAGGATCTCAGGAATATTATTTAAATATATCTTGAAGGGAGGGACACTATTTTAATTCCCTTTGCCCCTTCTGCCTTTTCCAGCTAAACATTCAAAATATAATGAAATGAGTATTGAAATTCCACACAAAACTGGACAAAGCAATAAACAAATGGTGTTGTGAGGGGACATTCCAAAATCAAGGCACACAAACAAAAGAACAAATGAACTGTCATGAACAAAACATTACATATAATTATACAGGCGTACAATCACACGCATACACATAATGCAAGTTATTTCCATGCAAAGCAAAGGGAAAAAGTGAGTGGAGTGAGTGTAAAGTTTAATGTAAAAATTAAATTCAAAATTAGAGAAGAGGTCCTTGTGATCAAGAGCTGTCTGTTAATATCTCTCCATTCAATAATGTGGTGACTTCATCATCTATATTAAACTAACATTTTATCTATGTCAAATTTCTCCGGAAAACACATACATGAATATTCAATTAATGATATACTGTATCAACCTTCTAGGTACAGTATGTTTCATGTATAAGTGATTGTTTAAATCATGAAGCTGATATAAATCCTCAAGGTAATTATATTTGCCAATTTCTGCTGTGTTATCTTCACATAGCTATATGAACAAGGCAAGGAGGGTAGAAGGGGAAGGATTCAGTGTGGGTAAGGAGGTTGGTTACTTTTGCTTCACCGTTAGAGTAGAGCACTACAGCTGAAGAAATACTTATATTATGGCCTCTAATTTCCTGGGAATATGTCCTAGTGCAATCATTAGCACCAACTTTCAGGAACTCAAAGTGTGAGCAATGACCTTTTGGAATTTGGGCAACTAGAGATGTAACCCTAGTTGTGTGACTCCACTCAACTCGACCAAAGATTGAGTTTGTTTGGAGCCACAAAAGTGCAAGTAGAAAAACAAATACAACAAAAATGGCATCTTGAGACTTATTAACGCACCTTCCTGACCTTTCTTATTAACTCACCTTTCAAAAATTAGAGGCCAGCATCACATAAGTATCACCACAGTATGAATGAGTTTAATTTCAGGTACATACGTAGACAGATGTTTTTAATGGTTTCTCCATATGTCCAATCTCAAATTTTGAGGGAGAAAGAGTTAAATCAAAGACATTGAGACAGGTGAGATTAAGAAAAAAGGAAAAACAAAAGAAAACAAAAAGAAAAAAAATGAAGATAAGCCTCAGGAGAAACAAAACAGACATAGGGAGGTGCAGGTAAAGCCTTTTGCTTGTTGTGTGATACAAATGCATGAGGCTTAAAGGGTTTTAACAAGATGTACGTGTAAAATTAAGCTTAAGGGTGAAGCTGCATGTGTAAGTGTATTAATCTTGTTATTCTGCAACCTCTGTTCAGCTACTGTACATTAGTCTGACGTGTCATTCATACAGTATAAGTACTACTGTCATATGAGCTTGATTAATATATACATATGCAGTACTATTATAGAATAGCAACTATTTTAGTAGAAGTTATTACATATGGAAAAATAATAGCAAATCTCTTACATTTCTCTAGCATTCTGCTGGTCTGGAAAAAATATGGAAAAAACTCACAGTTAGTCTTATGCCATCAATTGCATGTGCCAAATATTACAAAAGTCTTACTGCTTTACAACTTTCTATATTAGGTAAAGGAATACAAAGGACACACACGACACAACAGCCAAAATAAGCTACACAACTGACATATCACAAACTGATCTACTAAAGTAAACAAAATCTGTCTAGAATCTGGCTATTTGTGTAAATGGGTAATATTTAATCCTGATGGTAAGACGGTGGACAGGATAGATCAGCAGAGCTAGTTAGTAGAAACAGGAGGGGAAGCAGTGGCTGCTTTTACCTCTTCCTCTTGCTCTTGGTCTGAATCGGACTCCTTTGGAAAGCAAGAAGCAGCAAGAAGCAGAAAGATGTACAGAATAAAACAACAGCAACATCAAAGGCAGAAAAAGATGGGGTAATGCATGGTTACCTTAGCAACAAAGACAGGTGTGATTATCAATGTGGTCCTCGAAGCTGCATTAGGCAAAATTTCCAACTTAAAAAATATGTATTTCTTAGATCCCTTCTCTTTTAGATCATGTTTCTTTTAATATTATAAAGTATATAAGCTATCACACTGCATGACCTCTGGGATTCTCAGTTCGTTATTGTTTTCTAATGTCAACTTCTACTGTTGCCTAGTACAGCCTTAAAGGTGGATCAGTGGGTAGAACGTTTCACATTAAAGAAGCAACAAACACTTTTATGCAAAAATGTTGGCTGCTCACGGCAATAGTGCAGTTTGGTAGTTCGGATGTCAAACATTCGGCAGTTGGGATGTCAAACATTATTATTAGAAAAACTAAATTATTCTTTGGAATATTAAAAAAAAAATTAATTAATTACATTTTTGAGAACAGGGAGATTAGGATGTATTAGAAAGCACTGTTCTGCTTCAAGCAACCAGAGCAAATAATTAAAGAACTTTTTATTTTATCCTACAGATGGCAAGAGCAGTTGTACTTACACAAGCTAAGCAAGTACAGTAAAGGAAGGATCCTATGTTGTCTAGTGAAATGACAGTGTCAGCTCCTCACCTTGCAGTACGTAGGGAGAGTGATATTGAGGTTACATATGGCATTTTGGGTGAGTGATCTGTAGTTCCTGGGTTCTCTCATAAAGGACAGACGACCACATGGCTCCTGAGTGCTGTCTCTGATCTGCAAACGCCAAAATAAGGATAAATCAGTTATTCTTTTGGAAAATCTGCTGTGCAATCAGAGTAATTCAAATTGATGAACTACTGTTTGATGGACACTCATATATGAAACTTTACACTTTTTCATGTGTGAAATACACAAAAAGGTATGGTGCTAACTTTGATGAAAAGTGCAAGTCTGTTCTCCTTAAAGGCAAAGAAGCTGAATAGATGATGCTGGCCACTTTTGGTGAGGGGAACCAGGTTTCCAAAGCAGTCTGCATAAATAGGTTTGCCTTCCAGGACCTGAGAGATATAACAGCCAGATGAGTAAAATGGCCACAAAAAGCACAAAAAAACACAACGAAATCACTTGTCATTCCCTTTTCTCTTCAAACAGCAGTATATCCCCTTTCACCTCCTTGCGGTATTGCACCAATTTTTCAATAAGTCTACAGCTACACTCAAAATTTAAAAAATGCATCATGGCAGAAGCCTCAGTTGGTGAGATATTCCTCCTCTGCTCTTCTTCCTCACCTCTACATCTCGGCTGCGGGCCACCTCAGTGAAGTTCTCCTGCTGCTCTAGTGTTTTATCAATCTTGTCATCAGTCATGCAGAAGCAGCGCAGGCGGGCCTCAATGGGGTCATGTGTCTTGGCAAAGATGACAAACTTGGCCATGTAAGGGACACAGATGATCTCCCGGTACACCTGAGTGGAGAAGTTGACAGATTCCTGGATTTGCCGACAGTCTATGAGCCAAAACCTAGAAATCAGAACAGATTAGAAAGATCTCCGATTAAATATTTGTTGCCTGCTACAGCTGAGTCCTTTTAAAACAGCAATAAATGTGTTTCAGCAAATTCTTTTTGTTACCTTGCAGACACATTGGTGGTAAATGAGACACAGTCATTGATAAATGTTAATGGAGTAGTTCCTGTTATATCCTCCCATTGGGCTGGTGTTGTTCCACCTGCACATGGACAGACAAGATGGACATGTTAGAATGGGAGCTCAAGTCTTTGGCCCGTCTACTTAAAGATTCATATGTGTTCTCTAACCAGTGATACTACAGAGTAGTCGTAAGGTGGGGGTGTCACCCCCGAAACCATTGAGAACCGGGTCGGAGTTGCTTTTGGGGACAGGGATGGTCATGGTGATGGGTTTGTGGAACTTTCTCCTGCGGGGCTCCAAGGTGACAATGGGGCTGAAAGTGGCCTTGTTCCCCAGGATTTTCCTCACTACATCTACACCCACTGGCTGGGCCTGGAAGAGGGGAGAGCATGCACAGCAAGCTTACCTTTTGTTACCAATAAACCCTACAAATTGTCTTTGTTGAGGTCTGCAATTAAGATGGTCTCCTGACTGAAATGTTGGCTGCAGTAACCTCTGTACCAGGGCTGTCAAATAATTGTCCACTACAAGTTTAAACACACAACAACCATGTTCACCTTATCCATACGGACCACAAGTACATTTTGTCATGAAATAATATGGATCATTCTGGAGAAATATGTTTGTTGCTGATCGAGCTGAATCTCCTAAATAACCAGTCAGGGTTTCCACTTTCAGAAAAATCACTGGAAATGTGGCTGTCAAGAAACTCATTACTGGTTCTGGATATTGCTATGAATAAGCAAACAGCTTTGGGTTATCATGACGGTTTACACAGATATTCTTGATCCCCAGAGGATAATCCCTGATTTCTATCCACGAGGTCCTGGTTAAGAGTAAACTGTCCCCATTGAGTTACCTACCATAAAGTTGGATCACATGTTAATGTTCTCTTCAGAAGACAAAATAATACTAATGATGATTCCCTGACTTTTCATCTAGTCATTTCATCTTTTCATCAGCTCACAGATTTGTCCTGATCCCAAAGAGAAAACCTGCATTTAATGATTGGTAAAACAGTTTGATTATAACCATAAAGAATTTAAAAAACAAAATCTAACCAGAATCTCCTCTAGTATACTATGATAAAACAAATACAACAACAAATCAATAGATGGACATAGTGATGCTTTTGATTATTACCTGCAGTCCAACCCTGATCCTTTTGGTGAGGGCTCCCTCAGGGAAAACTGCTTGTACTTGAGGAACAACAGTGCTGCTCAGTATACCTCCCTCTGGACCGATCAGGTTACTGTCCTGCTTTATGCGTGACACCACTGCAAAGTATTGTGGAAAATCTCTGGTAATGATACGGCAAATACGCTTCCTCTCCAGCTCCTCAGGTGTGTCCAACACTGGGGGAAGGAAGAAAATAACGGGTGTCAGAGCCATTAATGTCAGGATGTTTTTTACTCATGGTGCAGTCTTCCAGTACGAACTTTTTTATAGTCAAGCAGCTTGTTATTTGTTGTTTCCACCATGTACAGTAAATAGAGTGCAAAGGAAAGCAAAAAACATCCCTTCAGTAACATGGTGCCACATAAAACATACAATACAAATGCAGACCTACACTACAATACATATACTTAACTATTTGCCTTGAGCTACATGAAAGTGGACAAGTGCACATTGGACATTACATTTGTTAGGATCCTGGATTTTGGACTTCTTGTTTGGAACTTTTATTTTGATTTTCATTTCCCATACTACCTCAGTTAGTCTTTTGTAACTTTGTTTAATCCAGTCTGATTATGTTCACCTGTCTGCTTGGTGCCCAGTAATTAGCAGGATCTGCTTCACCTGTGGCAGTGACTATATAAGCACGTTTGCAGCCACTCACTCTTTGCAGAATTGTGGTTTACTCTTCAGTGATCACTATCCAGCCACCTGCCTGACCTGGACCTTAGGGAGTATACTAAATTGCTTTTAGACCTGACTGGATCCCTGATTGCCTGAACTGAACTAAAGTAAGGATTTGATTTGCTGGCCTGACCTGATTCCTGACTGACCAGAACCAAGTAGCTGACCTGAACCCCTGCCTGTTACTCATTACCTGACTAGAACCTAGTATTGGTTCTGATTCACCTCTCAGACCTGATTCCTGTCAGCCACCTGTTGTCTGACCTGGTCTTCTCAGTGAACCTGATTCTGCCTGGTGAACCTGACTGTACCTGTTTAACCTGATTCTGCATGTTGTACATTATTATTGTTCAGTACTTCTCAGTATTTGTTGGATTTTTCTGTTATGACAAAACACAATTTTAAGGACAATGCAGCGACAACCAGTATAGAGTTGTAGTTAGATAAGGTGCAAAACAGGGTAGTATGCCATCAGAGACTGACCCTCATCCATGCCGTTCAGTATCTGGTTGAGTTCCTCCTGGGTGTGTTCACAGTGATGCTCCTTCCAGCTTTCTCCTGTCTCACTCCTCAGGATCACCAGCTCCCTCTCTTTCCCCCTTAGGGCAGCAAAGTGAGGGATTTCCACTATCACAGGACTAGAGGGATAGAGGACAGGGAATGTGAGCCAGTCTGTACAAAATGTGATGGAAGACGTGTGTGTATAATTGTGGCGATGTTTTGTGTGTAGGGTTTGAAACACAAATTTGGGCTGATTTATTGGACTTGGTCAAGATATATTCTTGACAGTGTTCAATTTTCATATTTGTCCAGAGATATTTAAAATGATATACATATTTTTTTCCTGTACATCGCTTGTCTTTGTTTCGGATCCCATCAGCACATCTGTTAGAAACAATAGCCAGGATATATTGCAACTACGGCTCTATGAAAGCTAGCTAATAATACTTCCATTATGCCAACAATTATTCTTGTCACCTGAGCAATGTAAGACACCTGAGTCTGACATTAGCAGTGTAGCAAAAAAGCACAGGCATCTATGTTCTTATCAGTGAGACTGCTTTAGCCAGTCAAACATGAGTGCACAGTTAAACATGGATTAATCAGTAGCATGTTTTGGCATTGTGCTGAAGGTGTATGTGTGTATGTATATATGACTACTTACCTGATGTGCATAATGACTACCAACAACTCATACAATAAAAGAAACATGCAACATTAAATACATCTTCATGAGACAAACATGATTAACGAATGTTTTCATGTGATATTTAGATGGTTCTCTGGCCTGATATCAGGTTCATTATATTTTTTTCCATTTTTGACATTAAACACTAAAATTAACAAAGATGAATCAATATGGTAAGCGCTGTAATCGGTTTTTAAAACTGTAATTTTAAGTATTGGCTGTGGTGCCCTTGCCACCCTGGATGTTCAAGGGTAAGAAGTAGACAGTAGATGGATGGATGCAATTTCCCATATTATAGCTAAATTACTGTAAGAAGAAAAGGAGAAAAAAAAGCCCACAAATGCAAGTAAGTGAGTATGCAAGACTTTTTTTCATTCCTAATTTATTATTTACATATTCCAAGAATTGGTATTTGTATTTGCAAGAATTTTGCAAAATTAACATCTTGGACAACTTGCAAGCACACCATGCAGGAATGTTTCATCTGATTCCTTATCTACTCACAGGCCACACAACCATTTAAATCTCACACACACAAAAAACTTCCTACACACATTTATCAAGAAAGCCCGAAGCATAAAAACACAAACACATAAATGGAAAAGGCTAAGCAGAAAACAAAGAACATCAACAGTAATGTCACAGCAATGTGATGTCTAGAGGGTGATAAGTATCACGTGAAGTTGGGAAAAACAAACTAGTGCAAGCAGGATGATACAATAATTCATGGACAAAATAATATGAGAGGGAAGGGTTTCTAAAGGAAACAACTGAGACTGGCATCCATGGATTGTTTCATATGCAAAACCGTTGAATTACACCACCCTACCCGAGGAATTTTGTCCCCGGCGGGCCGAGCTGAAGGATTCTGCTAACCAAACTCTCTCCCTCATTAAGAGGTGGAGGGGCACTGGGGAGGTGAAGTTTACTGCATAACCAACCAAGCATCCATACGCAGCAGTGAGGAAGAAAGAGCACACACAATGTTTTGGTTGGGTGCAAAATAGGAACCTCGGGGACTGATGTGCAGTACTTGAGATTATAAACATTTGTAGCTGTATGTCTAATACAAAGTGTTGCAAACTAAATAAAAAAGAAAACATTACAAAATAATTTCTTTACATCACTTCAATCAATCTAGACAAACAGGGCAGAGACAGCTGTATGATCAGCTGTTTTTTAAGACCATTATTGTGAAAAGAAGTGTAATGTTAAATGATATAATAGTGAGCAGTTTTATACGGTAAATACTTTGGATATTTCACGATGTCATTAGATTAAAATATATATTTTGTCCACATTTATTCCCTGAGTTTATTTCATGATGCCTAGTTAACTAAATTCAATTTGAACACAATGTTTCTGCATAGTGTACATGTTAATAGAACAACAGTAGCTGTGGTTAGGGAAAAGTTAGTGGAACTGCTTATGTATTTATATAGAGAGAGTGAATGTTTAATGTTTTTGTAGTATACTGTCTCAAACATTACCAGCAGACGGCAGAATTTAAGGCCACATATCAAACCAATCATGGTGCAATGTAGTGGAGGTAGAGTTAATCAGAAAAGCTTTTTCATTACAGGTTGGGGATTGGGCTCGAAAAGAGTTAGACTGCAGCTGTTAAAGAAAACAGGACATGCTGAAGAGCAAAGATTAACAGATCCCTGGTGCTGGGAGAAAGCATGAGCAGATACACAAACAGTTTTAGTAAGGCAAAGGCAGGGGAAATGAATCTGAAAGAAAAAAGCAGCAGGTTGTGAGCTTCTCATTGGAACTGAATGCAAATCATTGTCAATAGTGTGGCTGTAGAGGCAGTGCTATGCCGTTGTCCTGTCACACTTAAGCTCTGCTAGACCAGAGATGTATCTTTATTAGAAATCAAATACTTTCTCAATTTCACTTTTTACATTTAATTCCAAATAAAAACTACATAAATGTTAAAAAGTATAGGTAATACAACTATTAACTAGTATTAAATTGATACTGCAGTACATCTTCATGTAGTATCAATATATTTAAT